>NC_134021.1:21912500-22234166 GCF_040712315.1 Castanea sativa | reverse complement strand
AATGGACAACAACTGTTCCCTAGAGGCATCACAAAATAAGATAGTGTCATCAGCAAATAACAAATGGGAGATACGCACGCCAACATTGTTCACAGTTCCCACATGAAAACCCCGAATAAGATTACACTCCTCAGTCTTCTCCAAGAGCCTACTTAAGACCTCCATTATCAAAAGAAACAAAAGTGGGGATAGGGGATCCCCTTGTCTCAGCCCACGAGAGCTTCCAAAAAAGCCTTCAGGGGAACCATTAACCAAGACTGAAAAACGGACCGATGTAACACAAGCCTTAATCCACCCCCTCCATTTCAGCCCAAAACCCATGCGACCCAATAAATAAAACAAGGCGTCCCAATTCACATGATCATAAGCTTTTTCAATATCAAGCTTGCAAACCACACCCGGAATTCTGCTCTTCAACCTATTGTCCAGGCATTCATTTGCAATAAGCACTGAATCCAGAATCTGCCTTCCGCCAACAAATGAATTTTGGGACTCAGAGATGAGCTTATCCAAAACCACCCTCAACCTATTAGCCAACACCTTGGACAGCAGCTTGTACACACTACCCACCAAACTGATGGGGCGAAAGTCCTTAATGTTAACGGCATTGCACTTCTTAGGAATTAAAGTGAGAAATGAAGCATTCATAGACCGTTCAAACACAGAGTGCCGATGAAGTAAACAAAAAAATCCATGACATCCTTTTCCACCACACTCCAGCATTTGTGAAAGAAAGCCATGGTGAATCCATCAGGGCTCGGGGCTTTATCCCCTTCCATCTCCCTTAACACATGGAAGGCTTCCTCCTTCATGAACTCCTTCTCTAAAGATAGCCGCTCATCCTCTTCAATACTAGCAAAATCTAACCCATCCATGGTAGGATGCCCCACCTCAGTTTCCTTATACAACCCTTGATAAAAGAGAACTAGCTGAGAGCGGACATTAGACTCATCCTCATAAAGAGCACCATCCACCTCAATCCGTTTAATTTGATTAGCATTTCTATGAGAGTTTGCTAATCTATTAAAGAACTTAGTATTATTGTCGCCCTCCTTAACATACAAAGCCCGAGACTTTTGCCTCCAAGAAATCTCCTCAAGGGAAGCTAACTGTTCTATGTGTCCTTTGAGTTGAAGGCGATGAATCTAATCTTCAATTGAAAGACCCACCAACTCCTCTCTCGCATCTAAACCCATCAGCTCAATCAGCAAGTTCTTCTTTCTAAAAGCCAAATCACCAAACTCCTCCCTGTTCCATTTATTTAAATCAGCTTTTAGGGCCTTCAATTTTTGAGCCAAGATGAAACTAGGAGAGCCCGCAAAACTGTATCCATCTCACCATTGTCGCCTTCAATTTTTGAGCCAAGATGAAACTAGGAGAGCCCGCAAAACTGTATCCATCTCACCATTGTTTAACTCTATCAACAAAACCCTCAGCTTTCAACCACATATTTTCAAATTTAAAGGTACTTCGCCCACGACGAATAACACCAGCTTCCACCAACAGTGGGCAATGGTCAGAAAGAACACGGGGAAGCACCCGTTGGGATACATTCTCAAAGTGCTCCTCCCAATCAAGAGAAACCAAAGCCCTGTCAATTCTTGACATAGGGGGAAGGTCCGAATCTCTAAACCACGTGAAGGATGCCCCCTCTAAAGGTAAATCAACTAAGGAATTATTCTCTATAAAATCCGAGAATGCGAACATATCAGGGCTAAAGGACTCACAGCCGAGCCTTTCACTTGGATACCTGATAATATTGAAATCACCTACTAAACACCATGCCATGGGCCACCTGGCACGCACCTGAGATAACTCCTCCCACAAAGAAAACCGCTGACCATTGTCATTAGGGCCATACACACCTGTACAAGCTCACACAAAGTCATCCACCACTCCTCTAAATAATACACTAACAGAAAATTTTCCAACAATGACATCCAACTTCTCAAAAACCCTCTTATCCCAAATCAGCAAAACCCCCTCGGATGTTTGAATCGCATCCAATATTGCCCAATCAATGAAGGGACTACCCCATAAGCTTTGCACAAGAGCAGAATTTAAAGAAGAATGTTTAGTTTCCTGGAGACATACGATATCGCACCGCCATTCCTCAAGAAGATTGCAAACCTCCCTCTTTTGAGGGTTATTTAACCCCCTAACATTCCAAGAAAGAAGTCTTAAAGTCATTTGTAACTTCCAATTGCCCCTAAACCATTTGACAAACCTCTATTCTGAGAATAAGTCCCATCATAGTTACTGTGGATTCAGACCCCGAAGTTCCCTAAGACCTTTCTGTCTAGATTTAACAGGTCTAAGATTACACCCGCCATTAGCAACCTCAAGACATTCCTGTTCTAGTAGACGAAATAAAGCCACACATTGAGCTTCATGTCTTACAATAGGAAAACCCACCAATTTGCAAAACCATTCATCATTGTAGACACCCATTTTGAATTTTCCACCTTTGTCGCTTCAAACTCACCCTCTTCAACCACCATGTTCATCACCATATCCTCGACTACCCTAGGATCCCATCGAGACAACAGAGGACACTCTAAAGGACCACTCTCATTCTCTCCACTACCAGACTCTCTGGTGTCAACCCCACTTTGTCCCCATGGAAGATACAGAAGCTTAGACTCACAATTTTGTAGTCCATCTGCATACTCAACATCTGACACCATCATACTTGTTTGGGAGGCACACCTCTCTTTGTCACTCACGTGAGGGTCTTTTGTAAAAACTTCCTCCTCCTCCTCCTTCTCCTCAGACCAAGGATCCCCCTCCCTAACCAAATTGGTCAAGGGAGAAAAATGATTCGAAGCCTCCCATTGATGATGATGGAGGCGATCGCTTCCCTGATGTGATCTCCGGCATCGACACCGCTGGATTTGAGCCTTTACCATTACCCATAACTTCGAGCTGTGCGAATCCACCGTGATCCTCAGATCGTCCCCAAACTGCCTCTCGACCTCCCTATCGAGATGAGAAGCCACTGAGATGGGGACGAGAAGCTCCGCTACTTGATAGGAGTTTTGAACTGTTGATTTGACCCTCATCGGAGGCGTAGAAACCACCATCGGAGACTCTGCTGCCGCCCTAGGTAACCTCGAGGTCTTGCCCGACCCACTCGTGCCCTGATCGCAGAGCAATCTCTCGCTTAACCCACTCGGATAGGAATTCAGGTCTTCCTCTGAATGTGCTTTTCCTTTCGGGTTAGCCAATTGGGCTTGGGCTTGGGCTTGGTTAACCACAAGCCCAACTTTTTCAGGCCTTTGTAACTTGTTTGGGTCCATCCAAGAGACAGCCTGTTTACCCTCATCTGGTTTAAATACTCTTAATGCTAAATTGGCAGAAGTCAACTTAAAAACAAATTCACGTGTGGGTCTACCATTAATATTTGAAACAGTAACAGCAGAATCTCCCTTCATCACGTTATGCCCCAAAATACCTCCAGAAATTTGAAAATTCCTAGTCTTCTGCTGATTACCGTAATTGATCATTTTTTTCCCATTCTGACCATTGCCGGCCATCGAACCTCCACCAACAATGCCAACAGATGTCATCTCTGCCACCGATACAGAATTCTCACCCGATCAGAACCTGTCTAATTCTTTCTGAAACAAACACCATCCAGAATGATTCAAGCTAGCTGGTATCATCACACAACCACAACGATTTCCACCATAATAAACAGCAATATCCACAAAAAGACAGCCTTATTCGATCTTCCATAGAATTCGAAAAATTTATTGTTTTCCCTATAACGCTTGCATAACAAGTCCTTCCCTGGAACCCAATCCCTTATATCAACAAAACAAGAGCGAATCCATTCCAACCCTCTACGTCCCACCCAAATGGAAAATTTGATATTCCGGCGACTCTCATGAATAGCATAAGAATCAGCCCGCCTGCCATCAAACGAGAAAGAAAAAACTTTAGAATCAATACAAAAAGAACCTTTACTGCCCCCTTGGCCAACAGGAGAAGGTTTAGGTGTTGTGCTATGCAGAGTCGGTTTGATAATATTATTTGGTGTGGGTGATATAGTGGTGGTTGTTTTTGGCACTGTTTGTAGAGGCAGGTTGGACAGAAGTGGGGGAGGGATAGTCGGTGAAGAGGGTGGACAAAAAAGGTGATATGGGTAAAAGCCAAAAGGTGATGAAAACTGTGTTGGAAAAAAACCAAGAAATTGAGGAGGCGGCTGGCAGAAAGGTAAACAGAGGTGGGAGTGGTAATGACTGTGAGCTACGGTGGGGAAGAGGGGGGGGGGGGAGGCAGCGTGGAACTCATCTTATCCTAGGATTCACATCCTCTTCATTATAACCAATTAGATCAAAAAGGTTTGTGAAGATCTGCCTATTTACTCATACATACACATATTATTCTCTAAATTGACCTGTCTAATATGATGAAACTAAAGTTCCATAGCAAACATAAAAGGGGCTAGATTTCAAACAAGGGATGAATATTTCCCAAACAATTTCTTCCATCCGTGTAATAGATCACCAACAATCTTGGGAAATACGCAATGAGGCTCAATTATTTAGAAGATAGAAGACCACAACACAGGTAACAACGAACAAGCCACAGTCTCACCTCAATGCCTGCACGTGCAACACCAGTCTAGTAGATAAATTCCTTTCTTTAGGAGATTATCACATTTTAGAATCTTCCTCCGCGTTGTTGTTCACACAAAGAATGATCCATGAACCTAAATTTCACTTGGTTATATGGGCTACTGTTTATACTACTCTTTCTTTAGGTGGTTTGGGAATAATGAAAGTAAGACTTTTTAATGAAGCTTTGCTTGGGAAGTGGCTATGGAGATTTGGGTTTGAAAGGGATGCCCTTTGGAGGCAAGTAATAGAGGTGAGATACGGATGTGTATGGGGTGGTTGGTTTACTGGTCCAGTTTCTGGTCCATATGGTGTTGGTTTGTGGAAAAATATTAGTTGAGTATGGCCTTCTTTTTCTCGTTATATTCTGTATGATATTGGTGATGGGTCGAGGGTGAAGTTTTGGCAAGACTATTGGTGTGGGGAGATACCTCTTGCTATCCGCTTTCTTGAATTATTTAGATTTTGCCGAGATAAGGAGGCAAGTGTGGCTGAGCTTATGCAGTTCACTAATGGGGTATTTTTTTGGGTGTAAGTTTCTTTAGGGGTTTTCATGTTTAGAAATTGGAGGTTGTGTCGAGTCTCATGGATACTATATATGGCTCTTCATTAAAAGGGGTTTGGGAGGATAAAATGAGCTGGAAACCAGATAGAAATAAAGGATTCATGGTTAAAGATTATTACAATCTTCTAGTGGGCTCTAATGATTGTTGTTTCCCTTGGAAAAAAGTATTTGGAAGCAGAAGATCCCTTCTCGAGTGGCTTTCTTTGTTTGGATTGCTGCTTTGGGGAAATGCTTGACGATTGATAATTTATGAAAAAGGAAGGTTTGGATATTGGATTGGTGTTGTATGTGCAGGTGTAATGGTGAATTGGTTGTGCAGGTGTAATGGTGAATCAGTTGACCATCTTTTCCTTCATTGTCCAGTTGCTATGGATTTGTGGTCTATGGTTTTGGGTTTATTTGGAGTAAGTTGGGTTATGCCTAAGTCAGTTTTGGGGCTCCTTGCTTGTTGGCAAGGCTGGTTTGGTCATCATCAAAATGGTCATATATGGATAATTGTTTCCCATTGTTTAATGTGGGGTCTTTGGAGGGAAAGAAACAGTAGGTGTTTTGAAGATTCTGAGAGATCCATTCGTGACCTCAAGTTATTTTTCTTTGGAACTTTTTTGGATTGGTTGCCTGCCTTGCGAAACCAATCACTCTCTTCTATCTTTGATTTTATTGATTCTTGTAAGATCTGTATTTGACCCTTGTACACTCCTTGTGTTCTAAGGTGTCCCTTTTTGATGTCAATAAATCTTAGTACTTATAAATTTTTTTTATTTAGTTATCTATTTATTTAAGTACAGATAGTGGGTAGATGTGTATGTTGTGACATCCATATGATATACCTGTAAATAGGCTAGCAGAGTTTGTTGCGGACCTTGTGGTCTTATCTATAATTTTTTTATCATCTATATAGTGTTGGTCAGATATGACTGGTTTTGGGCTTAGGCTACCCACCGACCACCTCTCCTAGACCAAGTGGGAGCTTTGTGCACTGGGCACGGCCTCTATGTAGCGTTGAATAGGGTGTCTTTATTTCCATCTCATGTTCCAACTTATTGGAATCATTCTTTTAGATCTTCTCCTATTTTTATGTGATATAGTTTTATCTTGACAGATATACTAGTTTTCATTTTTAAAAGTAAATGCTGACGTCAGTTTCTTTCTATTTGTAGGGCGGCTGAGTATGATTATCTGTCACAGAGAGCATATGAAGAGCGGAAAAGACGTCCAGACTATAGGCCTATACTTGAGCATGACGGACTTAGGCAACAGTCCTTTAGACAGGTATTCATTGCTTTGTATATCTCAGCAGGAAGTTACATCTTACCAATGAGCTCTAGCTCAACGGACACCTCCTCCCCTTACGAGTGCTTGGTGGAGGGTGGTGAAGTATGGGTTCAAGACCCATTGGGTGTATGTGTAACTTCGTGCCTGTTTGGTATTAGCTTATTTTTCAACTTTTTGAAACTGGGTTTTATTTATTTATTTTCTTTTTCATTGTATCCAGAAAAAAGTGAGGTTTAAAATAGTTGTATTTTTGGAAAAGTGCAGCTTCAAACCACATTACTAAATGGGCACCATGACAATTGTGTCTTGGGAAATTCAACCAAATTATGTTTGGTTCATACTGGTTTTTACCTCTTTTAGAACTTTGATGGAATTTGTCATTTGCGGAAAATTAAATCACTCCTCATGTTTTAGGAATAACCTTTTTGTTGTTGGGGGGTTTACTCCACTAAAGTATGAATATGGATAGTAGCTTGTAGTGGTGAGGTACTGCGTTTAGAAACATGAACATCTCTATTTTGGTTAGAGCAGCCACAACATTCTTTTTTTTAGTCAGTTTAAAACACCTAAACCTAGAAACCTTGCTGCCATGTTGATAAAATTTATTTTAGTTTTTGACTTAACCTACCTATCTAAAAAGTTTGACTTGACCCATTGTAACATTCATATTAGAGGCTCATGTCACTTAAATGACATGGCTGTAAAGAGTCATAAAAGGTGTTGGTCACTTGGCTGATTTACGAAAAGTCTTCCTTAGGCTTGGCAACACAACTTAAAGATAAAACTTCTGAAACACTTCTTTTGAGACGTGTCACTCAAGATCGTTGTAGTTAGGCCTAAAGAAATAGAGTTTTTAAAGTAGGCAGAGTTGTTGACCCCTTGTACACTCCCTGTGTACTAGGGTGATCCTTTTTTGAAATCAATAAAACTTATTACTTATAAAAAAAAAAAGTAGGCAGAGTGGTAACTATGTCACACATCTGCTTTATGGTCATTTGGCATGAGAGAGATAATCAGAAATTCAATGGGATGGAGATCACTACAACATCCTGAAGTCTTCATTTTACAGTTGTTTGATTGGATGATTACTAAGTTTAGTCTTCTTTCTTGGATTTCTTGATTTGCATTTCCTCTCGTCAGCAATTTTGGTTATTACAGGCAGATTAACTAAAATCTTAACCTCTATTTATTTGGTGGGTAACTTAACTTTTAAATCTCATAGCTTCAAAATCTTGTGTATACATCAGGAAACAAACAAGACTAAGACTAGAGAGGAGTTACTGGCTGAAGAAAGGGATTACAAACGCAGAAGAATGTCATATCGTGGAAAAAAGGGGAAGAAAACAGCTGTACAGGTAAAAAGCAGGTGTTAGTACTAGAAATTTCTTTTGTTGTAAGTGTATCATCTTATTTAATATGGTCAGAAAATTATACATTATTACACTTGATGTTGATAACATTGCTGCTATTTGGTGTTGGAGTAATATGGACGGTTTACAGGCTGATAAAACATCAATAAGACGATATTAACATGTCGTTTGAATGTCAAAGTGTGATTGAGTTTTGATTATAAAGTGACAAAATGTTAATAATTATTCCTGTATGAAGTCAATGAAGTGGCCAATGAGCTTTAGCTCAAATGTCACTTCCTCCTTCCACAAGAATGGGTGGAGGGGGGTTGATCCAAAATCTATTGGGTGGTTGTGTAACTTACAAATAAAAGAATGTAGTAGTTGATGAAGTGAAAAGAGGTAGAGTGAGGCTTAAAATAACATAGGTAGAAGTAGTTAACAGGATATGTTGAAAAGGGAGGCGACAAAGAGTATGATTTTGGATAGGATAGAATTGCGGAAAACAATACTTGTGGTTAACGCCAATTAGATGATAAGGATCCATAAAGCTGATCATAATTAAATTGAAATTGAGGTGATGCAACACAAAATTCTTGATGGAAGTTTTGACTAAACAAAAAGTACAAAAAAGATAAACTGAGGAATTAATTTTGAGGATTGCTTGGAGTTAGCACTAAGTGGTGGAAAGAAAGATAAAACCTATGAGTTGGCACTTAGAGTTGCCTAGAGTTGGCACCAATCCGTTGGAAGAAAATTTCAACTATAATTTTATTTATCCAGCAAAATGTACCAATACTGAATTTTGGCCTTATCTAGGGTTCCCAAGTTACACCAAGGAAAGAAAGCATATAAGTTCATAACCAAGTATGGAAAGGAAATAACTTGTAATAATTAAATTAAATGTGGGAATGAAATTCAATAACATTAAGTCCAAAAATTCAAATAAAATGAAATCGAAAAAAAGTCTGACCATCCATCAGCATCAATCAATATTGATTGGGTCCTCTAGGTAGTGGTCCTCCATCGCTCTGTCATGTGATCTGGGGCTTGCATCTGATGTCCACTTCATAAGGGTTGGTTCAGTGGAGTTGAGTATATGAAGTAGTGGAGTTCGAATATAGTTTTTCAATTATGTATTTTCCTGTTTTGCATTGTATATGATCTTTTTTTTTTTTTTTTTTCTAGAACTGTGTTATAAGATAAAAAATTATTGAATTCATAATTCATAAGAGAGTAGCAAGTCATTCAATCATCTGCTAAATTAGCCATTGAAATTATTAAGCATTTTAGGAATCTATTATTAGATGCAAGCTTAAATCTCTAGAGGTCATTCATCACATAGGCCATGTGTGTAAGCACTTTGTAAATGACAAAAATCTAAAAGTTATGTTGCAAGTCAGGAGAATAAATATAACCTTTATTATCTTTTCTATAATTTTGAGCTTACGGATTTATCTTTTTTTTTTTTTTTTCTTTCTCATATTCCCAAATTTCACACAATTCTTCACCGTTTGGTATATTCGGGAATCATAGAGGAGAAAGAAGTGGACCAAGTGGTAACTGGATCTAAGAGATTGAAGTTGCATGTATGTTACTTATAGAGGTTACGTGGCTTTGCAGTTGCTGAGGAAGGCAATTGCTGTAGCCTTAAGTGGAGAGAAAAGAGGGTGAAGAATGAGCTGAGATGGGAAATATGACTAGGTCATGACAATGCTTCAAACCTGAAAACTGTTAAATTTTCCATCTGCTAGCAGCAGCAGGAACTTCTTATTCTGCTTCGTTTGAACAAAATGAGGTGAAGGGGCATTGAAGATGTCATCCCCCAGTTGATTTTTGGATGTTTATCGTAAACTCTATCTTTCAAAAATAAATAAAATGAAAGACGTGTAGTCTTGTAGTTTCCATGATGAACATGACTTGTAATTAATTTGGTGACTTCTTGTTAAGGCTCAATGTGATGGTCTTTCCCATAATGATATCTCCTTATAACCGTGTCCTTAATTGACTATCATTGTTTATTTCTTGTGACTAAAACTACTAAGTATTGCTTTATAGTATTCTAGTTATGATCATAGGCTTGTTTTGGAAGGGATCAGCTCTTGCTCCTGTATCTACTTGTGTTTATGCGCTTTGCTCTACTGACTTGACCTTTGACCAAGTGTGCCATATATTTCCCAAAATGTTTATTTTTATTTTTTTGATACACCAAAATGTTTATTATTTCTTTGTTGTTTGCATAGAACAATATGATGTGGAAGATTGTGCCTAAGAAAGAAGTTTGTTTCCTTTTGTGGTTCATACTTTCTATGAAGACCATGTGTAATTGTGAAAGTCTGAAAATAGGTCCTTCAGTTATTGAAGACTGTGGACCATTTGTTGACTGTTACTGCATTGTTCTGGTTGACATCTGTGAACACTTGGATAAAAAGCTAAACTGAGGTGTCACAAATTTTGACAAGATCATTGTACAATTGCATTAGTTATATGTTGTTTACAATTGCAGCTCAGTTTGATACCTAGTTGATTTCTTCCCTCATTAATGCCTTCATTTTTATGTGCTTTTCAAAGGTTACAAGGGATATAATAGACGAATACATGGAGGAAATTAAGAAAGCTGGAGGAATTGGGTGTTTAGTGAAGGGAACTGAAGATCAAGGAATGTTTCCATCTGAATCATCTTCTGCTCATGACAGCACCATCACTGTTGATGAGCCAAGAAAAAGTGATTATGCAGCACCTAGAGGTAGCCAATATAATTATAGGGCACACTCAAACTCTGAGTATGGTAAGAGATCTAATAGTTTGAAAGATGCTTCTCTTAACGAGCACCATGAATATGTAAATCAGAGATTTTCCAATCGGAACAAGCGTGATAGGGAAATTTATTCAAGAAGCCCCAGCAGAAATGATAGCACCGTCACTGTTGATGAGCCTAGAAAAAGTGATTATGCAGCAGCCAGAGGTAGCCAATATAATGATAGGATACAGTCACACTCTGATTGTGGTAAGAGATCTAAAAGTTTGAAAGATGCTTCTCTTAATGAGCACCATGAAAATGTGGATCAGAGATGTTCCAATCGGGACAAACGTGATAGTGAAATTTATTCAAGAAGCCCCAGCAGAAATGATAGTCATCGCCGGTCACATGTGCGAAGTAGTCATCCAAGAGAGCGAGATGATCTGGAGGTGTCCAATACCGGGCACCATGAGATTAAGCAGCCATCTTCTGGCATGTTAAAATATCATTATAGTAGATCATCTTCTTCTAGGTCAAATTCTGTGAATAATTCAGTTGCAAAAAAAGACGAACAGAAATCAAACGTTGAGGATAGAAGGGGAAGAAAAACATATGAAAATCATAGTTCAGACTTTCTCGTACAAAATGCTTTTGAGGATCGATACATTCCTTCAGAATCTCATGATATGTATGAAGATGATCTCTCCACTGGCAGCAAGCATCAGACCAGATAAATTGTGTTACAGAATTGCTTGACCAAACTAGCGTCTACTCTTTCAATAAGGAACTTTCCTGGCTACCATGATAAATCTGAGTAGCTTCATCTTTTGAAGTGAGTAATTCTAGTTTTTCTAATTTTTATTTTAAGCATGATTTTATCTTTGTTTGAATGTGTAGTTAGCTTTTGACATTGTTTATTCGCATAAATTTGCAGTACAAAGTCATCAGGCTTCAGCAATTCTATCTACACTTGTATCCTCCTTTGTATCCTTGAACTGTTTTCTTATATGTTTGCTGTTAAGCTCAGTGTGATTTCCCCAAACTCATCTAGATCCTTGACACTTTATTTTGGCATAAAATATTTTCCAGAAGTTGTTTTGTAATAATCGGTGCAACTGAAAATTGTTTGTCAACAGAATGTTTTCATGATCAATGGAATATTACAGAAAAGGAGCTGAAAATTGCTTATGCAGTGTGAAAGCATAAACAATTCCTAGACCAAGCCTTTGATGTCCCCACTCCCCACCTCCCTAACTCTCCCCACTCCTCCGTGTTACCTCAATGACCTCTTTGCTCCCTTCCCAACTTCTCTGTGCCATTCACCACCTCTTCCCTCCCTCCGGGCCTCCTCCTTGCTCCTTTGTTTCTGCTACCACCACCACCTCCTCCACACACACACATCCCCAAAAAACCATATTCCTCCTTGCTGTTGCCAGCACCTCCCTTCTATCCCCTGCGCCCCCATGACAACCACCTCTCTCTCTCCCCCTCCCACTGTCACTGTTACCACCATAACCACCACTGCCTATTGACTTCAGTGAATTCTTGTTGGTTTTGACAATAGATATTTTAGGTGCACCAAACACTGGAGAAGTAGTTCAGAGACTCAACCAAACAGTAGGCAACAAATTATTTTCTACTGAAGATATTTTTTCCTGGAAAATGTTTTTTTTAAAAAAACAAATGGAGCTTTTGATTGCCATAAATTGCATCATGATATGACTCTTAGAGCGTGTTTGGTTTAGCTTATTATTTGGCTTATGTGCATCTTTTAAAGCCTCATTGTTTTTAAATACAAGTATTTTTATCCAGCCTATTTCTTAAGCAACTGCATTCTCGCCACCTGTATTAACATCTGTGCAATCTTTCTTTTTAGATTTAAATGAAAATCCTTTTGTTCCACATTGTGGACTTAGGTCTGACTTCTTGAAGTTTGTTTTATAACTAGGTCTGACTTCTTGAAGTTCAGAGGATTGAAATAAATAGGGGCAGAATTACATAATTTTTCATTGGTATATAGAGGCTTTTAATAATTAGGAGACTTCTAGTCTGAAAAAAAGAGGAAGATATTATAATCTTTTATAATCTGTATGTTACAAACGTGTGTGTGTGTGTGTGGTTTGGGGGGGGGGGGTGGGGGGAGATATTTCAACTGACAGATGAGTGCATCATCATGCACATGTTACTATTTTTTTCTGTTACTTTGGTGTAGGCAGTCATTTGAATTTAAGCTCTTATCATTAATACTACTTTGTTAGGTTCTGTCATTGATTTTGTCTGACATAAATCAATGACAGCATCATAAGATAAAAGTTATATGACTTTTAATATAATTGTCAATTTTTATCGATAAAAGACCACCTTATCGATACGGCATTACTCTAGTACGCAGGAAGTATCCTATATATTGGTCATACATAGTACAAAAACTCCCACTTTTGCAAGGTATTGGAAAGTGACTGGTAAGCAGCCTTATGCCCCCCTCCCCATATTTTATTTTTTTGGGAGAGGTATCCTAGATCAATGTAATTGTCAATATAGCTTAGGCTCCTCTATTTGTGGTAGCCAATAAAAAATAGGAAAAAATATTTTAGTAGGGAATGAGCATTTTTTTAGGCTGGGATCTCATACAGAATTGATTGGTTATTCCAAAATTATGTAATCTTGTCCAGGGTCAACCCTAAAATGGTTCTGATGTAGATAAGGCTTTTACTGTTATTGGGTTTTGGACTGGAAAACAGACTGCAGTTTGTATGTATGCAGAGAGCAATATCTATTGCACAAGTGTGTGTTCCTTTACACAGAATTTTGAATATTGTTCGTAGTTCTCTTTAAGTTGTCTGAAGGCAAATTATGAGCTCCACAATGGGGTAGCAGCCCCTCCCCCATGTGCATAAATCCTTCCTACCTTGATGGAGGCATGATTTGGTGTATAATGTTGAAAATAGGACCCACTAAACATTACCAGTGATTAGCTTACACCTTCCAATAATATTTTATGATTGATTAAACTTTTATAATTACATATTTGAAGCCAAGAAAATAGCATTTCACATATAAGCTAGTACCATTATTGAAGCAGTTATCCTCCACATTGTAACAAAATTTTATGTTACAGTTATGTTTTTTGCCATAATATAAACAGTTAGTTTTCTCTTTCTTACAATAATATGTACTGCTAGTGATCTCTGGTATATGTTGTTTTGCTATGTTCTTTAGACCAAAATAATGTACATAATATTCACTGATGGCCACTGGGTCCTCAAGAAGACAAAATGGTAGAATCAAGGGCCAAATAGTAACTGTGGTATTGCAATGGATTTTCCTAGCGAGCATCCTTGACATGTCAAAGAGAAAGCTGAGATCTATTAGACATTTCTTGTGCTTAATTGAGTTGATAAGTTCAGGGCTTTCTATCTTCATGTTATGTATACATGCCTGTTTTAATTTTCTCATAGCTAACCTTATTTCTTATAGATTTTGAAAATATCCACAACTTTTGCTGGAGATTCTAAGAAGTTTGTTAGGATGCATGAATGTGGGGGTGTCAGCTTCTACAACAGAAACAATGTGGTTAATGGGAAGTCTGGACACCACGTGTATTGAAGATTGCTAACGAGCAAATGAAAACTCTGCAATTTCAACTTCTTCGTTTTTCTGGTAAACATTGATGGCATGTTTCAGCTTCTCCATTGAATTACTCATATTTTTGTGTACTACGTGAGTAGATATTTTGTATTGACAGTTCTTTTTTATTTTTAATTTTTATTGTGATTTAATGATCAAAGATATGTTTATATATGCCTGTATATGTGGATTTTTGGTTTCTATTTGGCGATGTAGCCTGCATTCTGGATCCTATCTTTGGTTAAGGGCTTACAAAAAATCGCCACTTTCATTTTGGTAAGCTGACCCTTCAAAGAAAAATCATCTAGATCTTCCCGAGGTGGGTTTGTTTCAATTTAGAACTTAGCCCACTAGAAGCAGGAAAATTCTAATTGGCCATTGCGGAACTGATTATCATTACATCCGGCTTGGAAGTGAGTAATCAACTTTGTTAGTTTCAAAGAGTTGAACAAGGTGAAGACAGAAGGATCTATATAAACAAATTGTATGTTAGCGTCACTTGCGAATGACACAGACCATTTAACAGGTTCAATTTTGACATTTTGTTATAGGTTCTAACGTAATTAAGACAGTCTGTCTGGAAGTCTCATTTCTCAATTGTCAATTCAAAATTTACAAAAAGGTTGGTGTTTTTTTGGGTTATTTAAATGGGGTTGAGCAATTGACTTGGGTTCCCAAAATAATTGTAATTAAGAAAAAGAAAAAAGGGCGACAGCTAGACTAATCTTCAAGGTGTTTTACTGTTTTTAGTGGAAACATCTAGATGTCAAATTCTCTCTTCTTCATTGTAATTATTGAGGAAAAGGAATAATTGTTGAATTAACAAAAGAGAAAATGGAAAAAGGTGGGAGCCCAATGTTGTGCTTAGTTATTAAAAGAAGCGAAAGTCTCATTCTTGTTTAAGGAACTCTACAAGGTTCAAACTTCAAAGGTTAATAGGGATTGTCCGGATAGGGTGTCTGTAACATCTATACTCTCTTCACTCATTTCTCTTTTCCCTTTGTTGCTTCGCTTTGAACGTATCTGATAGTTTTGGGAGGTGCTATTATATATAAGTCAATATTTAATAGTTGATGTGTTTGTAAGATCATAATGGAGAGGCTCATAAGAACAAAACGCTTAAACCGTGGATAATCGGTTTCTGCCAGTTATACCTTTCAACTTCTTTGCTACAACTTTAAAAAAAAAAAAAATTGTAGTCTAAAGTGTCCATAGATTCAACTCAACTTTAATGATAACCCGGATCGAATGTATGCAGTTGCATAGACAAATTGCACGCGTACAATTGGTAAATAGCTTACATGCAAGCTCAAAGTGGGTTTGGGTTGGGCATAAATGGGTGGAGTATGTAAAACTTATTTACTCATGATAACATATTTAACTAATTAATTATAAGTCAAACTCCACCCAACCCAATTATTATAGGTAAAACCTATTCAATTAAATTACCAAAATACCCTTAAATCTATAAAATTACCAAAATGCACCTAAATTTTCAAAATGTCTAAAATGACCCAAAAACCTAAAAATTGACTAAAATATACCCTTAGAACCTAAAAAATGACCGAAATGCCCTGAAACCTAAAAATGATAAAAATACCCCCAAAACTTGAAAAAGATTGAAATAACCCCCCCAAAACTTCCAAAATACCTCTAAACTTAGAAAATGACTGAAATGACCCCGAAACTTAAAAATTGATCGAAATGCCCATAGAACCTAAAAAAAATGAATGAAATACCTCTGAAACATAAAAATGACAAAAATATCCCTAAAACCTAAAAATGCTCAAAATACTCTTAGAATATAAAAAATAACTGAAATATCCCCTAAACCTAAAAAATGACCTAGAAACCTTGAAAATGACTGAAAACATGTTTAAACCCGTTGATTTCAACTCCCAATAAGAAGATAATATGTGTCATTATCATGTATAGTGCACATGACTCACTTAATCCAACCAACCAAATGAATTATATGCAATGCACATAACAATAAAAGATGACAAATTTATTAGGGGTTGAAGCCAAAAGCTTTGAACATGTTTGGAGCAAAACTTTGTCCTAAAGTTTGTGTTAAAAGGTCCATCCATGTCGTTAACTATTGTTTGATATTAAGTTGAGATTTGTAGCGGTCATATTTTATGTGATTGGCATATCCTATAAACAAAATGCTCTTTATATGCAATTGAGTGTTTGTTTCTAAGCGTGTTCAAGAAGACCTTGAGTTTGAATAATAAGTGATAATATTGAAAATACAAAACTACTCAAGAAACTACTTAAGAAAAACTGAAACTGCAAGTCCTAATACCTTCTTGATACCTATCATCAATTGAGAGTTAATGAACCTCAATATCTACTCGTGTGATTCTTAAACTTCCTTCTTTCTCGTATGGTGGATAAGATCATATATAGTAGAGTTATGAAAAAAGAAATTTAGAGTTGGTTATAAGTTTAAACATATATCTAAACACAAATACAACAATAAGATGAAAAACATAACTGTAAGCACTACAATGGAATGGATTGACATTTTAATTCAATTTTATTATCATTTTTTATATTAAAAATATTTATTAACACTATTAAATAATTATAAAGTATCAAATTGAGTAACAAAGTATTGAACAAAATAATAAAAATTTTGAGATTAAACATTTTTTGTTATGGGAACACTTTTATTTAATAATAATAATAATAATAATAATAATAATTTATCAATGTATGCTAGTAATAGTATACGTGAATAACTGAATAATGTACACGTATAATGTTAAACACACACCTTATAAGTGAAAATGACAGTTGAGCTTCGTAGTATAGCAGGCAATGCAGGGGATATCGAACTAAGTCTTCCACTTAACCTGTAATAATATAAATCATGAATTAGCATGATTTAAATATTAAAATAGAGTTTAGTGAATTACCATATCCAAAGCATTCTTGAGGCAACCATGATGATGTAGCAAACCATGAAACAAATGTTTGCCATTAAAATATTGATTTTCCTCCCTAACTTATAGTTTATCCTCTATAATAGAAATAAAGTTGATGTCACCATTGGCTCTAGTGACTTGGTTGTTTGTGTTCATAAATTCTGAATTAAACAAAAAAAATAAAAATAGATGTAGTCTAATCCTATACTCACAAACATATGTTGTTTTTTCAAATATAAATAAGAAACTAAAAAAAAATGAAAATTCTATCAATATTTGAGTTATTTAGGTTTTTTAAAAGTCAAATATATTGAATATATATGTAAGAGATGCTTAAGTTTGAGAATTTTCAAGTTCCAAGCAATCTTTTGTCTCCCTATAAAACAATAGGACAAATTCCCCCAATATTTTTTAAATTAAATAATTACTAAAAATCTCTTAAATTTCTATTAGATTATTATAATTCAGGAATGTCATGACTAAATCTAATTAATTTCATTTTTATCTTATAATTGTAGCTCGAGTATTAAACGTAATTAGCTAAATTAATCTTTCCCTACATTATATTATTACTAGTGTTTTCTCCATATATCATAAAAAAATAAAAACTCTAAAAGGGTTATGAGTATATTGAAGTTGAAATTTTTTTTTCTGAAGATAACATTAAAATAAAATAAAAATAACATAAATATAAATAAGAAAATAATTTTGTTTAGAGATGGGTTCAAGTTATACTTGGTGTAACTCTTATAAACTTACACATTTTTTATACCATAAATTTTTAAGAGATCCAACGGTTAAAAAAACACCATTAAATGCTATTATTTTCAACCTTATTACCTAATTAATACTAGCATTCTCTCTCTCTCCTTATTTATTACTTTCCACCAAATAATATATATATTTTTAAACATAATCTAACAAAAAAAAATTGAAAAATAATTCCATTTTCATTGATTTCACAAAACTACCCAAAACAAGAGTCAGCAAATGACTTTCAAATTCACCATGAAGACCTTAAAGTCATGGCCGCTAAGGCAAGGAACCAAACCAAATTGACCAGTCTTGAGTCTCCTGACGTTGGAGGAGTTGTAGAAGTCGTAACACTCATCAGTCTCTAATGAGTAGCAGAAAGGAGAGCCCATAGTAGTGAAGTTGAAGTATAGGAACCGTCTGGGAAGGCATCCATCTGGCTCCTTGATATAGAGTAATTGGTCAAAGTAGTCGATATCATCCACAGCTAGCGAAGTCCCCTGAATGAGGGAGAGTGAGAATTGTTTGCCTTTGGTTGTTGCATGATAGGTTGAATCCTGGATAGCCACAACGTTTGGCTTGTGTAGATCTATAGGTAGACAGGTAGTAGTATTTAGTTAAAAAGGGAATTTAATCCTAAAATCTGATGCGTAGCCATCCCAAGATAATATTGTTTTGCAAATTTCGGTTCTTGATGCTGTGTTATGGAGGAAGAAGAACAAAGTTGAGACGAAGAAGATTTGAAAGGAGGCCATTTAATTTGTGCCTTTGGAAGCAACAAAAAGTATGCTACATAGGATAGATTTATTATTATTGTACATAATGGCAAGGGAATCTAACAGATTTAACCAGATATGTAGTTGGGCTTATGAACTTCATATAGGCTCTTGGATATAAATAGTGGTAGAAATCTCCTTGGTAAGTAACTCAATGAAAAATTAACTACTCCATTTTAGAGTATACTTGTGCAGTGTTAATTAAGGTTATGCATGGCTTTGGTTTTTCCCTATGATTTCATCATCGTCAAGAAAGTGTTGAATTTGTGCAAGAGAATATAAGTTCCTCCTTGGAAAGTGAGACTAACTTTTGGAGAATTTTTGGCATTGATGAGAGAGAGAAAAGTCTATTTTCTATTGTGTGGATAAAACAAGTGGTTAAGGAAGCCTCAAACTTTGGTGATGGAACCTTATATGAACATGGCTTAGATAAGTTCTAAATGTTTATGTTTTAATCTTTTGTCCATTTCATAAAAAACCGTCGATTAAATCAGGGCATGAAAGACTTGTTCAAAGTAATTCCAAAAGAATAAGGCATTTTTCCTACTTGTTGTGTATTTTTCTTGTTTTTTCGAGTAGCTTGCTGTGCATTTTTCTTGTTTCTCCGAGCAGTATTTTATAAATATATATGTATTGTTAGATTGTGTTGAAGAAAATATTATATGGTGGAAAACAATAAATAAGGAGAGAGATAAAGAGAGAGAAAATGCTAGTATTAATTAGATAATAAGGTGGAAAACAATAGCATTTAATGATTTTTTTTAACCGTTAGATTTCTTACCACTGCACATCGTAGGATGTGGGGGGCAAGGGCTAGGGTTCAAGTTTCCAGGAAGGAGTTTCACACACATATATACTTAGCTTAGGCTAGAATAGAAATTCTATGTTGTATTAAAAAAAAAAAACTATTAGATTTCTTAGAAATCTACGGTGTAAAAAAAGTGTAAGTTTATAAGACTTACTTGAACCCATCTCTTTTGTTTATGGTAAATAGTATTTTCATACTAAATTTTGATTCTTAAACTCTACCCTTTCTCGTATGAAAGAAAAAAAAAGTTATAAAAAGCAGAGTTGAGAAAAATTAATTTGAAGTTGAACATATATTTATCTTTAGATATAAATACAACAATAAAATTTAAAATATAACTATAAGTACCACAGGATTGAGATCCCGTGCAATAGCTAGGGTATTGCACGGGATGCAATACCTCAAATCCTAACCTTCCATTCAATCTAACGGCTTTAAAATAACTCCACGTCATCAATCCGTGTGACTTAGAAAAAAAAAAAAATTCACTCTCATTCATTCTTTTTCTCATTTTTTTTTTTGTTTTTCTGTTCATATCTCTCTCTGCAACTCTTCACTCCTCTGTTCTCTACTTCTCTTTAAATTTCAGATTTTTCAAAAAATCCCTTAGTCACTGTCTCCGCTACCACTATCACGACAAACCACCATCATCGCACGGACCAAGTCTCGAACCAGTCACCATTGCGCCACCCACAAGCCACTGTTGCGGCCTTTCTCTGCCCCAACGATCTATCAACCCTTGCTACCCCTTCGCTTGCATCTTTAAATTGCACCGCCGGCACAGTCACTTCTCAATAAGTTTTCTCTCTGATTTTTCATATATATTGGGAACATGAAAGAAAATAATTATAATTTGACATTGCAATCTTTTCGATTTTTTTTTAGTTAGTTATGAGCTTAGGGATTGAAATCAGATGGTGAGTTTTTTGGTTGTGGGATTTGTGGGTTCTTTTAATCTAGGTCTTGTTTTTTTGTAAAGTTGTGATTTTTTTTTTCATTCCCATGGTGGTGATTTGTACTAAGAGCCAAGAAATTTTTTATGGGTATATTGTTTTGCTCGGTATTATGGGTTAGGTTATTTATTTATGAACTTGAACAGAATTTTAATGCTTCTTCATTGTTGAACTTGAAAGGCACTATGAGTACCTTTATTTAACTTAAGTTGGACATATAGGTGATATATATGGACAATTTAGAGACTTGATTTTTTTTTTAGTAGGGTATTGCAAAGAAGATTAAGCATATCAAAATTTTCTAGTGATTAGAGTAATTCATTATTACAAAACTTGCATCAATGTGCAGTTCTAAATTTATAGAGCACTTTAATGTGTTCATTTGCAGTAAAATGGCATTAGATTTGATAATGGAGAGTCTCCATTGGAGGCCTCTTAAAGTTGAAAAGGTAGGTTTTGCTGTGCACAGATAATATAGCATTAGTGGAATGCTTACCTTTTGTACTTGTTAGTTGTGATCTTGCTAGTAGTAATCTGGGCTGGTTTTGATGTAGCTTGTTGGAAAGCTACAGTAAGAGCTAAAGACCATGGGCGTGATTCTTGTTGCAGTGATACTAGGCAATTTGACATTGGTAGTAAACAAAAGGTACTAAAGACAGATGCAATTTGACAATGGTAGTAAACAATAGGTACTAAACGAGGACACTCAAGTGTCAAAATTGGATAATACAACATAATACTCAAGCAAGTCTTTTTTGTCACAATACATGTTTCAAAGTAAAAAGTTTACTCATATCAAGTCTAATACTTTAATAAAACTGAAAATTAGTCTTGCTAACGTCAAGATATCAATCCATAATGAATGCTTCAAAACCTTTTCTGGCAATATAGCTTGGCTGGATCTCCATGCTCTATCATCCTGCAACGTTGAAAAACAAATTTCAATCAATACAGTAACATTTTAAAAGACCAATCAACATCTTAAAACCAAATTTCAATCAATTATAATTGGTATTACTTGGCTCAGTGACATCAACTACGGATTAAAATTCTTCATTTTTTCCATCCTAACCCACACCATCAAATAGAAAAACCAACAAGTGAAACTTAAACAAAAATAAATAAATAAATAACCTAATTAGTACAAATCGACACCATTAAAATGAAGAGATTAAAAAAAAAATCACAACTTTATAAAAAAACAAGACCCAGATTAAAAGAATCCATAAATCTCACAGCCAAAAGACCCACCATCTGATTTCGATCCCTAAACTCAGAACCAAGTAAAATAAAAAATAAAAAAATTGCAATATCAATTTTTTTTTTTTTTTTGTGTTCCCAATATTTATGAAAAGTCAGAGAGAGAACTTACTAGAGATTATTTATCATTGATGATCTATCACATTTGCAGCATTTTTTTTGAAACATTTTAGGGTTTCAATTGGTTTTAATTTCTATTGGTCTCCTATTTTGGAAGCCTTGTTAGAAATGAAAAAGAAAAATACTAATTGTGCCGGTAGTGCAATTTGGAGATGCAAGGCAGTGGAGCAGGCGAAGGCGTAGCAGAAGTTGATAGATCGTTGGGGGAGAGAAAGACCACAACGGTGGCTGGTGGGTGGCACAATGGTGACTGGTTTGAGACTTGGTCCATGTGATGATGGTGGTTTGGCACGAGAGTGGTAGCGGCAGCAGCAACAATGGGATTTTTTAAAATTTTGAAATTTAGAGAGAAGTAGAGAACAGAGGAGTGGACTGAAGAGTGAAGAGTTGCGGAAAGAGATATGAACAGAACAAAAAAAATGAGAAAAAGAATGAATGAGAGTGATTTTTTTTTCTAAGTCACGCGGATTGATGACGTGGAGATGTTTTAGAGCCGTTAGATTAAATGGAAGGCTAGGATTTGAGGTATTGCATCCCGTGCAATCCCCTAGGTATTGCACGGGATCTCAATCCAAGTACCACAATACTTGACCGTAAGAGGGTTGGTGGGAAAGGACAACCTTCATTCATTGCAACCATTATCTTTCCATAATGGCATTGTACGGTGGGTAAGCATCAATTGCTTAATTTGAATTTATGACCGAATTTTATATCAAAATGAATATAAAAAATGAAGTTTTAAATTAAATTGAGAAAGAGATAAAAATCGGTTGGAGGCAACTTTCGTAGTAGCTATGTGGCATACATAGCCATAGGACAAAATTTCTTTACTATACTTTGGGTTGCTTGGCACAACACTGCTATGTGTTGGTACTTGAAAAAAAATCCAGCTCCTAGAACGCCAAGGGAAAGTTGTAAGTTTATATACATGAAATAAGAGATTTCAATAAAGATATGGTGTGAAATTCAAGTTTTACCCCTTCAATCTCAACATGCCACACTATCATATTACATATTAAAGAATAGACATATAATCGTATTCTATTAATTCTAATACCCATTTGAAAATTCAATTTAACAGTAAGTTTATTAAGATATTATTATGTGTGGTAGGATATGTTGAGTTCTAAGTAAAAAACTAATATGACAATCTCCTATTGGATAGTGTAAAACATAAGTTTTACACTCCATCCTTACCAAATTTGGACTCACGAAATAAAATACAAATTGATTGTTGAAGTCATTTAATATAAAGAATATTAACCTTGCAATGGATATAAACTATATTTTAGTAACATAGTAAAATTTAAAGGGAAACAAAGAGGAAAAAGAAAGAACATAATTGGCTTGCATTCTTACCAATAAATGCACCAAATATTACAAAAATAAACATGTAGATTGAAGATATGACAAGAAAGTAAATGTAGGAAATCATCAAATAAAGTACATTGGCAAGCTCATGCATTATCATCATGATTCTTAGTCTATGTTGTTTCTCATAAACCAATGATCTCAAAGCTACATTATTAAGAAACATGTTAAAAATATTAGTAACCATAGTGTATTAATCTAAAAATCTATGACAAAAAAAAAGTAAAAAAATAAAAAGAAGAAGAAGAAACAAAAAATGGAGAACAAGGCTTAGGTCCAATTTTCTTCAATCGTGAGAATGTGAGTGTCACCAACAAATTTGCAGTGTAGTTAGAGACAATTGCGATTCTACACTTAACGCTGCATGGCTTAATTAGGAAAAACTCTGGGATAACAATCCATGGGATTGTCCCAATGGTAGGTGTAAGGGTCATGTTATGTAATTGACATATTTTGAAATAAAACACACTTTAAATGTAATTGAGTATTAGTTTCTAGTGTTTAATAAGTATAACAAGTGGAAAACAAGTGATATTATTGAAATACAAGATTGTTCAAGAAAATTTGTAACTGCAGGCACCGATACCTATTAATCTATCAAGATTTAAACCTCAATACATAGCTCGACACCTCTCGATCTATCAAAATACGTAATTTCTAGTATAGTTAACAATGTTTTATTTTAAATGACTATTTATTTGTGACTTTGTATAACCTAATAGGAGAGCCAATTTAAATGTCAATTAAGCTCCTATTTAAATAAGGTGGTAGACACAGAAAACTTAAGGCTTCCTAAGACATTCATATTGAAACCCTAGCCTCCACCTATTGAACCAGTGAGTTCAGAAAATAGAAGAATGGAATATTGTTGCGACTCTTGTTCACATTTGGGTTCTGTACCAAGTAAAGTCTATGACACCAATAGTTGAAGATCTTATTGGTATTTTGTGTGAAGTTATAGCAAATCAACTACAATAGTCAGAAGGGTTGCTGTGGAGTTAGTCACGGATAGGAGATTTATGTAAATGTGAAGTTTTCTACAAGATCAAGTCCAATTAGAGATTGGAGCTAAGACTGGTATAATTCAGTAGGTTCTACTGTAGGTAGATATTTCAAGATAAGACAGTACGGTGAGATTCATTGTACTTGTAACTACTTTTTCTTGATTAGTGGATTTTTTGGAAGTGGTGACCTAAAATCACTTGGTGGATTTTTTTGATCAAATCGCTATGTCACACTTATTTTCTGCTGCACTCTATTTAGTTTGTTGATTTGATTGTGCCTTAATCTGATCTGCATGTAATTTGATTAATTAATTAACTTGAGTAATTTGATTAAATAACTGGAGTCAATCTATAACCCAATAAAATTGTTCCACGAAAATCCTAACAAAAATGATTGCAACAAAGGAAATAAGAGAATGGTCATTAACATGCTTTGTTTATTCCTTTTATACAGATAGAAAAATAAGAGTCCTTCTTGACATAAACTTAAAACCATAAGCTAAAATAAACATTTGAGAGATGGGAAATCATACAACCATTTTGAAAACATGAACAAGTATTCAAGATTAAAATTAAAATATGTAATTAAATCAAAATTTTGAAAAGTAAAATAAAATCAAACTGCCCGTCATCCTCTGTTTCGTTTGGAGTTTGCAACATTATACAACTTGAGCAACTGTTAAAAATTGGCTTTTAATGAAAGAGGGAAGTTCAAATACATAACATAAATCAAAGATCATAACGCTCAATGGCTAGAGGGCGAGACTTTTATTAATTTGTGGGAGGATAAGCAATAATTTTAAGCGAGGCTTCATATTTAAATATCAATTAAATTTTAATACAAATGAAACAAAGGTTAGTTAGATGAATTAAAAAAAAATTTATGAATTAATACTACCTAAAATAAAGCTAATTTCATATAGAGAATCAAATATTATGGTTTAAGAATAAAAATTTCAATAAAAAAAAGAAAAAGTATTTTGTTTAAATAGAGGTTTACTTTGAGTGATTCATTGTAATATATTTTGATCTTGGTATTAAGAAAAAAATATTGATTGTGTGTAACCATGTGAAAGACTAGGTGAGTAATGTTGATAATCTATCGTGTAGAATATTGGCTTACAAAAATGAAAGCTTTAAAAGAAATCCCGATCTACCCCCCCCCCCCTCCCCCCAAGTTTACGGTTTTCAATTGAATTGAGTTTATGTTGGTATAATATTTTGAAAACCTTTTTGGAGGAAAGAAAAATAGTACACGATTTATTTATTTATTTTTAAACTATCATACAATCTTAAAAAATGCTAAAGGTGATTGCTGGGCTTCAACCACCTAATAAATAAATATTTATTTATTTTTTGGTGGTTGGTGACACAAAAATTTGTAATATTCCTAATATCTTTTTACAATTTTGTGCATTTTGAAATCTTTTAAAAATTAGGGCCCTTAGCCCTAGGCCTTAAGCCGCCCCTGATTGTAACAGTGAGACACTACAAATTATACTCACAAAGTCATGGCATGTCCAAGAAATAGGACCCGTGGTTCTAACAAATTCTACTTAAAAGCCATGGCTTGCCCTATAAATAAAACCCATTACAATTTCAAGCACCTAGCCACCCATACACACAAAACAAAGGCACCCACCTGCATTGACTCCTTTGGAGTTTGGACAAATGATTGAATTAACAAAAATAGAACCCCAAGAAGTAGAGACCTCATGTGGGAGAGTATGAGGTTCTGTCATGTGGCACATTCTATAAAGAAAATTGAAACACACTTAAGTCATATTAGAGGTAAAAACAAATTTAAAAATAACGACTCTTTATTTCCTTTGATTCAATGTTTCAAGAATACTTTTTGTTATATGTTATTCAATGTTTCAAAACTATTATTTGTTTCATTTGATTCAATGTGTCAAGACTTTTCCTTTCTCCTCATGCCATTGCTTTGGAGCTTGTTTTAATCCATAAAGAGATTTAACAAGCCTGCACACTTTCTTTCTTAACTAGGAATAATGAACCCCTTAGTTTGTTCCATATAAATCTCCTCATTTAATTCACCATTTAAGAATTCAGTTTTTACATCCATTTGATGTATCTCTAGGTTATGCAATGTTGCAATAGCCATCAACATCCGAATGGATGTTATTCTTGTAACAGGTGAATATGTGTCAAAATAATCCACAGCTTCCTTTTGTTTGTAACCCTTTACAACAAGTCTTACCTTGTACTTGTCAATAGACCCATTAGCTTTTAGTTTCATTTTAAATATCTATTTATATCTTAGAGGTTTACAACCTGGTGGAAGATCCACTAGTTTCCATGTATGATTTTGTAAGATGGATTCAATCTCACTATTGATAGCTTCTTTCCAGAAAGGCGCCTCAGGTGTAGAAATAGCTTCCTTGAAGTGTTAAGGTTCATCTTCTAACATATAAGTTATAAGATTCGGACAAAACGATTTTGATGTTTCAGCCTCTTACTGCATCTAGGCTTAACCTCATTCCTCTCTTCCATCAACTTTTGATCATGAGAGGTACTAGACGTAGACTCAAAGTTTCTCTTACGAGAACTTGATTCTTGTGTGGAATTGTAAGGAAATATTTTTAAAAAAAATATAGCATTCCTTGATTCAATAATAGTATTCGCATTCATGTTAGGAATGTCAGGTTTATGAATTAGAAACCAATATGCACTACTATTATGAGCAAAATCAATGAAAGCACAATCTATTGATTTTGATCCTATCTTTATCTTTTTAGGAGTAGGGACAGCCACCTTTGCCAGACACCCCCACACCTTTAAGAATTGATAGGAAGGCATTTTACCTTTCCATAATATATATGGCATCTTCTTGGTTTTCTTTCTAGGAAATTTATTAAGAATATTATTGGCGGAAAGAATAGCTTCCCCCCACAAGTTCTGTGGTAAACCAGAACTTAATAACATCGCATTCATCATATCCTTTAAGGTTCTATTTTTCCTTTCAACAACTCCATTTTGCTGAGGTGAATAAGGTGCAGTGGTTTGATGAATAATACTATGCTGTAAACAGAACTCACCAAAAGGTGACTCATATTCCCCACCTCTATCTCTTCTTAGAACTTTAATCTTTTTGTTGAGTTGATTCTTAACCTCATTCTTATATTGAATGAATGCCTCAATTACCTCATCCTTGTTCCTTAAAAGGTACACATAGCAGTATCTAGTGCAATCATCTATGAAAGTGATGAAATATTTTTTACCACCTCTAGTTTGTACAACTTTCATGTCACATACATCACTAAGTATTAATTCTAGAAGTTCAGTGCTTCTTTCAACTGATTTAAAAGATGCTCTAGCCATCTTAGCTTCCACACAAATTTCACAATTACGATTAAAATCAATTTTAAATTTAGGCAATAAATTTAAATTTATCAATCTATGTAAAGTATAATAATTAACATGATCTAATCTATCATGCAAAACATTAGATAACTCAAGCATGTAAACTGGAGATGTACTCTTATTATTATCAATAGTAGGAAAAACAGTCATTACATTCATCTTAAACAAGCCATTGCTCAAATTTCCTTTGTCCACATACATTCCACTCTTAAAGAGTGAAAATTTATCAGACTCAAAAACCAACTTGAAACCATTCTTGCTCAACAATGGGCCAAATACAAGGTTCTTTTGAATGTTTGACACATGCAGTACATCCTTCAAAGTAAGATACTTGCTCGTAATCATCTTTAGAACAACCTTTCCATTTCCTTCAATCTTAGAGGTTGAAGAATTACCCATGAAACTTTTTTTCTCCATTACCCATAGGATTATATGTAGAAAACATTTTCTTTTTTGAGCATACATGGTGAGTAGCCCTAGTGTCCACCCACTATTCCTTGGTATTTCCTCCTATTAAGTTCACTTCAATAATCATCGCAGAAAGGTTCATGTTGGTTTGATCTACAACAAGATTCACAACAATTTTGTTTGACATCTGTGTTCAACAAAATTCAAACAAATTGAATCCTCAAAACCAGTCAAATTTAAGAAATAAATATAAATATTAACTTTCAAATGTTACTGTGCAAAAAAAAAAAATTCAAGCCAACTATTTTTTTTGTGGTCAAAACTGAATTGTAGAAACAGAGCAAGCACAGTATGAACACACTAAACAACAAAGTCTAAATAATGCCTAGCTAAGCAAATAAGCCAAAAAGTCCTAATATAATATAATAGTCAAGAAGAAAGAAAGATCAACTTCCAAAACAGTATATAAAACAAATTTTGCAGTCAAACATGAAAATCAATGTTTTCAAAAGATCAAAGTTCACAATTTAACTTTATAATATAAACAAGTGGATAGATATTCACGACAAACGATAAACATGAACCCAATTTTTTCAAGTTTTGCGCAGGAGTATAAACAATTGCCGATTTAGTGTTTTTCAACAAACACAAAATTCCTTTCACTGTAAATCACAAAAATAAATTAAAATATATAAAATTTGCTTTAAGATTGTTGGATATATTTCAACAATTTACTTTTGTGATAAAACAAAAAGAACAACATACAGATTTAAATATAAGCAATAACACAAATTAATGTGATAGACAAAAGCAATTAATAGATATTGTATATATAAGAAGAAATCTACAAATAATTAAAAACTTACAGACCAAATGCATGGGGGATGAATGATTCAGATCAAGTCTTGTGTTTGACACAATCTCTTTAAAGCAGGTTTTGCTCCTCACACAATCTGTGGTGCTTTGAGACTCACGGATGTTTGCCTCCTAGGATAAAATGATCTATAGCACAGAGAAGAAGCACACAAGGTCCGTGCTCCGCGAACTACTCTATGTCTCTTTCTCTCTCTTTGACTCAAATGGATGCACAAAATATTTTATCTCTGAAAGAGTTTTTCTATAAAAAAAAATTGTTTTTCATGAATGAGGGACTATGAAATATACGTTACTGAACATAATTACTGTTTCAGAAATAACTGCTGTATACAGACTTATTGACTAAAAAAAAAAAAAAATATTATTAATTGGTTAAGTGGGCCCAGTCCACACATGCCTAAAGCCCAACTCAATATCCAACCCAAAACTTATATTCTCTATCATTTCCTATGTGGGATGCAAGGATTCTCACCACTTTAAATTATGTTTAAGTGGACACATTAGGAGTCAATTTCTTATTCACTCCATAACATTTATTTAAAAACTTTTTCATCAGTTGCAAAAATGACCGTAGTCAAAACTTTGGTTGTGGTTTCTGCTGTGAGAGGTTGGCATTTGACTCAACTTAATGCCAACAAGCCTTCCTCCATGGTGATCTTCATAAAGATGTATATATGCAGCTTCCTCAGGATTTTCACTACAAGGGGGAGTTGGTTTGCAAGCTCAATAAGTCCTTATATCGACTCAAACAGGCTTTCAGGCAGTGGTACTCAAATTTTTCAACCACTATTTTGAAGTATGGCTTTAGACAATCTAAATCAGACTATTTTTCATTCATTAAGAAGTCTCAGAATTTATTCATGGCTTTATTAGTCTATGTTGATGACATTCTCATTGCAAGCAATGATGTTAAAGCCATTGAAGAACTTAAAGTGTTTTTGAATCAGCAATTTAAGCTCAAAGATCTTGGAAATTTAAAATACTTCCTTGGTCTTAAAGTAGCCAGATTAGAAAAGGGAATCACTTTATGCTAGAGGAAATATGCACTTGAGATACTAAAGGATGCAGGGATGACAAGGAGTTATTTTATCTTCCAAATTAGATTTTCATTTGAAGGTTTATATAAATGCAGCAACATGTGTTGATACTAGAAGATCAACAACCGGCTATTGTGTTTTTATAGGAGAATCTTTAATTTCATGGAAGTCTAAAGATTTGTTGTTGGCATTGTTGAAAGATTTTGAAGTTTACCATCCACAACCAGCACTGCTTTTCTGTGATAATCAAGCAGCAATGTATATAGGAGAGAATCCAGTGTTTCATGAAAGAACTAAACATATTGAAATAGATTGTCACTTGGTTAGGGACAAGGTGCAAGACAGGGTGATTAAATTGTTTTATACTCCTCCATATACTCAATTGGCAGACTTGCTGATGCGGGAGACGCAAGAAAATTTTTATTTAGTATTATTTATGTTTGCAAGTCAATTGTATTTTTTATGTTTTAGGTCCTAGTAGTTTATTAGGCTGTTATATTTTAATTTGGAAGAAATGTTATTTTCGTAATTAGGCAATTAGGGTTTCCTAGCCAATTAGAACTAGGGTTTAGTAATCCTTTATAAGCAACCTATTGTACTCCTTGAGGAGATACTTGATATTTTGATGAATGAAAGAAATGGCCGTTTGGTCTTTCTTTGGTCAGGTGTTGACTCCAGGTCTACATTAAGTGCTGACTCCTAGTGGTTTCCTCGCTTGGTGCTGACTCCAAACAAGGCCTAGGTGCTGACTCCTTGGTCATATCCCTTTATTTTATTGTTGTTTCAATTTTGTTTTGGTTGTCTTGCATCAGTTTGGTTTCAGAGAAAACATTGATCTATTTGAAGCATCCCCACAGTCAATCCAGAACCAGAAAAATCACCAAAAAAAAAAAACCATCACTGCCTTGTTTTCCACCACTAGAAAGTTATCTTTGTCATTTCCCTACTTAGTACCAAAAAGCTGCCCTATAGTTGTGCTATCCATTAGAAGACCAAATATTCAAGCCATCCAAAGACTCCAATCCAAAAAACCACAATCAAGTCTCCAAATCCCTTGCAACCACGGCCAGAGAGAAGAGAAATAAGAGTGTTGCAATCGTGCCACACTACCACCAACAAACCACCACGTTCAGATCGGGTCGAATCCTTTCATGGCAGTTGCTATGCATGCCACCACCACCACCTCCACGAGCCGCTGCTTCAAGTGGTTGTCCTCACCATCACCTCTGTTCCGCGCCGCCATGATTTTAGTTTTGCCCATCGTCACGCCACCACAATCTCATCAGTCTCCTTCGATCCGATCTCATGAGGAAACCTACTAGCCTTGTCTAAACCCATTCTTTTTATTTTTTATATTTTTAAAAATCAAATTGGCCCAACCCACCTTTTATAACCCAGACCATTTCCAAATCGAAACCCATTAAACTACCCAGTCAAAACAACAAAATCCTTGTACACAGTCACTTAAGCCCTTGCCTAACCCATTTGTTAACAAGCCCAAAGCCCACAATTTACAACACCATTTTTCTTAAAAAAGAAGAAGAAGAAGAAGACCCAGCCCACGAAATCCAAACCTGTCAACCAGCCTTGCCCCAGCAACTATTTGAGAGAATAGTCTTAGAAGCCTATTCCAACAATCTGTCCAGAGAACATCACAGCAACCCAGGTTCTTGTTCCAACTTCCAACTATTTGTTGAAGCACTATTTTAGAGAATTATGGTAATATCCGAGGCACCTTATTTTGATGATTGTAAAATGAATCCACGAGATTTTGTCAACTGGATGGATGGGATAGAGCAATTCTTTGAGCAAGCAAATTGGGCAGATAACAAAAAGGTTAGGTATGCAAAGTTGAAGTTAAGAGGTGGAGCACAAATGTTTTGGGAGAAGCTTGAATATTTCCGCTATCTAAACTATGAACCTGCCATTAGTGTGTGGGAAGATATGAAAGGAAAGTTTTGTGATGAGTATTTGTCACCATACTTTTGAGCTAAGTATCTACCCCAATCTCAGTGTGGTACTTTTCAAGTTGAAGCAAATACGATCAATTCTCATTCCATTTCATGTCCTCAGTGCACTTTTGAACAATCTATCAAGAAATTATCTACCAAGGAATTATCTGTAAAGCTCATGAAAGATGTTCAAGACAGGATTGCTCAGATGAAGCAAATGAAGACTCAAACCGATTCAATTGGGAAACCAAGGATAATTGATCACAATGAACTTATTGCTGCCCCTTTAGAAGACAACATTAATGATGATATCTTGGTCGTGGAGAATCCTCAAGTAACACCAAAGCCTAATGTTGAATCCTCAAGTAACACCAAAGCCTAATGTTGACACAGACGTACATGCCTCGACAAGTGTTGCTTTAACATGCGTGCAAGAAAATGAATCTATTGAAGAGCAGCAAGGTGAAGGGATGGTTTCTAAAGAGAGTATTATGTTAGAGGGTGCACATGATGTGATATTGGAAGCTAATAAATCTGCTTTTGATTAGCCTTCCATGGTGCATGAGGACAAAAAGTTTGCTAAAGTGGAGAAAGTGGATAACATAGTGCTTCCAATGGTGCAAGATAAGATTATGTTGATTCCACACATTGATTTTGTTATTCCAGAAGAGTTTGACATGGTGGAATTCAAGGTTTTTCTTTTCCCTGTGCTCCCTAAGGTGATTCTAGACTTGAAGCAAGTGTTACTTGTCAGCATCCTAATCCTTCAATGCTTTAAAACTCGATGTCAAGTTTTCTCCAACTAGAGGAGAATGGTGCAGTGGATGCAAGAAAATTTTTATTTAGTATTATTTATGTTTGCAAGTCAATTGTATTTTTTATGTTTTAGGTCCTAGTAGTTTATTAGGCTATTAATATTTTAATTTGTAAGCAAGGTTATTTTCGTAATAAGAAAATTAGGGTTTCCTAGCCAATTTGAACTAGGGTTTAGTAATCTTTTATAAGCAACCTATTGTACTCCTTGAGGAGATAGTTGGTGTTTTGATGAATGAAAAAATGGCCGTTTGGTCTTTCTTTGGTCTGGTGCTGACTCCAGGTCTACCCTAAGTGCTAACTCCTAGTAGTTTTCCCGCTTGGTGCTGACTCCAAGCAAGGCCTAGGTGCTGACTCCTAGGTCATATCCTTTATTTTATTATTGTTTCAATTTTGTTCTGGTTGTACTATGTCACTTGCTTACAAAAGCACTTAGTGCTCAACAACTAGCTTCTTTGCTTCTCAAGATGAGCATTATCAATATTTATGGTTCTAGTGCTTATCTTGAGGGGGAGTGTAAAGATACTAAGTGTAAAGATGCTAGAGATAAGAAGAAGGAAAAGAAGCAAGTGAAGAATTTTGAAGCAAGTGCAGAACTGATTTGGTTAAACGACAAGCAAGATGTGCTAAACTACAGGACTAGTTAATTAGTTGTTATACTACATGTAGTTTCTAGATAGTTAATTTTTCCTTGTAGAGTTCACACGTATTTTGCACACGTGTAGTAACTAACTTCCTGATAGTTTGGGAGTTAGTTATTCTTCTGTTGCAATATTTTTATAAGCTCTTGTACAGTTTCATTCATTGAGTGAAATACAGAATTATTCCAGAACCTTCTCTCTCTAGCTTTTCAAGCTTTTCCTCTCTAGGTTTTCCAAATCTTACAGTTTTCAATGTTTTCCTTCTGTCTACCCTTCATTCAAATTGTGTTGTTAATTCCAAAAAATAATGTGGTTGGCATTTGATTTTATTTTAATATGTTTTTTTATAACAATTATTTTAACAAAAAAAAATTTCTCTATATTTTTAAGATTTAGAAACTGAGGGGAAAAAAAAACGGGCCGTCTAAAACGGCACACTCAATAGAATGTTTTGACCACGTGAAATAGAAGTTGAGGAACAAAAATGAAAAAAAATCAAAACTATATGAAAAAAAAATAAAAATAGGCCAATTTAGAGAATGTAATTTAGAAGAAAAATAAAAGCCCTAATTAGATAAGAGGACAATCTCAATCCAAATATTTTTGTGACTACTGCATTATTGTTATTATTTTTGGTAATTTATACTTCTGTATTAGGTTGCTGTAGTCTGGGCTCTGGTGGTTCAAAAATTAAAATGGTGCCTCAGTTTCTATATGTTGCAGAACAATCTCACTCTGTCAAAAAAATTATAGACAGCTTATTGTGGTCCAACCCAAATATATTTGATTTCAAGCTGACTTTTATTGGGGTATGCTAGTTTGGTAGGTTTATCACAAGGCTTTCTCTAGTAATAGGTTATTGTTACTTTAGATGGCTTTGGTTCATGCTCCACATATAATTACAGGCCTCATGATTTGGTTTTACCTTGAGCAGATATTATGTAATAGTATTTTCTGACTTTCAAGTTTCAACTACCTCATTTCAACTAGATTTTGGAAGATATAGGCATGCTGAGAGTGAGACCATTAGAGGAGACAGAAAGGGACCCTTAACACGTTTTCATGCCAATTTATTCACCTTTCAAAAAGTTAGTCAACTTTTCAGTAAATGGGGGGTAAGAAACCAACATCAAAGCAAATTGTAATGACGATATGTGTCCTCTTTCACAAATCGTTGAACGCAATTTCCATTTCCATGCTAAAATAATATGAATCATTGATAACCTGCTAGCTCTAATAGTAGTGTACTGCTTTGACATCACCATTACTCTTTGTCTCAATCTTTTGAAAAGTCCAACATGCTTAAACGCAATTTCCATTTCCATGCCAAAATAATATGTATCATTGATAATCTGCTAGCTCAAAGAGTAGTAGCTAGTAGTGCCTTGACATCACCATAATTCCTTGTCTCAATCTTTTGAAAACCCAACATGCTTTGTACATGTCCACAAACTGAAACAGTAAAAGATAATTCTGCTCAGCAATCACCGCTTTAATTTTTTGTCATGGTGGGTGTGAGAGACCGCACTTCTTGAGAGGGTGCTCTCAAAAAAAGAGATTTGGGTGCTTTTTCAGGGAACCTCTCTTTTTGGGTAAGTGGTGTGGAGTCGCCATTTATTTTTAATACAAAAAAAAAGAAAAAAAAATTTACATGATCAAAATACTTCATTGTCATTGATTGAATAGAAATAAACATAGTCTTGGCAAATTGAATCTTACAAGGCTTTGAGTCCTAGTTACAATCTACCAAAAGAATATATAACCTTTTGTCCTAGTTACAATCCACCCAAAAATAAAATGAAAGACAAAGCGCATGTCTACCTATCAAAAGAACTAAGTTCAGGGGCTAGGTTATGGAATGTGAAGGTGTTAGGCACCCATTCCGCCCAGACAGAGTCTGGTATTCTAGATTCTAATACCAACATAATGTATCCTCTTTTTTAGAAAAAATTCAGATATGTTTTTGTAAAAAAAAAAAAAAAAATTGATTTGATTCATTAAAAAGGAAACTAGATCTGTTTTTGTGTAGATAAAAAAAATTAGTTTTGTACAGAAAATCAGATCTGTTTTTATATAAAGAAAGAACAAGGTTTTTGCTAAAAAAAAATATCAGATCTGTTTTGGAGCAAAGTTAAAAATGGTGATTTTTATTAAGAAAATCAGATCTGTTTTGTAAATAAGAAAATCTAGATTTGTAGAGAAAAAATCAGATTTGTTTTTTTATGAACAATATAAGAAAAAGACTTTTTTAGAAGAGGAACTACACTCATGAGATAAATCTATGTTACATGCATCAATCAAAAATCATTTCAACTTTTAACTTCTTCTTTTAAATTTCAAAATTTGCTATTTTGTGACAAAGAAAATTTTCTTTAAAAAAATCAGATCCGTATTTAATGAAAATATAGATTAGTTTTATGTGTTTTTTTAAAAAAATTAGATTTGTATTTGATGAAAATACAAATAAGTTTTTGTGTGTTAAAAAAAAATCAGATTTGTATTTCATGAAAATATAGATAAGTTTTTGTGTGTCAAAAAAATTAGATCTATATTTAATAAAAATACAGATAAGTTTTTATGTGCTAAAAAAATCAGATCTGTATTTAATGAAAATACAGATAAGTTTTTATGTGTTAAAAAAAATCAGATTTGAAAAATTCAGATAAGTTTTTATTTTTAAAAAAAGTTCTTTATAAATTAGTAGATTTTGGGATTCAAAAGAAAGATTACAACAAACAAAAGAATCATCTAAGGACATATTTAAAGAAAAATTTCAAACCAAATATGGTAATTACATCAAGAATCAGAAATAATAAAAACATACTAAACCTATTCATGCATCATCAAACAAAATTAATAGAAAGGAACAAAAAAAGGAAAGGAAAAAAAAACTACCTCTTGCATGAGCGTGCTCTTCTTAGTGAAGGAATATTTTAGGGTTCAAAGAAATTTATTCAATTTTCTTTGAAGCCTAAAATATTTTGCTTACAGAAAAGAAATTTCTAAGGCAAGAGCCTCCAGAACGTCTTTAATGTAAGAGGAAAAAGAAAAGAAGAGAAAAGCCAAAAAGAGGGGAGTCCGAGAGTGTGAAAAAGTGTGCTGAATTTTGAGAGACATCCTCTATTTATAGAGGTTGGGATGTTCGAAAAATTAGCTAAATGATTAGAATATGAAATGAGACCGTCCTTATCTCTAAAAAATAAAAAAATGATGAGTTTTATCTCAATCCAAGAGTCCTCGGGCCGGGGCTTGCATTTGTGCCAATCGGCACTCCAAGAGTGCTGAATGGCCCTCTTGGGTGCCGGTCTTGTGTTTGAGTTCTAGTCCATTTTAGACTCCTTTTTTTGAGGTTTTTTGAGTCAGGACTTGCACTTAGACGCGGTTTTAATCCATATTCTAAGAATTAAACTCTTTTTATGTTGATTTAGGTCTCTATAGCAATGATTATCTTGTGGATAAACACTCCAAAAGTCTTGATTATCCACAATGTTGTAGTTAACTGATTATCCTCTTTATTCCCATGCAATCAAGTCTATTTTTGACACTAACTAACAGCTAATCACAAAATTATTTAATTAATTTTTATTGTCTAGCCAATTAGAATTAATTTAAATTAATCATGTGTGGTTAGTTCTACCTAAACAAAATGCATGTAGACTGTGCAAACTTGATCATGCGATATCTTTTAATCCGATGGTCCGATTTGAAAATCGGGCATACTGTCGCAACCGTTAGAATCTCAAGATTATTTTTATGATATGCAATGAATGAATTAATGCATCTAATGCAATCATGAATTTTGGGTATATGAATGGTCATTTTTGTTGTCTTCCTTAATTAAATTATGGGTGCAAAATCGAGTGTCTACAGTGGGACTTTGTCTAGGCAAAATGGTATTCCATAGGGTTGATTTATACCATAACAAAAAAGATGTGTCTTCAGAACATCTCTTTTCAATTTCCATTCAAGAGTTCTTATGAGATGTGAGGGCACCATTCCTGGGATTCCTACATGATCCACCTGAGGAGCAAAATTAAAGTGGAAAATGTGGCCCTCATTGCCTCTCCACACTCCACTAATGCCCTCTATAATCATAGCTTCCATTTAATAGGTCAAAAAATTCAACCCATCATTCTTTATCCATTCAAAGAAATAGCATTCTTTTCTTGAACTTTCAAGCAGTTGAAATAGAAAGTTTAAGAGACACGTTGAATATGTATCAAACAGGAAATAATTAAGACTGTAGCTTCAAATGAAAAAAGCAATTAATGCATCATATATATTGGGTGGTATATGCTCTATACTTCACACTAGAGCCACTCAAAAAAAAAAAAAAAAAACTTTCATTTTCTTTTGCTCAGTTGATTTGTTATGGAACTCGACGTGGACTAAAAAATTTCTTGTTCCTTTCCTTATTTGTCAAGTTCTGTTTGGCCCAATAAAGTGTGGCTTTTATGAGTTGTCAAGTTAAAAACTTTGTACTTACATTCCTCAAGGTTGCAATCAATCACATTGCTCCAGTAGTGTTTAGGATGGAAAAATTTGTGGAAACCTACTGGGACCATTTCTTTCTATGATGCCTTTTGTTGACAAATTTTGGCTTTTGTCATTGGAAAAGACATTAAAAGAAAGTTCTCTTACTATTGTGTGAGAGAAATTTCATCAGCTTTTCTCCTTGGGAGGAATGATGGGCTGATTTTCTCACACATTAACACAAGAAATTTTCTTCACATTGATCATAATGAATGTTTTTAGATCTTTTAAGGAATAACTCAAGTTCTGCTTCCGTGTTAGTCTTGTATTGCTTTTTGTTTCTATGTTTTTTATTTATTTTTTATTTTTATGTCTAATCCCTTAGAATCTTCTTCAACATCTTTTTCTTGGTTTGAGAGAGACGAGGGGCTGATTTTCTCACACGTTAACACAAGAATTTTTCTTCAAATTGATCATAATGAATGTTTTTAGATCTTTTTAGGAATAACTCAAGTTCTGCTTCCGTTTTAGTCTTGTATTGCTTTTTGTTTCTACGTTTTTTTTTTTTTGATGTCTAATCCCCTAGAATCTTCTTCAACATCTTTTTCTTGGTTTGAGAGAGACGAGGGGCTGATTTTCTCACACGTTAACACAAGAATTTTTCTTCAAATTGATCATAATGAATGTTTCTAGATCTTTTTATAGATCTTTTTAGGAATAACTCAAGTTCTGCTTCCGTTTTAGTCTTGTATTGCTTTTTGTTTCTACGTTTTTTTTTAAATTTTTTTTTAATGTCTAATCCCCTAGAATCTTCTTCAACATCTTTTTCTTGGTTTGAGAGAGAAGAGGGGCTGATTTTCTCACACGTTAACACAAGAATTTTTCTTCAAATTGATCATAATGAATGTTTTTAGATCTTTTTAGGAATAACTCAAGTTCTGCTTCCGTTTTAGTCTTGTATTTCTTTTTGTTTCTAAGTTTTTTTTTTTTTTTTAATGTCTAATCCCCTAGAATCTTCTTCAACATCTTTTTCTTGGTTTGAGAGAGATGAGGGGCTGATTTTCTCATACATTGACACAAGAATTTTTCTTCAAATTGATCGTAATGAATGTTTTTAGATCTTTTTAGGAATAACTCAAGTTTTGCTTCCGTTTTAGTCTTGTATTGCTTTTTGTTTCTACGTTTTTTTTATTTATTTTTTTTTATGTCTAATCCCCTACAATCTTCTTCAACATCTTTTTCTTGGTTTGAGAGAGACGAGGGGCTGATTTTCTCACACGTTAACACAAGAATTTTTCTTCAAATTGATCATAATGAATGTTTTTAGATCTTTTTAGGAATAACTCAAGTTCTGCTTCAGTGTTAGTCTTGTATTGCCTTTTGTTTCTACATTTTTTTTAATGTCTAATGCCCCAGAATCTTCTTCAACATCTTTTTCCTGGTTTGAGAGAGACGCTTCAGGATCCACTTGGTCTATGAATTCTTTTTCTATTTGATTTTTATTTTTTAATTCAAGAGTTTTTTCATTTGATAATGTAAAACTTTTTATTATTATTTATTTCTCGTTATGCTTTTCTATTTATTAACATTTTCGTTTACATCAAAATTAAAAGAAAAAAGGTAATAGATTAGATTCTCTTTTGAGTTTTAAAGTATGTATTAAATTGACCATTTTGTCAATGGAGTTTTGTTAATGACTCAAGTTTGTGATGATATGTACATGTTACGTACCCTTGAAAACTAAGATTATTAAACATTAAGGGGAATAATTTTCAATTTTTAAGTTAGGATCTTTTATTTTTTGTGTTTATAATCACATAAATATAATTTATGAGTGTACTTTCATCTACATATATCATTCTTGCATATTGATAAATTCAATAATAATTGTGAACTCATTAGCGATACTAACGAAGTGGGACATCCTTTAAATTTTAGGAATTATGTTTCAATTGTTTTGGGTTGGTTTGATGACTCTCAAGTCTCAATCGGAGTACTGTCTTGTGAAGTGTTTACTTGAGTATCCCTTACGAATTTGTTGATTGCTCTCAAAGAACACTCAAATAGCTTGCATTTTAAAGACCCTAGCAAGTAGAGGCAGTACAGCTTGAGTGGCAATGATTTTTGATTTTTTATGTGCATTTCGAAGAGTTAATATTACTGAATGTTAGTCAAGGCAGAAGGTGAACAAATACTCATGTCTTTACGAACTACTTTTTGTTTTTTTATTTTTTTTATAATAATTTTAACAAACTACTTTTTTCTCTTTTACGCAAGAAAAAATTTCAACTAAGGTATAAGTTTTTGTTTTGGCGTAAACTTAACTCTCCATTTGCTATGCTATAAAATACTTTTAGATGTTTAATATTGTTAGGACATATGTGATTCATGTTAGGGACATATGTCAACATTTATGTAATTGGCTAATCCTTTGACAAAACGCACTTTACTTATAATTGGGTAGATCTAGGATTTATTTAATACTTCAAGAAATAAGGTTTCAAGTTTAAGTGTTAAAGCCATGCAAGTCTGTCCAAGAATCAAGTGAAGAAGTGCTGTTCGTTAAAGCTCGATAGCTAGTATCAATCGAGGTTTAAAAGAGCTGTTCAGCTCGAGGCTCGACAGCTAGGATATCTGTTGAGATTTATGAAGTTCAGTTTTTTAGAGTTGTTTTTCATCCAATCCGTGAGTATGTGTTTATGCTTTCTTTTCTTACAATCCTAAACATATATAAGGATTATTTTAAGGTCTGTCACAGGCAGCACAGTTGCGTGAGTATTGAGCAAAGTCTTGTTCATGCAAATTGTGACCGAAGACAATATTTGCCCTAGTTCTTCTTTCTCTTGAGGAAGCTGCTATGTTTGTACACCATAGGGTTTTGTGACCAAGTAACTTCATGATCTTCATCTTGTGATGAACTAAAAAACTTTGTAGCCAACATTTTTTTCAAGTTGGTGATCAAGTCGCGTACTGAGATCCGCACATCTTTTGGTTAGTCACGTATGGGAGCTGTGTAATACAAGGAGAGATTGTCACTACAGAACAAGTCCAATTGGGTATTGGGGTAAGGATTTAGCTATAGGTTGGTATAAGGTACTGAAATTCTTTTACTTGTAACTGCTTGTTTTGATAATAGTGGATTCTCGAGAGTGGTGACCTTAAAATCACCTAGTGGGGTTTTTGCCGTGTAGGTTTTCCCCATTCGTAAACAAATCACCATGTTATTTAATTTCTGCTGCGTATTTATTTATTTGGTGATTTGTTTGTGTTGCCACGTATTTTGTATGTTAATTTGATTAATTAATTAAACTTGGCTAATTAATCAATTGATCCATCACAAGAGGTTAATACATTCTTGGCCTATCAAGTGGTATCAGAGCAGGCACACTCTGATTAGGGTTTAATCTTTGCTGTGTGATCCATTGACCCCTGTTTGTCATGGATAGAGGATAGTCACTTATTGTACCTCCTTTATTTGATGGAACTAACTATGCATACTGGAAAGTACGCATGAGAGTTTTCTTGCAGTCCTTAGATGAGAAAGTGTGGCAAGCTGTAGAGATAGGATAGACCAAGCCGAAGGAAGCACCGGCCGACTGGGATAATGCAAAGATCACGATGGCAAACTTCAACAGCAGGGCGTTGAATGCTTTATTCAATGCAATCGTAAATGAGGAGTTCAAGAAGATTTCCTCCACTGAAACTGCAAAGGAGGCATGAACCATTCTCCAGAAAACCTATGAAGGAACCAAGGCTGTCAAGGGTTTGAAGCTTCAAAGGCTCACTACTAGCTTCGAAGAAATCAAGATAGAGGAGGATGAGTTATTTGATGAATTCTATGCCAGACTTAAGGACATAGTGAACTCTACATTTAATCTTGGGAAACCATTTTCGAACTCAAGATTGTGAGAAAAGTGCTCAGATCTCTACCTGAGAGATTCCATGCTAAAATCACAGCAATTGAGGAGTCAAAGGATATTGATAAAATTCCCTTGACAGAGCTGGTTGGAAATCTATAGACCTATGAGTTGGGTTTATCTAGGATCAGGAAGTCAAGCAAGAGTAAGAGCATGACACTAAAGGCCAAGAGCAGTGACATGGATGGGTCTTTCGACGATAAAGATTCTAAAATGAAGTCCTATATTACTCGGTAGTTCAAGAAATTCATGAAAAATGCCAATGCCAAAGGGCTTCGACAAGGATTGTAGGCAATCAAGTTCTTCACAGTCTAAGAGCCAAGACAAAGGGAAAAATGATGCTATGGATGGCGATTAGTACACTGTTCCCTCAGGTCTCAAGTGTTTTGGGTATTAAGGATTCGGTCACATGAAACAAGAGCCCCCCACTTATCTCAAGTCTATTGGGAAAAGCAAGGCACTTGCTACTACCTTGAATGACACCGAACCTGAGGATGATTCCGAAAATGAAGATGACGAAATCCTAAATGCCTTCATTGCCACTGTCAATCCTACTGAAGGGATTTTAGAAGATATGAATGAAGAAGAAAACTTGGTGGAATCAAAATTTGGAAAGATGGATGAGTAATATGATATCCACACAGTCTATGCAAAGCTATACAAGGTCTTAGAAAAACATGAGAAGCTGTATAGGTTGGCGACCAAGAAGCTTAGTGATGTGGAGCTTGAACAAGAACAACTCTCCACAAAATTTGATGAAGCAAATTAGACCATTGGAGCATTGAGGTTTGAAAACAATTTCTTGGCAGAGAGAACCAAGAAGCTTGAGGTGGAACTATTCTAAGTCAGAGCTTAGTTGGAGAGGACCTCGAGTGCAAAGCTTGATGAGATGCTCAGCATGCAAAAATCTGCCTCCGATCGAACCGGTTTAGGGTATGATTTTTCTTCTCCTAATATTGTTTCTTCTTGTACTACTATTTTTGTTTCTCTTGCTAACAATATTGATTCTGAGAATAATGATGCTAAAACTATGATAGATAGTGAGAACATAGACAATGATAAATCTATCTTAGGAGCACCCTCTAAGCTTACTAAGAAAGAAACCAAAAATCCTAGGGCTAAGAAGAGTAATGCTCAAAAGTCCAAAGAGAAGAAGCAGCATCTCTGTCAGCACTGTGGAGCAGCTGGACACACTCGACCAAATTGCTACAGGTGGTAAGCCACTCAACAAAGCAACAGCCTGGCCTCAGCTAAAATTTGAGTCAGTTTCCATGCACTCTTGCTCCTCTAGGAGATCTCCTCAAAGCTCTCATGTTCCTTTTAAACTTGAATGGTTGCAATTCTTCCCCCTCTTTGCCGGTTCAAGGGTTTGCCAAAAGGAAAATTTCTTCCAAGGTGTGGAAGGAAAAAGACTCCAAGTGATTATGTCACTTTTTCTCTCTCCCTCTCTTGTTTTTGTTTTGCATTACTTGTGTGTTTTACTTTCATTTTTAAAACAGTCTAGTTTTTATGCATTGTTTTATTTGACATATTTTTGTTTGGTTGTTTTTCAGTTTCTTTTTGTTTTGTTTTTCATTCATAAAAATAAAAACAAAATTGAAAAATTAGAAAAATACAAAAACAGTGTGTGTATGTGTACATTAGTACTTGTGTACCTTGAATGGCGAATGAAACAAAGTTTTCTAAAATTTGTATCTTTTGTAGCTTAGATGAACATCTCTATACACAACTAAACAAGTGAGCTTTGTGGCTCGTGTTTCTGATGAGTAAGGTTAAGTGATCTCTTGTACTTAACACTCGCATCACTCAATTTGACGGGAAGGACTAGAAAATCTTAAGAGAAAGGCATAAATAACCATCTCACCACTGTTGCCTGCCAATCATGATATGACATCTGTATGCTTCGGCATAGCAAAAGTGCAATGTCAAAAAGTTTAACATAATTGGGTATTTCTTTTCTCTCTCTTATATGCCCATGCATGGTATGTTTAATAAAAGAAAAATATGCAAAGAAAAATAAAAGCAAAAAGATCAAAAAGATTTATATATGATTGTAAACGTGTATTCTAGGAGATATAGGAGTTATAGGATGTACCTCGAACGTGATAGTCCCCATCAAGTAGTTATGATCGTGTGTGAGTTAAATTGATTTATTTATATCTCAAATCGTCATAACATGTATACACTTATGCAATCTTGCGATGTTTTTCACACTTAACACGCAATATTCTTTGCTACTTTTGATACATGTGCAGGTACAATGTGATTTGGCCATCACAAGGTTTACATGTGTTAATGTGTGCTTACTAAACTGTCTTAACTTGTTTTTGAAATATAAAATTGATTAGACTTGTTTAGTGTGTGTGTATGTTTGGATCTTAATACTTGACATTTTTCTTGATTGAGAGATGTTTTTGAGAGATTAAAATGTTTGTTGGATCCTTGGTTGAGTTGCATGTTTGATTACATTCATGTCTGTGTTTTTCTCTTCTTGAAAAACTGTTTTTAAAAGCAATCTCGACAGCTCCTCGACACCTTTCGACAACTAGGCTATTTATCGAGCTCTTTAGCTTTTTCTTATTGCAATCTCGATAGCTTCTCGATAGCTCCTTGATCCATCAAGAAAGTTTCTGTCTCCTTAATAGATGCTCGACAGCTCCTCAATCCATCGAGCTTATTCTTGCGGTGGACACCTCTAGACAAGTGCTTGATAGCTGTATCTCTCCAAGCTTTTAAATCTTAACACCTCTCGATCTGTCGAGAATTAAGAGGTTCTATATATTGGATCCGCGCGATTTTTCCTCACTTCTCTCGATCTCTCTCGATTGTTTTCTATCCTTACACCTCCCAAACACCTCTCTCTCACTCTAAACTTCATTCTTAAGAGACTTTCGGCCTAGATTGATCTTTTTACTTCTGGTAAGATCTTGTTTCTCTTATCCTATCATGCATTTCATGTTTTTTGACCTAACTTTGGGGGTTTTTCAGAAATTTTGAAATTTTTCAAAATTAATGAAGTTTTGTGAAATTTTTGGGATGGGCTTTGTGAAAATGACTTTGTATTATCATGAATTGCATCACATTTGCATTATAACAATGTTTCATGCATTTTAGATGTGTGTTTACCTTGTTGCAATGATTGTGTTCTGGTGAGTTTGGATTGGGTTGAGCCCATGATGTATTTACTCTTGCATATCACATGCTTATACATTTTCATGCATTCATACCTTCAAGTTTCTATACTTGTTATATTGTATCTTGTTGGTGCTTTTCTGATTCTCTCTTTCTCTCTATCTCTCTCCTTTTTACGTTAGTTGTCTCATGGCACCTAAACGTAAATCCAATTCGTCCCGGAACCCTTTTCATTCCGGGGCATCTACCTCCTCTGATCCTACCCCCTCTCATATTCGGTTTCGTGATGATAAAGCCCGCAAGGACTTTTTAGAGAACTTTTCTAGATGAGGCATTCATTCAGAATGACAAGTCATTTTGTCAGACTTCTCTAACACCGACCTACCCACTGTCATTCATAGTAGGGGTTGGAAGTCACTATGTGACGTCTCGATCACTTGTCCATCCGTGCTTATTCAAGATTTCTACTCCAACATTCATGGATTTGATTATTCAATACCTCTCTTTGTCACTTGCATTCAAGGTACGCACATCGCGGTCACTCTGGATATTGTATCCGATGTGCTCCATGTCCCTAGGGTAGCGCATCCTGACTACCTTGGTTGTGATCGTCTTAAGATCATGTCTAAGGACAAGCTTATATCCTATTTTTTGAGCGTCCTTCTGATTGGGGTGATCGTCAGTTCACTTCTTGTTCGACCTTTGCTAAAGGTCCTAGGTTCATTAACATGGTTATGACCTTTGTTTTGCATCCTCTCTCTCATTATAATTCTATTACAGAGCCCCGTGCTCGGTTTTTGTTATCTCTCATTGAGCATCTTACTATAGACTTCCCCTCTCATTTTATTCTTTCACTTATAGATGTGTATAGGGATACGATGACTTGTGATAAGCTCATCTTCCCTTTGGCTATCACGGGGATTTTGCGCCATTTTTTTGTTCCCTTTCCCATTTCTGACCACTTCCATGTTATATATGCCATAGACGCTGCTACCGTTAAATGGAGCGAGGCGTAGCTACGTTCGAGGCAGTCCAGATTGATGATTCCTCCAGCTTTTACAGCTCTATCCACATCCACTCCCTCTTCTTCTATGGGCGGTGTGACTCTCAAGGACATTATGGCATAGCTTGTGCGCATGGATGCTCGCCTCGACACTCTAGTGGTGAGTTGTGTTAGGTAAACACCCGTGTTGGTTGTATTGCACAACGATAGGCTGTCATGGGTGGCTTTGTTGCTTCTCCTCCTCCTACTCTAGAGGCTTCTGGGGATGAGGACGATGATGCTGATGCTGATGCTATGGATGTTGAGGATGATGGTGCTAGCTCTTCCAGTGCTGATGATATGTCTACTTGATATACTTACCCTTTGTCACTCGTGACAAAAAGGGGGAGTAGTTTTGGATATGAGAGTAGTCATACTCATAGGGGGAGGGTGAGTATAGGAGATTTTTGTTAGGGGGAGTGTTTTTATTTTTGAGGGATGTAGTGAGAATTTTTATGTATCTTTTTCTTTTTCTCTCTATTTTAGATACATTGTTCATGTACCTTAGATCTTTTGATCATTTTGTGATAGCAAACCTTGTACCTGTTGATATATATATATATATATATATATATATATATATATATATATATATATATATATACACATACATACATTTGAGGTTGTTATTACAGTTTTTTCACCTATCTGTCCATATGTTGTTTCTTTTCTCTCTTTATACACATGTTTCTTATTTATACACATGTTTCTTTTATTTTTGTTTCACACTAAGATGCCTTGATGAGTTTTGTTTAAGTTTTGTAGAAATATAGGTTATCAAAGTCTATTTGCAATAAACTCTCTTCTTGCAAAGTTTTTCAAGAGTTCGTGTTAGGATAGATTTTATTATACTTAACAAGTGAGTATGAGTTGAGTGATTTATGACTTCTCTCATATGTTCATTTGTTTGTTGTGGTTTTGTCACAGATTGCCAAAGGGGAATATTGTTAGGACATATGCGGTTCATGTTAGGAACATATGTCAACATTTTATGTAATTGGCTAATTCTTTGACAAAACGCACTTTATTTGTAATTGGGTAGATTTAGGATGTGTTTAATACTTCAAGAAACAAGGTTTCAAGTTCAAGTGTTAAAGCTATGCAAGTCTGTTCAAGAATCAAGTGAAGAAGTGCCATTCATTAAAGCTCGACAACTAGTATCAATCGAGGTTTAAAAGAGCTGTTTAGCCCAAGGCTCGACAGCTAGGGTATCTGTCGAGATTTATGAAGTTCAGTTTTTCAGAGCTGTTTTTCATCCAATCTGTGAGTATTTGTTTAGGCTTTCTTTTTTTACAACATTAAACATATATAAGGATTATTTTAAGGGCCATCATAGGTAGCACAGTTGCGCGAGTATTGAGCAAAGTCTTGTTCATGCAAATTGTGACCGAAGACAATATTTGCCCTAGTTCTTCTTTCTCTTGAGGAAGCTACTGTGTTTGTACGCCCTAGGGTTTTGTGACCAAGCAACTTCGTTATCTTCATTGTGTGATGAACTAAAGAACTTTACAGCCAACATTCTTCTCAAGTTGGTGATCAAGTTGCGTATTGGGATCCGTGCATCTTTTGGTTAGTCATGTATTGGGAGCCGTGCTATACAAGGAGAGATTGTCACTACTGAACAAGTCCAATTGGGTATTGGGATAATGGTTCAATTGTAGGCTGGTATAAGGTATTGAGATTCCTTTACTTGTAACCGCTTGTTTTGATAATAGTGGATTCTCGGGAGTGGTGACCTTAAAATCACACGGTGAGGTTTTCCCCATTTGTAAACAAATCACTATGTCATTTAATTTCCGCTGCATCTTTAGTTATTTAGTGATTTGTTTGTGCTGCCACGTATTTTGTATGTTAATTTGATTAATTAATTAAACTTTGCTAATTGATCAATTAATTCATCACAAGGGGTCAATACATTCTTGGCCTATCAAATATAACAAAATAAATTTAAGTACAAACTAACAAAATCGGTGCACTACAACAAACTTGAGTTTTTTTAACATATTTTTATATACGGTCACTAAAAAGTGTTAATAAAAACCTTAAACTTCTACAATTATACACAACTGTTGAGTAAAGTAAAGACATTCATATATTTATTTCTACAGTTGGTACAACTGTTGAAACATGTGTTAAAAAAAAAAATCCACAGTTGGCATAACTGTTGAAATAGGTGTTAAAAAAAAAAAAATTGGGAAAAGTTATATCAACAGTCGGATAAATGTGGAAAAAAATAAATTAAATATTTTATCAACAGTTATAAAATGTTGAAAATAAAAACATGGAACTTATATATAGATTTTCCAGTGTTTTTTACGATTAAATTTTTTTATCCTTCTCGCTCTCTCTCTCTCTCTCTCTCTTTCTCTCTCTCTCTCTCTCACTCTCTATCGCTCCCTCTCATAGCTCTTTGCGATCATGGCTATTAATCAATTTCAAAACCTTTCTATTTTCTATTATTTTCTAGGCAACCAAACAGAGTTCTTGACTAGGTATTTTTTTTCTTCTGTTTTTTACGATTTTCATTTTGATTTCCTCATCTAGATCATCGCCATCAAATTGATTTCACCAATCTGGTACTATTACATTCAGATATTCACACTTTTCCCTATCCAAACCCTTCGATTAGGTATTTTTTCTATTTCCCTCAATTTTGTAGTTTTAAAAACTTATTTCTGATCAGTTTGTGTTGCTTGGACTCGAATTTTGTTCATACTCTGTTATTCGCTTTGAGTATTTTGAACTTTTGTGGTCTTTGTTATTGAATTTGAAATGCTATGTCACAATTGAATTTGTGGTTTTGTGTATTGCGTGCTTTCAATGTGATTGCATGTGCATTTGCATTGGTATTTCAGCACAATGAATGGTCAAGGAGAGTTTAGATTTCACTATCTGTTGGATTGAAAGCAAGAACGTCAGTTGGTGAGTAAGTGAGTGAGTTGCAGGTTCTTGATAAATTTCATTGCTATTGTTTACATTTGTTGGCTGTTCTACCAGGAGGGTTTCTGAAAATTATGTGATTATGTGTAGTTGTAATTGATTAGATGTGCTTAATTGTAAATTTTAGTATGCACATTGTGATATAGATGGTTGCTAATTTCCAATTTTTTGGTTTTGTTTTGGTTAAGGACTAAAGATGTTATTCTTTTTCTAGTGAAATACTTATTAGAAAAAAAAAATTCTTGTATGAGTTAATTATCAAAAAAAAAAAAAAAAAATTTACCTGTATGAGTTGTATCTCGTGGTGCAGATGTTACTTGTATGAGTTGTATCTAGTGCTGCAAGCCACAAGAATTGAATTGCATGTGTGCCAAGTGCTTGCGAAAATTACCCAAAGAGTAAAAAATAAATTAAAAGGAAAACAAAGAATAAGAGATTTGTGGAGGATAATTAGTTTATAGCTTTAATAGTTTAGATTTGTGGAGGATAATTAGATTTGTTAAGCCTGATTTTGCTTTAGGCTGCTATCATGGCACTTTTAGAGAGGGAAGGAATAAAAAAGGGATCTATTGCATCCATTTTGCATCTGTAGTAGTTCTATGTGGTCACTAGAGATGAAACAGGGCCATGTGCTGCCAAGAAAATAGGTGAACTTTTGAATTTGACACCTTTTCAAATGAAATTCACCAATGGGTATTGGCTTATTGCTTTGATTGTGAGATATTTTTTTACATTAGAATGTTGATTAAGGATCGGCTTGAGGGAACCTTTATATATTTAAGCAAAAATCAAGACCACTGCATCCTTTTGGTCAAAATTTCAATCTAAAGTTACTAATTGCCCCCTGGCTGCCTAACATACTGAGGTTTTGATCGTGACTTTAGATCTCACTCCTGATATATCAAAGCAACCTACATTTCATGATCAAGTCCATTTTATTATTCATTTAACAGTAGTTAGGAGAATAATAAATCTCACAGTGGTCCAGTTCAATATGTTTTAACTCTTAAAACACATCAACATACCAACTAGAAATCTCCATTTCCATGATCAAGACAAATCATCTTAGTTGATATGTTATAGTCTTCGCAGATGAAATGTCCAATTTCATCACCGACTACGAACTAAAATTCTGAGTTTACAAAGAACTTGTGATTTATATCTTCTATGACAAAATCACATAAATTGCATATTATGCATCTCATCGACTATATGATAATGTCCAAATATTCATGTTACCATTATTTTTAGATAATAATAAAAAAACTTTATTAATCACAACACAATGTCATACAAAATGTCATACATAGCATCATACAATAGGATTTAAGGGCACACATCCTAACACGTGTCGTACGCCTCGCGCCGTCACAGTTATCAAGCTCCTGAAGAAGTTTTGAGTTCCTGATTTACAGTAGGTGATAGTGGTCGTGCCGTATGCTCACATCCCATGTTAAGGTAATAGCGATCATGTTGTACGCCTCGTGCCTTCACAATTATCAAGTTCTTGAAGAAGTTTTGAGTTCTTGGTTTATAGTGGGTGATATCGGTTGTGCTGTATGCTCGCATCCTATCTTAAGGTAAAATTGATCGTGTCGTACGCCTCGCGCCATCATAGTTATCAAGTTCCTAAAGAAGTTTTGAGTTCCCGGTTTACAATGGGTGATAGCAGTCATGACGTATGCTCTCATCCCATCTTGAGGTAATAGCGACTGTGTCGTACGCCTTGCGCCATCACAGTTATCAAGTTCTTGAAGAAGTTTTGAGTTCCCAATTTATAGTGGGTGATAGCGGTCGTGTCGTATGTTCGAATCCCATCTTGAGGTAATAGCAATCATGTCATACGCCTTGCGCCTTCACAGTTATCAAGTTCTTGAAGAAGTTTCAAGTTCCCGGTTTATAGTGGGTGATAGCGGTCGTGCCGTATGCTCACATCCCATCTTGACGTAATAGCGAACGTGTTGTACGCATCGTGCCATCACAGTTATCAAGTTCCTAAAGAAGTTTCGAATTCCCGATTTATAGTGGGTGATAGTGGCCATGCTGTATGCTCGCGTCCAATCTTAAGGTAATAGCGACCATGTCATATGCCTCGCGCCATTATAGTTATCAAGTTCCTAAAGAAGTTCTGAGTTCCCAGTTTACAGTGGGTGATAGTGGCCATGATGTATGCTCACATCCCATTTTGAGGTAATAGTGACCGTGTCGTACGCCTCGCGCCATCACAGTTATCAAGTTCTTGAAGAAGTTCCGAGTTCTTGGTTTACAGTAGGTGACAGTGGCCGTGCTGTATGCTTGCATCCCATCTTGAGGTAATAGCGACTGTGTTGTACGCCTTGCGCCATCATAGTTATCAAGTTCCTGAAGAAGTTTCGAGTTCCTAGTTTGCAATGGGTGATAGCGGCCGTGCCGTATGCTCGCATCCCATCTTGAGGTAATAGCGACTGTGTCGTACGCCTTGCGCCATCACAATCATCAAGTTCTTGAAGAAGTTTCGAATTCCCAGTTTACAGTGGGTGATAGCGGCAGTGCCGTATGCTCGCATCCCATCTTGAGGTAATAGCAACCATGTCGTACGCCTCGCGCCATCACAGTCATCAAATTCCTAAAGAAGTTTCGAGTTCTGCATACTCTAGAGGGGGCATCAGTAGCAAGTGCCACTGAACTCCCATTCTCCATTCTCTAGCGGGGGCATCTGTGACAAGCGTCTCTAAACTCGCATTCTACAGTAGGGGCACTAGTGACAAGCGTCTCTCGACTCGCAATCATTCGAGAATTTTCAAGGTTTCCGATTTTCAGTGAGTAAACTAGTGACCATTGCCTAGGCTCACACTTCCACTATTCCCGACTACCAGGTAAGTCCCCTTACCCATATCCTGCATTTTATTTTCAAAATTTAAATTCCCACATATTCATGCACCCATATATCAAAAACAAAATATACGCATATTTTCCTAAGATAGCATCGCATAAATCATGGAAAAATATATGATTTTGAAAATTCCAAAAAATAAAATAAGCACTAGCATGCATTTGTAGTAGTACTGCCTCTAACATTTTGTAGAAAAAATAAGAGAAGAAGAAAAAATAGATATTGACCTCAAGTGCAGAGAAGACTAAAGCAGCAGATTGAAATGACGAACAAAAGCTAAAAGCACGGGCCCACTGAGCCCAAGACCACTCTAGAGATTTTCGTAAGAAGTAAGGAGTGGAGAGAAAGTGAGAAATGAGGATGAAAGGAGCAAAAAAGGCCTTTTATAGGCCTTGGGATGCTTGGTACACCTTCTAGGGCTGCCGGGTAGGCCCAGCGGTCCTATAATGGCCATTAGGCAAGGTTGAACAGGTCAACGTTGATCTGGTCAACACTGACCCGGTTAAACCCAAAAAAAATCCTCCCATTTCCCCTTCCATAGAGTGCAGGGGCATGATCGAAAAATGTTTCAATAGTAGCTGCAACAAATCAGGCCAAGTAGGTAAAGTCTGGTTTCGATCCATGAATGGTCTCTGCATGCAAAACCGGGGGGCAACAAAATTCAGAATCATGTTCTTTATCCGACACCTCTCATTACACTCGAGATATCAAATAAAGAAGGGGCAGCTGTTGATACTGTATTTTGTCCACCACCGATTTGCGTACCGGCCCCCGAAAAGTCCAAAAATATCATTTTCTCTCTGTAGGGCAGCGAGAACATCTAGAACGATGCGGCGCAGCCGGTTCGGGCATCGGAGCACTTAATGTGCCCTTTCAGCCAAAAAAAGCAAAATGCCCCTGGTCAACACGGGGTTTAACCGAAGGTTAAACAAGGTCAAAATCCTCACAAAAAAATGCTTTTCATGATCTTACATCAAACTCGAGCTTCTCGCAGAAGTTTGATAATTTTAACCAAGTTTGACACAAAATCGATCTCGAGTGGGACCAGAAACCCTAATTTTGATCTCGCTGTCAGAATGGATTGAAACTAATGCCATTGCGAAGATTATAAAATTCTCGTTCCAACGACTATTCATGGGTTGAAGTTAGAGTTAGAACGGCCGAGATATCACGAAAACCGGGATGACGCACTAATTAATGCACCACAAACTTCCGAGAGCCATAACTTTTGATCCGACCGTTGGATTTTTGAGTTGCACACCTTTTTAGAAACTAAAAATGAAGATCTATCCAAGGGTGTCAAGATCAACCCTATCGGAGGAGGTTTTAGGCCGGCGGTCCTTCAAGGACTGCTGCCTCGAAACACGTGCTGGGGCTATAAATAGCCCCAGGCACTCTCTAGACTAGAGGAGACCACATTTTTCTGATTTTTGCCTTCTGATTGTGCGTTTTCTCTCTTCCAAACACACGAAAAACACACATAAAAGAACAGGTCAAAGCTTCGTGATTCTTGCATCTTCACCAACAATACAAGGTAGTGTTCTTGTGCTCAATCTTCTTCTTTTTGGTTCTACATCTTGGATTAGGGGTTTAGGGGTGTGGATGTAGCTTTTTTAGCTATCATCCACACCCCTAACCTTCTAAATCTTTTTCCTAGCATATTCTTGCTATTTTTGCTTGAATAACATGATTTATTGTTTTCTTTGACATGTTTCTTGCTTTATCTTGTTTCTAGCATGTTTCTAACTTAGATCCATGTTCTTTTACGCTTGCTCACATGTTATTTATCCCGATCTATGTGCTTTATGCTTTGTGCCATGTTTTCCCATGCTTTGTTCATCTTTTTGCTCCATGTTGATGTTAGGGTTTCATGCTTACATGCTTGTATGATGTTTTGGCTATGCCTTGCTTGGAGCTATATGCATTTATGCCTATCTTGCCGTGCTATATGTTTAGATCCATGTCTTCACATACTTCTATGCTTGGATTCGCGCTCTTCCACATTTATGTGCTAGGATCTACATGTTTACATGCATGTCTCTATGCTTATATGTCTAGATCTATGGTTTCACATGCTTGTGTGTTTGGATCGATGCTCTTTACATGCTTTATTCCATCTTCCATGTACTTGTGCGCTCCATGCCATTTTTGTGTGCCTAGACCTAGGCTATGTTCGTCATGCCATGTGCTATTGTAGCCTTTTTGTCGCTTTGCCTTTCATTCTTGTGTTTTGGCCTCTTGGTTTGGACCCAATCTAGACCCTATTTTCTTTGTCATCGTCTGTACACCTTGGTCCATATCAAAGGGTTTGGATTATTCCCTTTTGCATGTCTATGCTTGCTTACTTCTATACTTCATGCTTGTGTTAGCCTCTCTAGTTTTAGGCTTTGCCATGTTTGATGCCCTTCGTGGGTTTGATCTTGTTTGGTTACGTCCGACGCCCATGAGGTGTTGTTTAGATGTAACCACTTGGGATGCGTCTCCGAATGCCAGTCGCTCCATGCGTACCTTACCCTCTTCTGCTCCGTGCGATGATATGCTTGCTATGCTTGTTTGTGCCACCCGTTGGATTTCTTTGCATCTTTACACGCTTGCTTACATGTCCATGCATGAGTTTTTCTTGCTAGTGTGTCGTCCTTGCTTCAACACAATGAAGTTATGGACCTTCGATCCAAACCTATATTTGTCCCCCGTGGACACCACCTTTTGTTTGTCTGCTTGCTTGCTTTCTTGCCTTGTCGGCTTTCTTGTTGTCTGTTTATCTTGTTTCTTGTCATCTCTCCTGCCAGATGCTATGCTTACCATGTCTATCATGCTTATTTTCTCTATGCTTCTTTCATATGCTTTATGCACCTTTTCCTTCCATCTCTTGTTTGTTGGTTTGTTGTTTTTGCCTTTGCATGTACACACATGGAGTGATGACGCATGGAGCTAGGGCACAGTCTCCCAGTCGCAAGCAAAAAAGGGTAAGGATGCGAGCATGTAGGTTTGACCCAAACAACTATGTTCAATAGGTTTAGGATTCTAGTTTATCCCTTTGGTTATGTACTCTTTTAAACCCCCTCTCCTTCCTCCTTCTTTTCTCTCTTAGATGGTTTGTATTAGGTCTATCATGCCATGTACCATTTGTCCTCATCTCTAGAGTATGGCGACCCCTGTTTACTTTCCTGCACTTATATTTTGGGCCATGCTCTAGGGATGTAGGCATTTACTTTCCTACTCTGTGTGCTTGCATTGTGCATGATATATGTATATACATACCTGCTCGCCCCTTCCTGTGTGATTGTCACAGTCTATGTCACCTAAGGCAAGCGATGCCTAATTTTCACAGTGAAATCAAGGTGACGTGTCACCGAATTTTGCCTAAATGCCTTAGAAAAGCATAGATTGGAACCACACCCATTCAAAAGCCAAACCTCAAAGCCCCCATGCATGCAAATGCTCGAAAGCTAATGCCAAGATCATGTTTTTACTACCAATCTCCAAAAATTAAGGTTTTATCAAAACAAGGTATTGTCCTTGGACAGGTGTTGTGGGATGCCTAACACCTTCCTCACATGTAACCAAACTTTCGGACCTAAGAATCAAGATTTTTTGCCATTCACATTAGATTAGGAAAAATGACATTTTTCTTAGCCTAGGATTGGTAAGAAAATCAACTAGAAATAGGTGACCAATCACACCTTAGAAAAACCTAATGATTGGTGGTGACTTCACTCACCTTTGGTAATCCCTTAAAATTTGGCCCAGATTCCTACCATAACGCCAAAGGTAGACCTACCTACCTCTACCGAGAGAGAGAAAACCTGAAACTCTGCGTGAATACACGCAACCACCATGAGAGAGGCCCTCCAACGAGGCCCCGCGAGCGGCAGCGTCGCCTCGGCGGGTGGTCGGACGAAGGCACGGTGGCGGCGGTTTTTCCACTGCCAATAGAGGCCGGCCGTCGACAATGCATAGTGAACCGTCTTTGCCTAGTAATCTCTCTTTAACTAAAAAATTTAATATTAAAATGAGTGGGGGATTGTTGGAGCATTTTAATATTAATTAATTAAAATGAATAAATATTACAACATAAATGTAAAGATGTGGGAGTGAATATGAAAGATGAGGAGTTAGTGAAAATGTTTAATCCCACATTGAAAAGGAGAGAGACTATTTTATTCTTTTTAATTGTGGTGATTAATGGGCTAATATGAATTGACTCAGATATAAAGCTAGATACATGCGCAAGGGGGAGGTGAAGGGTGGAGGTGTCAAAAATGGAAATGAATCAGCCTCTTGGAACCTCCTACTTGACAGCCTATTCAGAATAATTACTATATACGTTGGTGAGTAAATGACCCAAATTAATACTCCATTTTTATTATGGAAAATGAAGAGCCATTAACCCATCAAATGGACTCTCCGTTTGAACCTTTTTCATTCTTCAAAAGCTCCTTATCTCACCATTAATTGTGTAACTCCAGCCTATTAGATTAATATTTAGCAATTAATCTTGTAACACCCACTACATCAGAATAATAGACTTAATTAATTAGAATAATTTAGGTAGTAATTTCGTGAGGCCCATTGAGCCTATAAATAGACTCTTTCAGACCCAATCCAAATAACTGCAATATACACTAAAAAAAAAAAAATAGAAAGGTTCTTGGCAAGAAAGGGTGTTCTTTCTGGTGGAGTTTTGAGTTTGAACACTTTGTTTTAGCCATACGACACTTGTTGGGCTGTTGTATCCTTGGGGAGACAAGTCAGAGAAGGTCTACACTAGTTACAAAGTTTAGCTAACCAAGGGCTTGAATCTCCTTATAGAGAGCGAGTGTTGAGCCTCAGTCCAAATAGTGCTGTGTAATTTTTCTCTTTAAATAAATAATATTCAAATGTATTATTCAGTTTCTCGTTGTCTTATTTCCATTATTATTGTGTTTGCACCAACACTTTTATTGGGATGTAATGTAGGGTAAAGAGGAGGAATTAAGAACAAAGAGTATGGGTAAAAATAGAGGTGTTCCCAAGAATAATCAGGGAGACAACTTCTTTTGACTTTCTTTCTTTTTTCTTCAAAATTTCATCAACAAATTCATTCTCTATTTCTTCCTCTTTCACATTCCTTTTTTTTCAACATTTTTCATTTTCTGTTTATAACTCTTTTTTTTGTTTGAGTGAGTCCTCCTTTTCTTCCAACTATTTCACCCCAAATTTATCGCAATAAGACAATTTGATTGCATTCATTCTTGGAACACTTTAGGAAAGGGTTTGAGAAAGAATGGTAATGTATCAAGAAAGAAAATAATAAAGGCTCAAAATTAACAAAGATGGCCTAAAATCATTTCTTTAGGATTGGGATAATTCTTCAAAATCCATGACTTTAACATATTCAAGTGTGGCATAAAATTGATGAATTCTTAGCATTCAACCAAATCAAAGAATAATGAGACTAAGCAACAACAAAGTTGTGTGCTTCCAAATGATAAATGAGATCAAAAGAAAATAACCCTCTAAAAAATTGAATGGCTCAAGAACTCACTTGGGTTATAGTCTCTACATTTTATTTTCAAGATTTTCAAAGTCATCTCTATCTCTCAACCAAGAAACATGTTCATGTGGCTAAAGTACATGTGCATAATAGTTGAGCATGAAAAACAGTGAAATTCTTTAGATAGAAGTAGCATAAACAACTTCGACTTAAAACTCTTGCTAAAACAACACTTTTTTTTTTGGTTGAAAATTGGACTAAACACAAAAACAAAAATCACTAAAAAAAAAATTTTAACATAAAATAAAACCAAATGCAAATCATTTCAAATTCCTCCCCCCATCCTAAAACTTATATTGTCCTCAATGATAACACGGAAAAACAATAAAGAGTAGAGATTATGGAGAGTACCTTGAAGAGATGAACATAAATGAACAAAAAAAAACTTTAACACCTATAAAAGGGGTTGGAAAAAAAAAAAACACAATCTGAACTACGACACAAACACTAATGCTAATTGCTTGGTAAGTCTTGATAAATGGGATCCTCCAAATTAATGGATTCCTCCTCTTGTTAAAAATTCTCAAGAAATGGCTTAAGACGTTGTTCATTCACCTTAAATATGTTACCATTCTTAGGATTTTCAATTTATATGGCACCATGGGGGAAAACAGTTTTAACAATAAAAGGTCTAGTCAATCTAGATCTCAATTTTTTGGGGAACAAATGTAACCTAGAATTATACAAAAGAACTTTTTGAGATGGTTCAAAATATTTCCTTAAAATTTCTTTGTCATGAAAAACCTTCATTCTTTCTTTAGAAATCCTAGAATTCTCATATGCATCACACCGAATTTCTTCCAACTCATTCAATTGCAATTTTCTCAATGAACTAGCCTTGTCTAAGTTAAAGTTAAACATCTTTATTGCCCAATATGATTGATGTTCCAATGCCACAAGTAAGTGACAAGCTTTACCATATACAAGTTTATAGGGAGACATACTAAGAATATTTTTATAGGTGGTACGGTACGTCCAAAGTGTATCATTCAACCTCAAAGACCAATCTTTACGATTGGGCTTAATTGTCTTTTCCAAAATTTGTTTAGCCTCCCTAGATGGTTTGTCATTGTCCTTTAAATAAATCCTTAGATTACAAACCAATGGACTAAGTCCTTTTATGTTAGCCATGTTCCTTCCTATGACACCCTTATGATTACTCAAAACATTTAGTAACTTACATTCTTGCAAGGAGTTAAGTTCAAAAGACATTACCATAGGAAAAGTCTCATTGGTTCTTAGAAAAGCATACTTGAGATCATTTGGCCAGGGCTTCAACTCGCAATTAGGTACTTGCTCACTAGATGGCAACAACTTTATCTCACAAGGTGGCAACTCCTTGTATTTCAATTTCCAAATGCTTGCTTCCAATTCCTGTGCAGATTCCAAAAGACAATGAATGTATGCAATTTCAGAATTCTCATCAAAGTTAAAATCACATGAATTGACTAAACAAGTTTCTAATGTTTGGTCTTGAACAATTGTTTCAATCATGTTAACTTCATGCACATCCTCTTTATCCCTAGTTTGCTTACAAGTATTAAAAATATTAAGCTCAAGGGTCATATTGCCAAAAGATAATTTTAAGACCCCGCTTCTACAATTTATCAATGCATTAGAAGTTGTAAGAAATGGGCGTCCTAAAATCATAGATATTTGAGAATTAGCATTAAAAACAGGATGCATCTCCAAAATAATAAAGTCAACAGGAAAATAAAATGTCCACTTGAACGAAAACATCCTTAACAGCACCCTTTGGAACAATCACAGATTGATCGACAAGTTGTAAAATTATGGAAGTGGGTTTTAACTCACCTAGACCTAATTGCTCATACACTGAATACGGAAAAGGATTCACCCTTGCCCCAAGATCAAGCAAAGCTTTCTCTATTTTTGAATTACCAATCACACATAAAATAGTGGGACAACCTGGATTTTTAAACTTAGGAGGTCTGTTGTTTTGAATGATTGCACTAACTTGTTCAGTCAAAAATTCCTATTTATGTACATTAAGCTTACACTTAATAGTACAAAAATCTTTCAAAAATTTAGCCTATGATAGAATTTGCTTTATGGCATCTAAAAGAGGAATGATCACTTTAACTTGCTTAAGCACTTCAAGGATATCAAAATTTTGATTCACTTTTTGAGGTGGAATCAACATTTGGGGAAAGGGAGCAGGGATAGGACACCTTTCAATTTCATTAGATTTAGGCTCAAGGACTTCATCACTACTCTTTATTTTGGAAGATTCATCATGTGTATTGTTTTTAAGAATATCTTTTTCAATGATTTTTCCACTACGTAGAGTAATTACAGATTTAACTTGACTCACTTTATTTTCAGAGGAACAACAATCATCAACACAAAATTGACCTTGGGGGTTTGGTTGTGGTTGAGATGGAAACTTACCCTTTTCTATTGTGCTCATGGATGTGGTCAATTTGGTGAGAGTGCTCCTAATGTCATTTATGGCTTGTGAGTTTTGATTATTAATGGTGGATTGAGTTTGCATGAATTGTTGCAAAGTATTCTCAAGACTCTTCTTTGGAGGGGGATTATAGGGAACAAAATTTGAAGAACCATGTGTAGGAGGTGCAACCACATTATCATTCCTCCAACTAAAATTTGGGTGATTCCTCCACCCTAAATTGTATGTCTCTGAATAGAGGGAAGGGTATGATTTTTCACCATGTTCATAGCATTTTTTTGATCATGCAACACCTCTTTAAATTCTGGAATTGTAGGGCATTCATTGGTAGGGTGTTCCATGGTCTCACAAATTCTACAAACATCATCAATTTTAGGCACAATATTGATTCCATTGACCTTTCTTAATTCCATGGCTTCAAGCTACCTAGTTAGACTAGCCACCCTAGCACTATGGTCATCATCTTCCCTAAGTTGGTACTTACCACCCCCAAAGGGGTTGGTGGATGCTCTAAACCTATCTGAGGTATCAGTGGTATCCCAAGATTGGGCATTCTCATCTAAGAGATCAAAATAATCAAAAGCCTCATCAGGATCTTTATTCAAAAACTCTCCATTGCACATCATCTATACAAATTGGCGCATCTTTGGAGTTAAACTTTCATAGAAAAAACTAATTATACACCAAGTTTCATAGCTATGATGTGGACAAGCATTAACCAAATCTTTAAATCTTTCCCAACATTGATAAAATGTCTCATTATCTTTTTGTGAAAAATTCATTATTTGTCTTTTAAGTGCATTAGTCCTATGAATTGGAAAAAATTTCTTTAAAAACTTAGTTTGTAACTCTTGCCAAGTACCAATTGACCTAGGTCTCAAAGAATTAAGCCAAGTTTTTGCATTGTCTTTAAGAGAAAAATGGAACAACTTCAACCTAATGGTCTCTTTATTACAGGGTTGGTCATGGAAGGTAGATCATACCTCCTCAAATTCCTTAAACTGTAGGTAAGGATTTTTAGAATCTAAGCCATGAAATTTAGGAAGTAATGAAATCATACCAGGCTTAAAATTAAAATTATTGCATTAGTTGGAAAAATGATGCATGATGGTGCACTAATCCTAGTAGGTTGCAAATAACCCTTGAGAGTTCTAACGGGTTGGTGAGCATGGAAGTTTTCATTATTTAAATTATTCTCATCACTATAATTACTCTCTAAGTTTGCCATGATATCAAGTGTGTGAGAATGTGTGAAAGAATCAGATAAATTGCCAAACAAATTATTAGACTCATTTCTAACCAAGCGATTATCACTATCACGACACCAAACAGGCATGCAATAGTAAAGTAAGAAAGAAAAATAAAATTAAAAGAAAAGAAAACAAATACCTTTAACAATAAAATGAAGTAAAAAAGAAGAAGAAAAACTCTAAAGGAAAACTAAAATACTTAAAAAGAAAAGAGTTGGAGAGATATTACCAAATATGTGAAGAAATTTAATACTGAAAACCTCTCCAAACGAAGTGGAACACTTCTCTAATTGCCTAATTCTCCAGCAACTGCTCCAAAACTTACTGCGACTCAAATCATGCTCCCAAGTGCAAGATTGTCATGAAGTAATAATTCGGTAAGTCTGAGGTTAAATCCATAGGAAAAGGGGATTGATTAGCAAACCACAAGAGAATAAAACTAAAATAATAAAGTTTAATTGAAGAGATTTTTGATAGTTTAGTAAAGTTAATTTAAATTGAGAGAAAATAACAATATATTAAGGTGCTAAGGTTTAAGGATCCACACACAATACATCTATTGGTAGTCTTAACAATATTTATTTATAAGTCAACTAAAATTCATACGAATGATGATCTTAGTCGGATGATTTAACAATAAAAACTCAAGAATTAATTGTCTAAGGTAGTTTCATGAAATTGATTGTTTTAAGCAAAACAAAACTAGTGAATTAGTTTGCAGGGAATACTAAGCATTTAACGTGCCCGGAGTCTATGATAAATCAAAGAATTATACAGAACTAAACACTTTTCTAGATGAGTAAAACCATTGAAACCATAAAAACATAAGCATTAAAACCAATAAATAATTGTTAGCAAGGCTTCTAGCAAGCCATAACACAAATAAAACTCTAAAAACTATAAAGAAACTTTAAGAAAACCTAAATTACGATCTATGGCAGCTCCCTCCTGAATTTTTCCCTAAAGAGCCTTTAAATAGGTCAAGCAATCCTATTACAAGTTGAATTTCCATTTTGAGAAAATCTTAGGTTTTTAGGCTTCACTTAACCTATATTTTCTTCCCATTTAACTTCAGAATTCGGAATTTCGGTAAACCAAAACGTTGTAGCCCGTTAAGTTAGCTTTCCAGTCTATTTTGAATCATCTCAATTGGACATCTAAGTCGAAAGTTATGCTCCAAATACTAACCGATGCGCAAGCTGGAATCCTAATCCGAATTGGACTTGGATTTGGTGCAAATTTTCTTTGATTCTTTGCTCCAATTGGACTTGAATTTAATTGGGTTGGCCTTCTTTGACTTTATCATGGCCCTTGTAAAATTAAAGTCCCTTAGATTTCTTCTTTCCACAAATCCACTTATTTAATATTATTATCCTACAAAAGACAAATTCACGCATTAAAATTCAATTAAGCAAACTTAGCTTATTTTGTAAACAACTAACACCTCTATAAATATGGGAGGCCTCCCAACATTCAGCACCCCTTTTTTGGACCCTCTTTCTGACCCTTCTTTTTTTGACTTCTCTTTACCCTTACGTTAAAGAAGTTCTGGAAGCCCTGCTTTAGGAACTTCTTTTTTGTTAAGAGGCTTCACTTAAATCCTTAAAAAAAAAAAAATCTCTTTGTGGAACTCTTTCCTTGAGGATTAGGTTCATGCAGGTATAACTCTAACTTTGTTTCCATAACATGCTTTCATATATGTTTTAGTTTCCATGGACATGATATTTTCTTTTTTGTTTAAATAATCATGTTTCTCATATGTTATCACATGTTCTCTTCTGCTTTCAAAAGTTTTCACATGATTAATTGATGAACATGTCTAGATCTAGGGTTGAATCTTGCCCTAGAATTTTAGATATGCAATTTTCTATGTTTTTTTTAAAAAAAAAAACTAAAAACTAAAAACTAAAATCAAATTTGCAAATTTTATTAATTTTTTATAATTATTAAGAGTCAGATCTGTATTTTTTTTTTTTCTTTGTTTCTTTTTCAAAGTAAAACCAGATCTGCATTTTTTCAAATAAAAGTCTGCACTGTTTTTAATATAAAATCTGATCTGCATTTTTTGCAAACAAAAATCTGCCCTGTTTTTAATATAAAATCTGATGTGCATTTTTTCAAATAAAAATTTTCCCTGTGTTTAATATAAAATCTGATCTGCATTTTTTCCAAATAAAAATCTGCCCTGTTTTTAGTATAAAATCTGATCTGCATTTTTTCAAATAAAAATTTGCTATTTTTTTAATAAAAAATCTGATCTGCATTTTTTCCAAATAAAAATCTTCTTTGTTTATTTTTTTTTTATAAAAAAAATCAGATATCTAGTCTGTTTTAAATCAAAAATCTGATCTGCATTTTATTCAAATTAAAAATCTGACTGTTTTTTTTAATCAAAATCAGATCTCCATCTTTCAATAAAAAAATTTTGTTTTCAAAATAAAAATCTATTTTTTTCCACATTAAAAAATCCCAATCTGATCTGAATTTTTATTTAAATCCATTCTTTTCTTTCATGGAAACTCAAGATTAAATTTTTCACTAACTATTCTCATTAAATTTTTTCACACAAAATAAAATGGCAGATCTAAGGTTGACATAGCATCTATTGCATAATACTTCATACTTTGAATATGGGTATATAATGGTCATGTAGAGTCTAGAAGACCAGACTTTGTCTGGGCAGAATGGGTGTCTAACACCTTTCCATTCCATAACCTAGCCCCCGAACTTAGGTTTTTGGATAATAGACTAGTGTTTTATCTTTTGTTTTGGTAGATTGGGATCAAAGCTTTGTAATTTTTACATAGATTGTATCTAGGACCAAGGTCTTGTAAAGTTATTCTACCAAGTTGTATTTGTATAATCGATTAATAACATTCGAGGAATTTTTGGACATGTAATTGTATTTTATTTTTTTCTTATTTTTTTGTATAAAAAATAAGTGGTGACTCCACATAATTACCCCAAAAGAGAGGTGCCCTAAGCACCCAAATCTCTTCTTTGAGAGCACCCCTTAAACAGTGCGGTCTCTCATAGTGGCGACTCCATTGTGAATGTCGAGGGCTAAACTTCATGTTAGACTTTGAGTGAACAACTATATACCCTTGTTTTTTTTTTTTGTCTGATGTTGAAGTTTGTTTGGTTGTCTATGTCTTGAGATGTTTATATGATATATATATATATATATATATATATATTTTTTTTTGTGTTAGCTTTCCCTAACTGTCATAGTGTGTCATCAAAATAACAAATATGTATGTATCCCTCTCAACATATGGTCTTAGTAACCATGGATCACCGGTCTTCATTAGATTCGAGTACCCAGTGTTGAACTCACCAACTCATAGCGTAAAGTCGCTGGATCATTTCTTGTTGACTATAAAGGATATACCATGCCGTTCAGACCAACGTAATGTTCATTACATTACAAGTTGGGAGGTGTAACGTCCTAGCTATGGGAAACAATAAAACAACCAACCCACCCTACAATGTAATAACTTAGAACCTACCTTTAGGCCGGTCCATGTTAAAATTGCATTGCATTTTGCATGTGTATGTTTGGTTGATAGTAGATGGGGTCCTAGCTTTGTTTGACCCAATCAAGCCTTTACCAACATTCAAGCTAGTAGTTCCAGTTCCAAGCCTATCATGGTATTGAAGCACGTGAGCATAGAAGGCACTCTACTGTCACAACATCACAATCCTGTGTTCGACCTGCAAGACAGCCCAAGCCATAAGAAGTCTAAAGACTCCATTACCATAGCAGAAGGGGAAGAGCATCCAAACACTGAAGAACTGATGAACACTCAATAGCTACTAAACACCATGGTAGCTAGTCAAATTCAGTTGAGGGAAGACATAAACCTTATTGTACAACAGTTTTAGAACCTGAAGGGTGGACAAGAGGAGAACAAGACCAATCATTATCCCCCTACCATTGAGGGTGAGAAGAAGATCAACGAGAGGATAAACAAGGTGGAAGAGATGATTAAAAGGGGCTCGTAAGATGAAGGACCTCATGGATTACCAGTCACTCTCACTTTTCCTAGATGTGAGGTTGCCTCCCAAGTTCAAGATGCCAACTGTGGTAAAGTTCGATGGCACTGGCTACCCAAAGTCTCATTTGGAGATGTACATGAGGGCTATGCAGCCCCTAGAGAAGAACCACTTGCTCAAATGTTTCAAAATACCTTGACTAGAGCCGCTCTTAGATAGTTCCTCAACCTAGTTGATGCCAGAGCAAGGAGTTAGGAAGACATCTGCCACGAGTTTCAAAATCAGTACAAGTACCACATAGAAGTGGACATGAGGAGGAGAGATTTGGAGACCACTAAACAAGAGTCGTAAGAGTCCTTCTCTGCCTTCATTACCAAATGGAGGTCCAAAGTTGCACAGATGATGAATAGGCCAAATGAAGAAGAGCAATTAAGTATGGTTGTTAAAAACTTATTACCTATATACCATAAATATTTGTTTGCTTAGTACTTTCCAAATTTTGAGGCTTTAATTGTTGCTGGTATCCAAATTGAGGATGCAATAAATAATGGCACTATAAAAAATGAGGATGCACTTAAGTTTAAAAAGAATTTTAGATCTAGTTCTAAAACTACAGAAGTCTCTAATATATGCAAAAATGATCCTTACCAACTTATTTCCCCTATTGCCCTTGTGCAAATATCACAAGGGCCGCCTCCAAGGCCATGGAGGGAATGTCATGAGTTGTATATGCCCGTAAGTCAAGTGTTTGAAAAGCTAAAAGCAAAGGGGTTGCTAAAACCCTTAGATCCAAAACCAATCCTAAACCCATTACCTGTAAGATTTGATGTGAGTAAAAGATGTGCCTACCGTCAAGGTCCAGGCCACGACACTGACAAGTGTGTTAGCCTTCGTCATGCAATTCAAGATTTAATAGACACTAAGGTGATTGTACCGCCTACAAGGCCTAGTATCACTAACAATCCCTTGCCCAACCACAATTTTAGGAGAGGATCGGGGATTAATTGCTTGATGACTAAAGAGGAAGGTGAAGAGGACCCGTCTAAGTTGATTTATGATGACATGGGAAGAGTTGGTGGGTATGACATCCATTGCAGGGTATGATATATGGAGTGAAGATGCTACAGAAACCCCAAATTTCCCAATATCCACAAATGGGGGGAGACACTTCAAACCCCAATCTAACTACCCAACAGCCATAAATGGATGGAGACATTTTAAACCCCAATCAAATTACCCAATATCCACATATGGGGGGAGACACTTCAAATCCCAATCAAATTATCCAATATCCACATATGGGGATATACAATTCGAACCCTAAACAAACGACCCAACACCCATACATGGGGGGAGACACTTCAAACCCCAAGATAATGAATTAAATAACCTTGCCCACATCACATGGGGGGAGACACTTCAAACCCCAAGATAATGAATTAAATAACCTTGCCCACATCACATGGGGGGAAGGCACTTCAAACCCCCCCACATTTGGAGACTAATAACCTGATAGAGGCCTTGAACAAATCTACCCAACAAATACCCGTTGAATAGGATGAGGTCCTCAAGCAATTGTAGAAGACTTAAGCCAATATATCTTTATGGGGTTTACTCATGGCCTCATACAAGCATCGCTAGAATCTAGTAGACCTTCTCAATCAAATCCAAGTCCCTACAACCACTACTTCTCAAGATCTGAATGCTATGATTGGGTCTATAAGTAGGGAACTCATTATTTCCTACTTTAACAAAGATTTGACGTAGAAAGGGAAGCACCACAATGACCCATTGCAAAATACTGTAGATGCCAAAGGCAAAAGGATCCCAACGGTCCTAATTGATGACAGAATTGTATTAAATGTGTGTCCTTTAAAGACCACAAGTTTCATGGGTCTAAGCATTAAGGATTTTGTGCCAACTGATCATCATGTTAGAGCATATGACAATAGTAGAAGAGAGGTCTTGGGAATTGTGATGCTGGAGCTCACTATAGGGCCAATGATCAAGAAAGTAGAATTCAAAATGTCGAATATAGATTCGTGCTTTAATATGCTCCGTGGGTGACCATGGATCCATGATACAAAGGTCGTACCCTCCTCCCTATACCAAAAAGTTCAGTTTCTGTATGAAGGAGCCATAGTTATCATATATGGAGATACTTTGACCATACCAAAGCCCATTTTTGGTATTGATTTTGAGAAGGAGTCATTAACCTTAGATGGCTTTGAAATTAAGAACCCTAGTTTTGGAAGAAGAGGAGAAGAGGCAGAAAAGATCCCCCAGACTTTGCTCCCTACAGCAATAATAATGTGGTTGCAATGATGAGGAACATGAATTATCTTCTAGGAATGAACTTAGGAAAAATTGTGAAGAAGGCAACTGCTCAAGTTCCAATAGTCCCTACTACCACACCACCTTTTGGGCTAGGTTATAAGCCTACTAACGATCGCTTGCTAGAAATGGAGGTGAGAAGAATGGCCCTTGCAAAGGCCAAAGCAAAGGGACTTCCTTGTCCCCTGGAACCCCTAAAACCTTACACTCCCACATTGAACAGGAAATTTGTCAAAGCTGGAGATGGCCAACGCTATTAGGGATTCCCTGAACCGAGGTATGATCCTGAATAGAAAACAATGGTGCCTAGGTTTGAGCTATTCTTTGATTGTAACAACAAGCTTCTAAAATAAAAGGGGAAGACACAAAGTGGGTCCCAATTGATTGGGCTGATTACATGGACCCTGAAACAATGACTAAGCTTTTGGGAGATGCCGCAATATAGCAGAAGATGAAGAGTACTGGGAAGTTAGCCAACATGCATTGAAAAGCCCATATGAAGCAAGAAAAAATGATGAAGATGAGAAAGGGGGAGAAGCCCCTAGTGATGATGATGAAGGTAGTGACAACAAGAGTGATAGAAGTGATGATAGCAGCAGTAGTGACAGTGGAGATAGTGCAGACAACAACAATAGTGATTGTGATAGTAATAGTGATAGCAACAATAGTGCAGATTATGATAGCCAATACAATGGCAATGACAGAGGAGAACCCCTTAGTGATAGAGAGGATGAAGACGTAGGACCTTTCTATGAAGACCACTTTGATGATGAAATGGATTGCTGTGATGGAGATATAGAGGATGATGTTGAAGCCAAGGATATAGATATAAAAGATGGTACAGAATTCGAAGATGAAGAAAATGAGCTAGAAGCTGAGGGAAAAGATGTAGGAGAGGATGTAGAAGTTGAATATGAAGAAGTGGAGGCTGTAGAAGTTGAAGATATAGATATGATGATTACCCTAATGGGCGGCCCTCGAATCGGAGCTGCATTCCTTATGTTAGTTCAAGGTGAAGATGACATAGATGCTAGATTGGCCACATTAGATAGAAAGTTGATGATCCACAATTTTAGAAACTTAACAATGGAGAGTTTTGAAGGTGAAGACGAGAGAATGTAAGGGAATGAGTTAGAATACCTCCCCCAATACATCCACCCAAGCATCAAAGGAAAGAAAGATCTGTTTGGTGAGTGGATGGACAGCATAGAGCATCCGGATGCTTATACGTCTGACAAGCCCACATATATGGAGATTGATGATGAAGGCACAGATTATATGGATGAAAATCCCATGGTACCGATGCTGAGAGAAGAAGGAACTCACTAGGAACCACCCGCCATTGTTGAAGCCACAACTGAGTTGAAGAATTGGGCATGTGAGGGAGCCGCCCAACCCATGGAAGACTCTCTAGAGAAGATCAAGACAGCTGAGCCAATCACTCCTGCCAAAAACATTGTCTCTATCCCTATTGAGTTTGATTTTGCTAGTATTATTGTTCTTGTTGAGTCTGTTTGCAATCATATTTCTCTAGAGTCTGTTTCTGCTGAGTTTGTTAAGAATTCTATTCCTTATAATATGATTTCTGATTCTACTTATTTATTGGCTTTGAATGTTTTTATTTCAAAAATTGGAAAATAAAATTTTAATGTAGAACCCATAAAAGAAGAAACCCAACCTTTTAACCTGGGAACTGGTGATGAACCTAAAATGACACAAGTGGGCAACACCCAAACTTCCTCTAAGAAAGATGCATTAGTTGCACTGTTGATAGAATTCAAAGAGGTATTTGCGTGGTCATACAAAGACATTTCTAGGATTAATAGAGACATAGTACAACACTGCATTCCAACAGATCCAACCATGATTTTGGTCAAGCAAAAGTTGAGAAGAATGAAGCTAAAATGGACTTTGAGGATTAAAGAAGAAGTTGAAAAATAGTATAATGCAGGATTTTTGAGGGTGGTCAACTACCCAGAATGGTTAGCTAATGTGGTTTTGGTGCCAAAGAAGGATGGGAAAGTGAGAATGTGTGTAGACTTCTGAGATCTTAATAAGGCTAGCCCAAAAGATGATTTTCCCTTGCCTCACATTGATATCTTGGTCAATAACATAACAGGACACGCCTTGTTGTCATTTATAGATGGTTTTTCGGGATACAATCAGATAAAGATGGCTCTAGAAGATATGGAGAAGACTTCCTTCATTACTCCATGTGGTACATATTGCTACAAGGTCATGCCATTTAGCCTTAACAATGCTGGTGCTACTTACCAATGTGCAGCCACTACTCTGTTGCATGATTTAATCCACAAAGAAGTAGAAGTTTATGTTGATGGCATGATATTGAAGTCCAAAAACCGTGAAGGACACATACTAGCTTTACGGAAGTTCTTTGAAAGAATCCAATTCTATAAGTTGCGGTTGAATCTTAAGAAGTGCACTTTGGTGTAACATTCAAAAAACTATTGGGGTTTCTGGTAAGTCAAGGGGAATTGAAGTAAATCCTGACAAGATCAAGGCAATTATGGAGATGAAGCCTCCAAGGACTGAAAATGAGATTCGAGGATTTTTAGGGAGTATACAATACATTAGCAGATTCATAGCCTAGCTCACCATAACATGTGAGCCGCTTTTTCGACTACTCAAGAAAGAAGTTACCACAGTATGGAATGAACAATGCCAAGAAGCTTTTGAGAAGATTAAGAATTATCTGATGAAGCCACCAATACTGGTTCCACTGGTACTTGAAAAGCCAATATTGTTGTATCTTACAACTATGGATATAGCAATAGGGGCTTTGCTTGCTCAGTACCTAGAGGAGTCTAGAAAGGAGAATGCGATTTACTACATTAGCAAGAAGATGTTAGCTTATGAAGAAAAGTATTCACCACTTGAGAAAACATGTGTAGCACTTGTATGGACAACCCAAAAACTCAAACATTACATGCTTGCTTTCAAGGTCTTGTTGATTGCAAGAATGGACCCTTTAAAATATCTAATGGAGAAACCTGTGCAAGATGGGAAGACAACTAAATGGGTTCTGCTTCTATCAGAATTTGATATTGAAAATGTGACTTAGAAGTCTGTGAAAGGGAGAGCAATTGTTGATCACTTAGCCCACTATTCACCTAAAGAGGCTGAAGAAATCCAAGGAGATTTTCCGGATGAGGATATCATGGGGATAAAGTTAGAATCATGGAAGATGTATTTTGATGGAGCAACTAATCAAAATGGAAGTGGCATTGGAGTTCTCTTAATTTCTCCAAAAGGGACACACATCCCATTCTCTAGTAGGCTCAACTTTCCTGCCATTGAATATGAAGGTTGCATTATGGGGCTACAAGCGGCCCTAGGTCTTGGAGTAAAAGAGTTGGAAGTATATGGTGATTCAGCCTTGATAATTTCTCAAATCCAGAATAGGTGGAAGATCAAGGAAGAAAGGTAGACGCCTTATCATGAATGTCTTCAAAAGTGGATTTTGAAATTCAGTAAGATTCAATACTAGTATGTGCCAAGAATGCAAAATTAGATTGCAAATGCTTTAGCAACAATGGCATCTATGATGGATGGACCTAGGGAAGATGAATTTTGACCAATAGTGGTGGAACAAAAAGAGGAGCTAGCTTATTGCTTATCAATAGAAGAAGATGAGGAAAAGAATGGGGAAGGTGAATGATATTCATACATTCTACAGTACCTCAAGAATGGGACATACCCAAAGACTGTAGACAAGAATGACCAATTGACCATCAGAAGGTTTTCCACTAATTATATTATTTGTGATGAGAGGCTTTACAAAAGATCATATGACGGAATTCATCTCCTTTGAGTATCTACCAAGGAAGCACAACAAGTAATTGAAGAGGTTCATGAGTCAAGTTATGGGCCACATATGAATGCATACATGCTGTCATGGAAGATAATGAAACAAGGTTATTACTAGACTACTATGTAAGTAGATTGCGCAACTCATGTTCGAAGATGCTATCAATGCTAAGTCCATGGAGATCTGAAGCACATGCCACTATGTCGTTACATACCATGACTTCACCTTGGCCATTCTCTACATGGGGAATAGATATTATTAGGATGATTCACTCAACAACATCTAATGGCCATGAATTTATACTGGTTGCTATTATTTACTTCACTAAATGGGTGGAAGCTACCTCGTACAAGGTGTTGAACTCGAAGAAAGTTGCTCAGTTTATTCAGACTAATAACATTTGTAGATATGGGGTACTGCATGAAATTTTTTTACAATGGGCAACATTTCAAGAAAGAAATAGAGAACCTACTTCGACAGTTCAATATTTAGCACCATAAATCCTCACCCTACTGTCCTTAGACTAATGGAGCAGTTAAGGCTGCAAACAAAAATATAGGGTGAATTTTGAAGAAGAGCACGAAAAACTTCAAGGATTGGCATTTACATTTACCCTATGCACTTTGGGAGTATAGGACATCAATTCAGTCTTCCATAGAAGTCACTCCTTATTCATTGGTGTATGGGATGGAAGCAGTCCTTCCCACTGAAACGGGTGTTCATTCATTGAGAACAATATTGGAGAGTGAAATCCCTGAGGTAGATTGATTGCAAAGTAGATATGACCAATTATGCATGATAGATGAGAAGAGACTCAAGGCCTTGTATCGCATTTAAGGATATCAAATGAGACTTAGGAAAACTTTTAATAATAAAGTAAGAACTAGAGATTTGAAGTTGGGAGATTTAGTGCTGAAGATTTGAGCCCCAATTCAAGAAACAAACGGGAAGTTCAAGCAAAATTAGGCAGGTTCATACTTTATCAAGCAGATATACTCTGGGGGAGCAGTAAGGTTAATGGACATAGATGCAAACCCTTTTACTGAGCCAACCAATATGGTTCAATTGAAGAAATACCACATCTGAAGTGGTAGTTTGAAAACATCAGGTCTGAAGTGGTTGTAAATTATGTTATTTCCTTTCCTAGGTTCGGGAAAAAAAAAAAAAAAAAAAAAAAGCTCGCTAGGCTAAAAACCCAAAAGGGAGGTCTAGGAAAAAATTAGGACATCTAAAAAAAATCTAAAAAAAAACGAGTAGGTTGAAAACCCGAAAGGGCGATCTACGCAAAAAGAGAGTGAAAAAAAAAAGGTGAAAGAACCTACTAGGTTGAAAACCCGAAAGGGCAGCCTAGGAAAAAGTTAAGGCAAATAAAATGAACTACGTGATGACTTGATCCTTCTGCCAAGGAGGTACATAGGCAACTATATATTGGTCCAGTCACAACTTCTCCAAACCCACCATTTACCCATTAAGCAAAAAATTTTGTTCCCAAAATTCAACCATTCCATTAAACCATGCCATCACACAAAATTCAAAACCCAAACCCTAAACCAAACCTTAAAAAAAAAAAAGACGAAACCCTAAAAACCTAAACCCTAAACCCAAAAGTCTTGAATAATTCCTAAATCTAAGAGTTTCACATCAACTTTTAAAATAAACATGTTCAAAGCCAAAAATAAGATCATTTTTCCTTCAATCATTTTTCCTTTGGTTGTTTGTTGGTTCCATTTGTGTTAGGTACTTTTTCATTTTTGTCCCTTCTTTTAAACTCATAGTTGTTAGTCTCGTGTCTTTCTTGGTTGTCTCTAAGAAATTGTTTTCTCAAAGTAGCCATGTTAGCCTCCTTATCTGCAGTTTTGTTCACCAACTAGTTAGAATATTCCGTAGTCATCTTGTGAAAGTGAACCTTAACAAAAAACTGATCCACTCGGTCAGCCATCTCCAAGCCTAGCAACATGTTCCTTATAGAAGTAGGATTTGTGTCCACAAGAGTAAAACGTTTCCTTCCTCTTCTACCAAGCATTCCTTGCTCATATTGAAATTGTCTCAAGAGTCTATCAAGCTTATAGAAATTTTCCCTCCTTAATCCAACTATGAAGATGTGATTTGATCCTGGGGACCACAACAAAAGAGGTGGGCACTTCCACCAATAACAATTCCATCAAATTGATACACTGGATTTCTTGGGCGCTTTCAATTTGACACTTGGTTTTGAGGACATTCCTATTGAGAAAATTGCTAGGACCATAATCAACAACAGTAAGCGTGGCAATCATGTCCAATTTTTCCATCAACCATATCTACAAAGTCAAGGGACTCCCAAGAAAGTGTTGTGACTCTCCACCAAGAAATATGGAATCCGATCCTAAAAGAGTTTCTACCAAGATCAGAGAAGCAGGGTTATCACCATCCTTAACTTGACTCACAATACCTATGGCTCCAGCATCCACAAAGCTTGGCCTTCCAGAACAAAGCAAAAATTCTCCCATAAAGCAAAGAGCTAAGCCAAAATTCTTGTTTATGTTGTGAATCACTCCATGGGTATGTTTATTAATAAATCTTGAAACAGATGCATGAAGATTCACCATGTGACATTCAATCATGCTACTGGTAATGGAAGTAGGAAGTCCTAGAGCACTAGACAAAATCTCTCTATGTATAGGATCACAAGAAATTGCTACAGATTTTTTGCTAGGATCAAAACCCAAAATAGTTGAAAATTCTTCAATTGTGGGACAAAGTTCAACAGTTTTAAATTGGAATACGTGGTCAATGTTGGAATACAACCACACCAAGGGTACATTTTTACCCCTGACTTTTGGAGGCATCTCACCCATAAGACCTCTAATTTCTGCTGAGGTGATGGAATCATTAACTTTAATCCTTTCACCACCCAATTTTAGGCCACTAATGGCTGAGAAGTCATAGGGTGTCAACATCAGCTCACCAATACCTGGAAAATGGAAAGTGCAAGTAGTGTCCCAAAATCGCTCTAACAAGGCTAGGAGCAATTGGAGGTCTTTATTCTCATTGGTCTCATGGTCCAACAAAGCTCGAAAAAAGGTCCGAAAACATGCTTCATTAATGATATTCTTAATATTCGGGGACAATACCTCCCACCTACCTTTCAATATCTGGAGACTACCTCGACTTTTGAGGTTCTGCAAAACAAAGTTTAGCTCATTACTGAGATGTTCACGAAACACCATCTCCCAAAATATTTATTCCAAAATCCCAACAAATAAAACAATGCCACTAAAAATTTTAGCCAAACCCCAAAGGCCATTCCATAAATTCAAACCCAATGATATCCCAACAATAGCCCCCATCAACCCAAAAACCCTTCATCCCCATAAGGTCATTCAGCAATGGCTCAAGCATACGCACAAAAAATTCCATGTCCAACAAAAAATTTCATGTCCAACAAAAATTTCCATGCTTAACACAAAAAATCCATACCACCACAAAAATTTTCAATACCCATACCTATAAAAATTCCCATAAGACCTACACATTCCAACAAAATTTCCACTCTCATCAAAAAATGAGTTTGCTTAACCATGCTTACAGATCAAATTCTCATGATTTCAATACCCACAAAATTTAAGTCAAGATTCATCCAACAATACCACCAGTTACATACAATGCAAAGCTTCATAAACCTTCAACATTGTCCAAATTTCATAATACCTAACAACTCAACAATTCAAAAATGCCCTAAAACAAAGAGAACAACATGATCACACAATGATTTTGCAACCAAATCATACGATGTTCAAAATTCCCACAGAAACAACCAACAACAAAATGACAATGTCCCACCATAAAGCTCTCAACAAAACATGAAATCAACAAATTTACCAACAAGGAAAAAAAATGAGCTCACCTTGAAGTCATTTTTAGAGTGTGGAGCATGGGTTTCAGGGTCTTAAAGGAGCCCCTTTTCCTCATCCCATTCTAGGGATGTATGATATTTCTTTTCCATTGAAAGTGAGAAAAGATGGCCCATAAGGAGATGCCATGGAAAATGCAAAAGAAATGGAGGTTTGAAGATAGGTTTAAAAAAAATGGGTTTGTTGCAAAGGTGGTCAAGAACTCAAAGATCTGAAAAGATATTGTGGGAAATGAGTGAAATCGAGTATAGAAGCCTAGGGAAATGATTTTCTAAGCAAGAAATGGTGTAGAGATGAAGAAAATGCAAAAGGAAGAAGCTTGTGAATAGTGAGAATGGAGGAAGAAGAGAGAGTGAAGGAGTAAGAAAAAAAGATGAAGACAAGGGCAAAAGGGGGCCAAAAAATTCCCCTCCACCCCTCCCTTTTAGTCACACTTGAGTTGCTAAGTCAACTTAGGCTTGACTGAGTTGACTCAGTCAACTCACCAAAAAAAAAATTGTTTCTTCTAAAAATGAAATGATGATGATGATGGAATAAAAAAATATGATGAAATGATGATGAATGAAAAAAAAAAAAAAGAACTTTTCAAAGATTTCCAAAGACAGATGCTATCAATTTCAAGGAAATTTCAATTTTGAATGAAGAAAAATAAAAATTTTCTTAAGGATGGTCTACAATAAGGGTGTCACTTTTCAAAGAAAATTTCAAATTTCAAAAAGAATAAATGAAAAAAAAATTCAGAGGACTTCAAAAAATCAAAGGTTTTTCCTTCTAAAGAGGAAATTCAAGTTGTAAAAAAAAAAAAAAAAGAAAGAAGAAGAAGAAGAAGAAGAAGAGAGAGAGAAAAATCACACATCTCAAAATAGTGGAACAACAAAGCACCAATCATTTAAAATCTAATCTCAAACTTTGGTCTTTTGCAGGCAAATTCCCAGGGTCAAACTAAGATAGAGAAGCCTCTCAGTCATCTCTCATTCAGATCTTGATAGAGAAGCCTCTTGGTCGCTCCAGTTTTAGATTGAGATAGAGAAGCCTTTCAATCGCCTTAGGTACCAAGATAGAGAAGCCGCTTGGTTACCTTCCATTTAGATCAAGATAGAGAAGCATTTTGGTTGCTTTAGTTTCATATTGAGATAGAGAAGCCTCTTAATCGCCTTAGGTTCCAAGATAGAGAAGCCTCTTGGTTACCTTCCATTCAGATCAAGATAGAGAAGCATATTGGTTGCTCTAGTTTCAGATTGAGATAGAGAAACCTCTCAATCGCCTCAGGTTCCAAGATAGAGAAGTCTCTTGGTTACCTGCCATTCAAATCAAGATAGAGAAGTCTATTGTTCGCTCCAGTTTCAGATTGAGATAGCAAAGCCTCTCAATCGCCTCAGGTTCCAAGATAGATAATTGTCTTGGTTACCTTCCATTCAGATCAAGGTAGAGAAGTCTCTTGGTCACTCTAGTTTCAGATTGAGATAAAGAAGCCTCTCAATAACCTCAGGTTCTAAGATAGAGAAGCCTCTTGGTCACTCTAGTTTCAGATTGAAATAGAGAAGTCTCTCAATCGCCTTAGGTACCAAGATAGAAAAGCCTCTTAGTTACCTTCCATTCAGATTAAGATAGAGAAGCTTTTTGGTCACCTCTAGATTCAGATTGATATAGAGAATCCTCTCAATGGCCTCAGGTTCAAACCAAGATAGAGAAGCCTCTCTGTCACCTCCCATTTAGATCAAGATAAAGAAGCCTCTTGGTTGCCTTAAGATTCATATTGAGATAGAGAAGCCTCTAAATCGCCCCAAGTTCAAACTAAGATAAAGAAGCCTTTTGGTTACCTTCCATTTGGATCAAGATAGAAAAGCCTCTTGGTCATTCCAGATTCAGATTAAGATAGTGAAACCTCCTAATTGCCCTAGGTTCAAATCGAGATAGGGAAGCCTCTTGGTCACCTCCCATTCAGATCAAGATGTAGAAGCCTCTTGGTCGCCTCCAGATTCAGATTGAGATAGAGAATCCTCTTCATCTCCCCAGGTTCAAACCGAGATAGAGAAGCCTCTTGGTTACCTCCCATTCAAATCAAGATAGAGAAGCCTCTTAGTCGCCCTTACATGTAGATTGAGATAGAGAAGCCTCTCAATCCACCCAAATTCAGACTGAGATAGAAAAGCCTCTCAGTCACCTCAAGTTCATCAAATTATCAAAAAGATAAAGTATTCATAGTTCTCAATTTTCAAAACAACAAAACACTAGTTCTATGTCCCAAGGTTTTAGGTTCCAAGGTTAGGTAATCTTTGAAAAGTCAACCTCGATTAAATCATAGCTGCTAAAATCAGTGTCTTTGTTTTATACTGACATTCGCTTTGCAAGCTTTGTCAATGAGGGGCATTTTGTAGATGCTCAGTTTTGCACCCATAGTTTAATCTTGGAAGATGGCTAGAATGACCATTCATATACCCGAAAAATCATAGTTGCATTGCATGTATTAATTCATTCATTTCATATCATAAAAATGATATTGAGATTCTAACGGTCATGGCGGTATGTTTGATTCCCAAATCGGATCGTCAAATTGAAAGATATCACAAAATCAAGTTTTCACAGACTGCATGCATTGTATGGGGTGAAACCGATCACATGTGATTAATTGAAATTAATTTTGAATGGTTAATGAATAAAATTAATTAAATGAATTTTTGTGATTGGTTAAGTATTTTTCTTAAAGTGAGATTTGTTGCACGGGATTAAAACAAATAAGTTGATAATATTTAAAGGCTATAGATAATTAGGCTTTTGGGATAATTATATTCAAAAAATTAATTTTAAAAAAATCCTAATTATCACTTTGGGATGAGGTTTATCATGAAAATAGCTCTAAAATTCGTCTAAATACAGTTTTAGACTTGGAAAATACTTCAAATATGTGCTAATCAAGTAGCATATTTCAAATTCACGTTCCAAGACACTTTTGGCATAGTAGAACTCAAAATTCAGACTAGGCTATTTCTGGCAAAGCTGTAGATAACTATCAAAATTTCAGTTTAATCCAAATTTTGAGTAGAAAGATATGATCAAAATATTGAAGCTTGTTCTGATTTGAAAAATTAGTTTATGATAGGCCAAGAATGTATTGACTCCCTTTTTATAAATTAATTGATTAATTAGCCAAGTTAATTAACTAATCAAATTAATATGCAAAACGCGTGGTAGCACAAACAAATCACCAAGTAATTAAATGTAGCGGAAATTAAATTTGACACAATGATTTGATTACGAATGGGGAAAACCTCCGAGGCAACAACCCCACCAGGTGATTTTAAGGTCACCACTCTTGAGAATCCACTATTATCAAAACAAGCAGTTACAAGTAAAGAAATCCCTGTACCTTATGCCAAACTACAGTTGAACCCTTACCCCAATACTCAATTGGACTTGTTCTGTAATGAGAATCTCTCCTTGTATTGCACGGCTCCCAGTACATGACTAACCAAAAGATGTGTGGATCCCAGTACGTGACTTTATCACCAACTTGAGAAGAATGTTGGCTTCAAAGTTCTTCAATTCATCACACGATGAAGATCACGAAGTTGCTTGGTCACAAAACCCTATGATGTACAAACACATCATCTTCTTCAAAATGAACTAGGGCAAACTAGGTTTTTAGTCACTCTTCTTCACACTTATGCAATTTTTGCTCTTGTGCAACTGTGCTCTGTGTGATGGCCCTTAAAATAATCTTTATATATGTTTAGGGTTGTGAGAAAAGAAAGCCTAAACATAAATTCATGGATTAGATGAAAATCAAAACTGAAAATCTGTTTTTCACAATCCTTGACAAAAACCCTATCTATCGAGCAACTGTCGAGCCTCGGGTTGAAACAGCTTTTTAAACTTTAATAGATACTAGCTGTCGAGCTTTAATGAACAACATTTCTTCACTTAATTATTGGACAAACTTGCATGGTTTTAACACTTGAACTTGAAACCATGATTCTTGAAACATTAAACACATCCTAAATCTACCCAAATACAAGTAAAGTGTGTTTTGTCAAAGGATTAGCCAATTACATAAAATGTTGGCATATGTTCCTAACATGAATCACATATGTCCTAACAATCTTCCCCTTTTGCAATCCATGACAAAACCACAACAAAAAAATGAACATATGAGAGAAGTCATAAATCACTCAACTCATATTCATTTGTTAAGTACAATAAAATCTATCCTAACACAAAATCTTGAAAAACTTTGCAAGAAATAATTCATGGAAAGAAGACTTTGACAACCTGTATTTCTAAAACACTTTAAACAAAACTCATCAAGGCATCTTAGTGTGAAACAGAAATAAAAGATTGCGTACAATATATGAGAACCATGTGCCTAAAGAGAGAAAAGAAACAACACATGAAAAGATAGGTGAAAGAATTGTAATAACAACCTCAAATGTTTATATATCATCAACAAGTACAAGGTTTGCTATCACATATTGATCACAATATCAAACGTACATGAACAATGTATCTAAAAGAGAAAGAAAAGAAAAAAGATACATAAAATCCTCACTACATCCCTAAAAAATATAAACACTCCCCCTAACAAAAATCTCCTATACTAACCCTCTCCCCATGAGTATGACTACTCTTATATCCAAAACTACTCTCCCTTTTTATCACGAGTGACAAAGGGTAAGTACATCAAGTAGACATCTCATCATTATTGGAAGAGCTAGCACCATCATCCTCAGCATCAATAGCATCAACATCAACATCAGCATCACCATAATCTTCTTGATCCTCAGAATTCTCTAGAGATGGAGAAGGAGAAGCAATGAAGCCACCTAGGCGAGCCTGCCATCGTGCAATACTACCAACACGGGTATTCACCTGACACAACTTATCACTAAGAGTGTTGAGGCAAGCATCCATGCGCACAAGCTGTGCCATGATGTCTTCGAGAGACACACTGCTTGTAGAAGAAGAGGGAGCGGATGTGGATGAAGCTGTATAAGCTGAAGGAATCATTGTCCCGTGCCATCTCGATCATAGCTGCGCCTTGCTCCGTTTAACGGTAGAAGCGTCTATGGCACACATAACGGAGAAGTGGTTGGAAACAGGAAAGGAGACAAAAAAATGGCAAAAAATCATCGTGATAGTCGAAGGAAAAATGAGCTTATCATAGGTCACCGTATCCCTATATACATCTATGAGGGATAGAATGAAATGAGAGGAAAATTTTATAGTGAGATGCTCTAAGAGGGAAAGCAAAAATCAAGCACGGGGCTCTGTAATGGAATTATAGTGAGACAGAGGATGCAAAACAAAAATCATCACCATGTTAATGAACCTTGACCTTTTACAAAGATCGAGCAAGGAGTGAATTGGCGATCACCCCAATCAGAGGGATGCTCATAAAAAGCAAACATAAGCTCGTCTTTAGACACAGTCTTAAGACGATCACAACCGGGGTAGTCAGGATGCGCCACCCTTAGGACATGAAGCACCTCGGATACAATATCCAGTGTGACCACAATGAGCGTACCTCGAACGCGAGTAACAAAGAGAGGAACTGAATAATCAAATCCGTGCATGTTGGAGTATAACTCCTGTATGATCACAAATGGACAAGTGACCAGGATGCCACACAGTGACTCCCAACCCCTATTGTGAATGACAATGGGTAGGTCAGATGCGGAGAAGTCCGATGTAATAACTTGGCGATTTGAATGAATGCCTCATCTAGAAAAGTTCTCTGAAAAAATATGTCGGGCTTTATCATCACGGAACCAAATGTGGGAAGTGGTAGGATCAGAAGAGGAATCCTCGGAATGAAGAGGGTTCTGAGACGGAGTAGGTTTTCATTTAGGTGCCATAGAGCAACTATCTGAGAGAGAGAGAGAGAGAGGCGCAAAAAAGCACCAACACAATCAATATCAATATATAGATAAATGAAGGTACATATGCATGAAAATATATGAACATGTGACATGCAAAAGTAAAACATCATGGGCTCAACCCAACCCAATCCAATCCTACCAGCACACAACATTGCAACAAAGTAAACACACATCTAAAATGCATGAAACATTGTTATAATGCAAATGTGATGCAATGCATGACATTTTAAAGACATTTTCACAAAACCCATCCCAAAAATTTCACAAAAACTTCATCAATTTTGAAAAACCCCAAAAATATTTCAAAACCCCAAAACCTAGGTCGAAATGCATGAAATGCATGAAGAATGAGAGATAAAGAGATCATACCAAGTGATTTGAGACAAGAAATTGCCGAAAAACACGTGGGTTGAAGGTTTTGAGTGAGAAGATTGTGTTTGGGAGGTGAAAAAACTGAAAACAATCGAGAGAGATCGAGGAGAAATGAAGAAAATTCGCGCGGATCCTATTTATAGACTCTCATAATTCTCAACAGATCAAGAGGTGTCGAGCTTTAAAGGCTTGAAGAGATACAACTATCGAGCAGCTATCTAGAGGTGTCCGCAGCAAAAGGAGCTCAATGGACCAAGGACCTATCAAGCATCTATCGAGGAGACATAAACTTTCTCGACAGATTGGGGAGCTATCGAGAAGCTATCAAGATTGCGATAAAAAGAAGCTGAAGAGCTCGATAGATAGCCTAGCTGTCGAGAGGTGTCGAGAAGTTGTCAAGATTGCTTTTAAAAACAGCTTTTCAAGAAGAGAAAAACACAGACATGAATGCAATCAAACATGTAACTCAACCAAGGATCCAATCAATATTTAATCTCTCAAAACATCTCTCAATCAAGAAAAATTTCAAGCATTTAGATCCAAAACATACACACTAAACACTTCTAACCAATTTTTTATATCAAAAACAAGTCAAGACATTTTTGTAAGTATACATTAACACATGCACATGTACCTGCACATGTATCAAAAGTAGCAAATAATATTATGTGTAGTGTGTGAAAAATATCGCAAGATTGCATAAGTGTCTATATGTGATGACGATTTGAGATATGAGTAAATCAACTTAACTCACACACGATCTTAACTGCTTGATGGGGATTATCACCTTTGAGGTACATCCTATAACTCCCACATCTCCTAGAAAACACGCTTGCAATCATATTTTAAAGCATTATTTATTTGCTTTAATTTTCTTTGTATATTTTTCTTTTATTAAGCATATCATGCATGGGCATACAAGAAAGAGAAAAGAAATACCTAATTATGTTAAATTTTTTGACATTGCACTTTTGCTATGCTGAATCATACTGATGTCATTTTATAATTGCCGGGCAACAATGGTGAGATGGTTATTTATGCCTTTCTTTTAAGATTTTCTAGTCCTTCCCGTAAAAAAGAACGATAAAGTGTTAAGTACAAGTGATAACTTAATCTTACTCATCACAAACACGAGCCACAAAGCTCACTTGCTTAGTTGTGCATAGAGATACTTATCTAAGCTACAAGAGATACAAAGTTTAGAAAATTTTGTTTCATTAGCCATTCAAGGTACACAAGTACCAATGTACACAAACACACTGTTTTTGTATTTTTCTGATTTTTCAAATTTTTTTTTTATGAATGAAAACAAAATAAAACTAAACTAAAAAATAACCAAACAAGAACATGTCAACCAAAGCAATGTATAAAAACTAGACTGACTCAAAATAAGAAAGTAAAACACCCAAGTAATGTAAAAAGAAAAACAAGAAGGGGAGAGAGAAAAAAGTGACTAAATCACTTGGAAACCTATTCCTTCTACACCATGGAAGTACATTTCCTTTTAGCGAATCGTTGAATCGGCGGAAAGGGGGAAGAATTGCAACCGTTCAAGTTTGAAAGGAGCATGAGGGCCTTGAGGAGATCTCCTAAAAGAGCAAGAGAGAATGGAAATTGACTCAGGTTTCCAGACGAGACCATGTTGTTGCTCTATTGAGTGGTTTGCCACTTGTAGCAATTAGGTTGAGTGTGTCCAGTTGCTCCACAGTGATGTCAGAGATGCTGCTTCTTCTCTTTAGATTTTTGAGCATTACTCTTCTTAGCCCTAGGGTTTTTGGTTCTTTTTTAGCAAGTTTAGGGGGTGCTCCTAAGATAGATTTACCTTTTTCTATATTCTCACTAGCTATCACAGTTTTAACATCATTATTCTCTGATTCAATTATTAGTAGGAGCAACAAAGACAGTAGTACTAGAAGAAGCAATATTAGGAGAAGAGAAATCATACCCTAAATCGGTTTGGTTGGAAGCATATTTCTAAATACTGAGCATTTCATCAAGCTTTGCACTTAAAGTCCTCTCCAACTGAGCTCTAACTTAGAATAGTTCCACCTCAAGCTTCTTGGTCTTCTTAGCCAATAAATTGTTTTCAAACCTCAGTGCTACAATGGTCTGATTGGCTTCATCAAACTTTGTAGAAAGTTGTTCTTGTTCAAGCTCCACGTCACTGAACTTCTTGGTGGCCAACCTATACAGCTTTTCATGCTTTTTCGAGACCGTGAATAACTTTGCATAGGCTGTGTGGATGTCATCTTACTCATCCATTCTCAAAATTTGATTCAACCAAGTTTTCTTCTTCATCCACATCTTCTACAATCCCTTGAGTAGGATTGACAGTGGCGGTGAAGGCATTTAGGATTCCATCATCTTCATTTTCGAAATCATCCTCTGGTTCGGTATCGCTCAAAGTTGCAGCAAGTGCCTTGCTTTTCCCATTGGACTTGAGATAAGTAGGGCACTCTTGTTTCATGTGATCGAAACCTTGACACTCAAAACACTTAGGTCCTGAGGGAATAGTGCATTGACCGCCATCCCTAGCATCCTTCTTCCCTTTGTCTTAGCTCTTAGACTGAGAAGAACTTGATTGCCTACGGTCCTTGTCGAAGCCCTTTGCATTGGCATTTTTCATGAACTTCTTGAATTGTCTGGTTATGTAGGACTTCATTTTAGAATCTTCATCGTTAGAAGACTCATCCGTGTCACTGCTCTTGGCCTTTAGTGTCATGCTCTTGCTCTTGCTTGACTTCTTGATCCTAGACAAACCCAACTCATAGGTCAGCAAATTTCCAACTAGCTCTGTCAATGGAATTTTGTCAGTAACCTTTGACTCCTCAATTGCGGTGATCTTAGTATGGAATATCTCGGATAGAGATCTAAGCACTTTTCTCACAATCTTAAGTTCGGGAATGGTTTCCCCAAGATTAAAAGCTAAGTTCACTATGTCCTTGAGCCTGGCATAGAAATCATCAAATGACTCATCCTCCTCCATCTTGATCTCTTCGAAACTTGTAGTGAGCCTCTATAGCTTCAAATCTTTAATAGCCTTAATTCCCTCATAGATTGTCTGGAAAATGGTCCCTGCTTCCTTTGCAGTTTCTGTGGAGGATATCTTCTTGAACTCCTCATTTGTGACTGCACTAAATCAGGCATACTATGCCCTACTGTTGAAATTTGCCACCTTGATCTTTGCATCACCCCAGTTGGCCGTCGCTTCCTTCGGCTTGGTCCAGTCTATCTCCACAGCTTGCCACACTTTCTCATCTAAAGACTGCAACAAAACTCTCATGCGTACTTTCTAGTATGCATAGTTAGTGTCATCAAATAAAGGAGGTACAATGAGTGACTGTCCTTTATCCATGACAAACAGGGGTCAATGGATCACACAACAAAGATTAAACCCTAATCAGAGTGTGCCTGCTCTAATACCACTTGATAGGCCAAGAATTTATTGACCCCTTTATGATAAATTAATTGATTAATTAGCAAAGTTAATTAATTAATCCACTTAACATGCAAAATGTGTGGCAGCACAAACAAATCACCAAGTAACTAAATGCAGAGAAAATTAAATTTGATACAGTGATTTGTTTACGAATGGGGAAAACCTCCGAAGTAAAAACCCTACTGGGTGACTTTAAGGCCATCACTCTCAAGAATCTACTATTATCAAAACAAGTGGTTATAAGTAAAGGAATCTCAATACCTTATACCAACCTACATTTGAATCCTTACTCCAATATCCAATTGGACTTTTTCTGTAGTGGCAATATTTCCTTATATTGCACATCTCCCTGTACGTGACTAACCAAAAGATACACGGATCCCAGAACGTGATTTTATCACCAACTTGATAAGAATGTTGGCTACAAAATTCTTCAATTTATCACACGATGAAGATTACGAGGTTGCTTGGTTACAAAACACTACGGTATACAAACATAGCAGCTTCTTCATGATGAACTAAGGCAGACTAGGTTTTTAGTCACTCTTCTTCACACTTGTGCAATTTTTTGCTCTTGTGCAATTGTGCTCTATGTAATGGCCCTTAAAATAATCCTTATATATGTTTAGGGTTGTGAAAAAAGAAAGCCCAAACATATATTCATGGATAGGATGAAAATCAGAACTGAAAATCTATTTTTCAAAAATCTCAACAAATACCCTATCTATCGAGCAGCTGTCGAGCCTCGAGCTAAAACAGCTTTTTAAGTTTCGATAGATACTAGCTGTCAAGCTAGCTGTTGAGCTTTAATGAACAGCACTTCTTCACTTGATTCTTGGATAGACTTGCATGGCTTTGACACTTGAACTTGAAACCTTGTTTCTTGAAACATTAAACACATCCTAAATCTACCCAAATACAAGTAAAGTGTGTTTTGTCAAAAGATTGGCCAATTACATAAAATGTTGACATATGTTCCTAACATGAATCACATATGTCCTAACAATTTACTCTTATCCAAATATCCTTTTTTTTAAAGGATTTTCCCCATACGTTTTGTGCTTATTTTTTAAGCTGATTGGACTTAATTTTTAGGCAAACCTAGCTTATTTTGTAAGCAACTAACACTTCTATAAATAGGGAAGGCCTCCTAACATTCAACACTCCTTTTTTGGACCCTATTTCTGACCCTTCTTTTTCTGACTTCTCTCTCCCCTTACGTTAAAGAAGTTCTGGAAGCCCTGCTTTAGGAACTTCTTTTTTGTTAAGAGGCTTAACTGAAATCCTAAAAAAAAAATTGTTTCTCTTTGAGGAACTCTTTCCTTGACGATTATGTTCATGTAGGTATAACTCTAACTTTGTTTACATAACATGCTTTCATGTATGTTTTAGTTTCCATGGACATGATGTTTTCTTTTGTATTTAAATAATCATGTTTCTAATATGTTATCACATGTTCTCTTTTGCTTTCAAAAGTTTTCACATGATTAGATCTAGGGTTTAATCTTGCCTTAGAATTTTAGATTTGCTATTTTTCTTTGTGTGTGTGTGTGTGTGTGTGTGTTTTTTTTTTAAACCTAAAATCAAATTTGCAAGTTTTCTTCATTTTTTTATTTATTAAGAGTCAGATCTGTATTTTTTTTCTCTTCGTTTCTTTTTCGAAGTAAAACCAGATCTGCATTTTTTCAAATAAAAATCTGCTCTGTTTTTAATATAAAACCTTATTTGCATTTTTTTCCGAATAAAAATCTACCCTGTTTTTAATATAAAATATGATCTGCATTTTTTCAAATAAAAATCTGCCCTGTTTTTAATTTAAAAATTGATCTGAATTTTTTCCAAATAAAAATCTGCCCTGTTTTTAATATAAAATCTGATTTGCATTTTTTCAAATAAAAATCTGCCCTGTTTTTAATATAAAATCTGCTCTGTATTTTTTTCAAATAAAAATCTACTATTTTTTTAATAAAAAATTTGATCTGCATTTTTTCCAAATAAAAATCTGCTCTGTTTTTAATAAAAAATCTTATCTCGATTTTTTCCAAATAAAAATCTGGTCTGTTTTAAATCAAAAATCTGATCTGCATTTTTTTCAAAATAAAAATCTGACTTTTTTTTAAAATCAAAATCAGATCTGCATCTTTCAATAAAAAATTTGTGTTATCAAAATAAAAATCTGTATTTTTCCACATTAAAAAATCCCAATCAGATCTGAATTTTTATTTTAAATCCATTCTTTTCTTTTATGGAAACTCAAGATTAAATTTTTCACTAACTATTCTCATCAAATTTTTTAACACAAAATAAAATGGCAGATCTAAGGTTCTTAACTAAAAGTTTAACCCTAGATCTAGGATTTGACATAGCATCTATTGCATAACATTTCATACTTTGAATACGGGTATATAATGATCATGTAGAGTCTAGAAGACCAAACTCCTTCTAGGCAGAATGGGTGCCTAACATCTTCCCATTCCGTAACCTAACCCCCAAACTTAGGTTTTTGGATAATGGACTAGTGTTTTATCTTTTGTTTTGGTAGATTGTAATTATGATCAAAGTTTTGTAATTTTTACACAGATTGTATCTAGGACCAAGCCCTTGTAAAGTTATTCTACCAAGTTGTATTTGTATAATCAATTAATAACATTCGAGGAATTTTTTGACATGTAATTGTATTTTAATAAGAAAAAAATAAGTAACGACTCCACACAATTACCCCAAAAGAGAGGTGCCCTAAGCACCCAAAGCTCTTTTTTGACAGCACCCCTCAAGCAGTGCGGTCTCTTACAAGTATATGTCAATTTGTTTTTTGCTGTGTGTCAACAATAAATTCCACCATTGTAATAAATATCCACTACGAGCTCTTTTAAATCCAAATTGTCCTTAAAATTATAAATTCAACCTTTATAATAAATTCTTAAATAATATGTAGTTAAATATTCATTATTAGCTCCTTTAATTACTCTATCAATTTCTTTTTCTTTTTTCCAATTTTTTTGCTTGGAAACAACTTAACAATGATTTTTAAAAAAAAAATTTATACATAAGTAAACCTAAAAGGCTTTTGGGGGGGGGGGGGGTGGTTATGTAACCTAAAAGGCAAGTCCTAAAAAATTAATTTGGATAATGTAAACAAAAAAACTAGTGCCTTTATATATATATATATATATATATATAATTACACCTATTTATTATCATTCTCATTTGAGTCTTACGAAAAAGAAAAAGAAAAAAAAATGAAATTATTAACATTTCTGTTTAAGTGGATATTAGTATTACACATCATTTAGGGGGATTCTAGATTTAAATACACTACTCTTATACTTTTGTGTTACACACACCTATTTATTACCATTTATATTTAAGTTTTATGGGAAAAAATGAATACAAAATAAAAAAAAAATAGTGTGATTTACATCCTTTTGAGTTCAAAAGAAAAAAAAATGATTTACGCATTAAAATTTTAAAGATCATACAAGAATTAATATAGTACATGGATACATGTCCTTTTGTATTACCAAAAAAAAAAAAAAAACTGACACTTTAATGGTTTGTAACTCATAACTCTTCGATCTCTTACATCTATGTGACTTATAACTACTATATATATTAATTTCATTAATAAATGATAATTACACTATATATAACAAACTAGATTATGAATTCCAATTGCAACAAAAGTATCCTCACAAACCTACGACAACTTATATCTTTTTGTCAACATTTCCTTTTTTTTTCATTTTTTTTCAAGTTATTTAATATTTTCTTGGTATTCTATCAATCTTCTTTTCATTGTTGAAGCTATTTTTCTATTTTATTTGACGAAGAAAATAAATAGAAAGTAGTTAATCTCAAGGTTGTTGTTGATAATGTTCTTCATATATAGAAAGTAACCGAGAAATTAAACAAATCCTTAAGTCAAGTAACAGAGAGAGAAATGGAAATTGTGGGATTTCAGTTCTCTTGATGCTGATGAAGTTCTATTGTTTGTTGATGTTTTCAATTGATAAAGCTTCCAAGTACCTTTTTTAGGGGTTGAATTGCAAATTTGATACCATTGATGTTATTAACTATCGATATGTACACTTCTTTTCTTGAAGTATATATAAGTGGTTAATTGAAAAATTGCTCAATTGATTTTCTCATTCTATTATTTACAATTTATGCCTTCAAAGGGAAAAAAAAGTAATCAAATTTAGTCACAAATTAAAAGAGGACAATATAAAATAATAACAAACGTTTATATAATAATAATTGTGGGGACTAAAAGGACCTAAGTAAGTGTTTGGGCATTGGGCTTTGTTGATGGGCGCTAGTTTGTTTTAGACTAAGAGCCTCTTAGAACTGTAACTCGGCCCATGAGTCGAGAGTCCGAGGATTCGTCCGAGGAAGAATATCTCCTCGGACAAACCCACGATGACCCTAGGATTCGCCAAAAGATCAAGGCAGGGTTACATAAAAACCGTTGGTTAAAAGGGGGACTTAAGCGCCCTCCAGACGCAACGGTGTGAGGGAAATATCTTATGAAAAGACTGCTACCTCCACATTAAAGACCCTACACCTACCTCCCTAGCCGCATTAATGGGAAAATGACTCCTGAACAGTAGAATAAAACTTTCTAGCTATTATATAAGGATTTCAAGAAGGTGGTGGGAGGGGGATCGGTCAGTTAGCAGAAAAAGAACTAAGAACTGTAATTTTGGCATAAAAGAGAAACAATACATAAATTGTCCTCAGCTTACGTCCGAGGAGGTACCCTTGTCATATTTGTTTATCATTTGCAAAGATTGTGGCATTCTAGCCTGTTTGTCAAGTTTCCAATACCCCTAAACTAGATTTCAAATCCACACTCTACAAATCTTATTGTTTAAGGCTCATTGGGCCTGAGCCCACGTCTATCTTTGGGTCCAGGTGCAATTGTGCGCTCATAACTGGAACACTATGGCAGGCTTAGGCTCACACTATGCAGAATCTCAGGGATCGCAACCGGAGGATCTGTTCGAACGCCTTGAATGCCGGAGGGATCGAGAGGGTAGCGTTCACATCGAGTATCCTAGGACGAGTCGTACTCACACTGGAGGCGCTAGTACCGCCCATGAAGATGGTGCTAAAGCCATGCAGAAGGAGATTGATCACCTTAAGAAGAAGCTGCATCGTGTCAGGCGGAGGCGTGCTTCACCCTCATCTAGTATCTCTTCCGGGAAATCCCAGGGAAGTAGTTACAGTTCGAGATCATGGTCGCCCCCCAGCAGAACGTCCTCTTGTGAAGAGGATAGCCTATCGAGTAGTAGGAGTAGGAAGCTCCCCTCCAAGGGCTTAGGGAACAATGCCATGAGCCGGGCGTTGCACCAGCTCTCCAAGTCGCCATTCTCGCGCAGGATTGAGAATGGGAGGCTCCCCAGGAGGTTCACCCAGCCCACTTTCACCATTTATAACGGCCGGACTGACCTGGTGGAACATGTGAGCCACTTTAACCAGAGAATGGCTGTGCATTCTCACAATGAGACCTTGATGTGCAAAGTCTTCCCTTCTAGCTTGGGACCTATTGCTATGAGGTGGTTCAACGGTCTCAAATCAGGATCTATAAGTTCGTTCGGGGAACTGACCAGAGCATTTGCGTCAAGGTTTATTACATGCAGCAGGGTTCCTCGACCATTGGACTCACTGTTGTTTATGGCTATGAAGGAGGGCGAGACGTTGAAAGCATACTCCGATAGGTATTGGGAGATGTTTAATGAGATAGATGGTGATTTTGATGAGGTGGCGATCAATACTTTTAAGGTGGGCCTTCCAACCGATCATGACTTGAGGAAGTCCTTGACCAAAAAACCCGTACGGAGTGTACGTCGCCTCATGGATCGTATTGACGAATATAAAAGGGACGAGGAAGATCAACAGCAGGGGAAGGGTAAGGCAAAGGTTATCCTGCGGGAGAGAAGGGATTTCAGGTCGGACAGGTATCAAAACAACAAGCCGAGAAGAGATTACTCTGGGCAGTCTGGCTCGACGGCACCTCAAACAGTTAATATTGTATTTCGAGAGCCAGTGCACCAGCTACTGGAGAAGGTCTGTGAGGAACCCACTTCAGATGGCCCAATAAGATGGTGGGGGATCCTGCCAGGAGGAATCAAAATCTCTTTTGTCAATACCATCAAGATGTGGGTCATACGACCGAGAACTGTCGGACCCACTAGAATCACTTGGAGCAGCTTGTTAGCGAAGGAAAGTTAAAGCAGCACCTGTACCAACCTAGCAGGCAGGGCAGTCAGTCTGGCTCAAATAATCAGAGGAATAACTCATCTCAGCCTCCTTTGGGAACGATCAACGTTATCTTTGCTGCGCCGGGTAGGACTGGTTCATGTCCTACCAGGGTGATGGCCATCTCGGACTCCCAAGCCGAGGAGGGGGGCTCCAAGTCGAAGAGATTGAAGGTAAATGTGTCCGTCTTGGGATTTTCAGAGGAGGATAAGGTGGGGACCATCCAACCCTATGACAACGCCCTAGTGGTTACTCTGAGGATAGGGAATTATGATGTGAGAAGGGTAATGATCGATCAAGGCAGCGGTGCGGATATCATGTATCCTGACCTATTTAAGGGGCTAAAGTTGAAATTAGAGGACCTCACCCCTTATGACTCGCCGTTAATAAGTTTTGAAGGGAAGGCCATTATTCCAAAAGGACAGATTCGGTTACCCGTGCAATCTGGCTCCGAGACGGTCGAGGTCGATTTTATCGTGGTCGATGCATATTCCCCATACACAGCCATCCTCGCCCAGCCTTGGCTGCATGCTCTGGGGGCCGTTTCCTCCACCTTGCATGTTAAGGTGAAGTTCCCTTCGGGTGAGCGCATTGAAGAGATTCTTGGCAGCCAATTGATGGCCAGGCAGTGCATATCGGCCACAATACTGCATCAGACCGAACCGCAGTCCTCGACCTCGGCTGTGAAAGACTTATAGCAATTAACGACTTTGGATGCGCCCGACGCGGTGACAGCAGAGGAGGCCATATGTGAAGACCTTGAGAAGTTTTTGATATCGGATGATCCCGAAAGATTCTTCCAGGTTGGGATATGTTTACCACACCAAGAGAAGATGGAATTAGTGGAGTTTCTGAAGAACAACATTGATGTTTTTGCCTGGGACCCCTACGAGGCCCCGGGTGTTGACCCAAGCTTCATTTGTCATCATTTGAAAGTCAATCTTGCTATTCCTCCTAGAAGGCAGCCCCCTCAGCGTTCCTCGAAGGAGCATTCCGAAGCCGTTAAAGATGAGGTGCTCAAGCTCAAAAAGGCTGGGGCTATCAAGGAAGTTTTTTATCCAGAGTGGTTGGCGCATACGGTCGTGGTCAAAAAGAAAAGTGGAAAATGGCAAGTATGTGTGGACTTCACATATTTGAATAAAGCCTGCCCAAAGGACTCTTTCCCAATGCCGCGCATCGACCAGCTAGTGGACGCCACAGTCGGACATCCTCAGATGAGTTTTTTGGATACCTTCTAGGGTTATCACCAAATTCCACTAGCAGCAGAAGATCAGGAGAAAACTGCCTTTATTACTCCAACAGGGAATTATAACTATAAGGTAATGCCGTTTGGGTTGAAGAACGCCGGGGCTACTTACCAAAGGATGATGACCAGGATGTTTGAATTGCAGCTTGGAAAGACCATTGAAATATATGTGGATGACATGGTAGTGAAGAGCAAGGCGATATCGGCGCACCTGAAAGATTTGGATGACACTTTCCAAGTACTTAGAAAGTACAGGTTGCGTCTTAATGCCTCGAAGTGTTCTTTTGGTGTGAGTTCTGGGAAGTTCTTAGGTTATATGGTCACTCATAGAGGGATAGAGGTGAATCTGGCACAGGTTAGAGCCATTCAAACCTTACAGCCACCTCGAAATCCAAAGGAAGTTCAGAAATTAACCGGAATGATCACTGCTCTCAGCCGGTTCATCTCCTGGTCAGCTGATCGATGCAGGCCTTTCTTCCAACTGTTGAATAAGTGGAAGGGGTTCCAATGGTCCGAAGAGTGCGTTGTAGCTTTCCAACAACTTAAGGAATATCTTTCCCGGCCACCCATTATGTCTCGGCCTGAGGTAGATGAGGTCCTATTTGCATATCTGGCAGTGGCCGTCCATGCGGTCAGCCTGGTCCTCATAAGGAACGACGGTGGGGTGCAAAGACCGGTCTATTACGTCATCAAGACACTGAATGATGCCGAGGTGTGTTATCTGCTTTGGGAGAAAGCACTTCTAGCCGTAGTTCATGCCACGCGGAGGCTTCCTCATTATTTCCAGTCCCACACCGTTGTAGTTTTAACCCAACTGCCTCTTAAGTCAGTGTTGCGTAGTACCAACTATTCTGGAAGGGTGGCTAAATGGGGAACTATTTTGGGAGCCTTTGACATCAAATACAGGCCACGTACCTCGGTGAAGGGCCAGATTCTTGCAGATTTGGTGGCAGAGTTTGCTGAACCAATGTTGGAAGAAACTTTGAAGGAATCACACATGGATGAGAAATCAGTTGGTATGATTACGAATGAAAGACCTTTGACTTGGAACGTATCCGTTGATGGGGTGGCTAACCAGAGAGGGTCTGGCATGGTACTCGTCCTGGTATCCCCCGAGGGGATTATCTTCCAAAAATCCTTAAGGTTGGTGTTCTCAGCTACTAATAATGAGGCCGAGTACGAGGCAGTCTTGGTTGGCATGAACATGGTACATAGGATGGGCGAAAAGGAAGTTCACATGCTCTCAGATTCTCAATTAGTGGTCGGTCAGGTGACGGGAACCATGGAGGCTAGGGACCCCAGGATGCAAGAATACTTGACCGAGGTCAAACGTTTACAATCCAAATTTGATTCCTTTATCTTGCCTCACGTTTCTAGAAGTGGGAATACACATGCAGACTCCTTGGCTGCCTTAGTGACGTCCTCGGCTCAGGGTTTGCCTAGGATTATCCTTGTCGAAGATTTGCTAGCGCCAGCTCTTACCACTGTTGGAGCAGCCCGGATCCATTTGATAAGGCCTGGACCTAATTGGATCGATTCTATGATATCTTTTCTGAGTAACGACATTCTTCTCGATGACAAGTCTGAGGCAGACAAGATCCATCGAAAGGCACTGCGTTTTTGGTTGTCCGAGGATCAGAAATTGTATAAACGGTCCTTCTTCGGACCATATTTGTTATGTGTGCACCCCGAATCAACGGAGGCGCTTTTGGAAGAACTGTATGAGGGAATTTGTGGGAGCCATACTAGGGGAAGGTCCCTAGATTATAGGGCACTGGCACAAGGATATTGGTGGCCCAATATGCAGAGGGAAGCTCAGGACTATGCAAGAAAGTGTGACCAATGCCAGAGGTTCACTCCTAACATCCATCAACCTGGAGAAGTACTTAATCCTCTCTCCAGTCCTTGGCCTTTCGCTCAATGGGGATTAGACATAGTAGGACCATTCTCGAAGGCTGTGGGAAACAAAAGGTGGTTGCTTGTGGAAACCGACTACTTCACCAAGTGGGTAGAGGCTGAGCCCTTGGCAAATATTAGGGATGTCGATTCCAAGAAGTTCGTCTGGAAAAACATCATCACTAGATTTGGAGTACCACACACACTCATTTCGGACAATGACGTTCAATTTGATAGTAGAGCTTTTAGGAAATACTGTGGTGACATGGGTATCATAAATAGATACTCCACTCTAGCTTATCCTCAGGGAAACGGGCAAGCTGATGCCGTTAACAAGGTGATAGTTAGTGGACTCAAGAAAAGGCTGGATGATGCGAAGGGCAAATGGGTAGAAGGACTACCACACGTTCTATGGATGAATCGAACTACGCCGCGCAGATCCACAGGAGAAACGCCATTCTCTATGACTTATGGGGCCGAGGCAGTCATACCCTTAGAGTTTGGCTTCCCCATGTTGAGGACGAGTACTTTTAGCCCAGAAAATAACAACGGCCTCCTAGAGAAGAGCCTAGATTTAGTTGAGGAACGGCGAGAGACAGCTATGGTCCAAATGTCTTACTATCAGCAGAAGCTTAAACGGGGGTATGATGCCCATGTGAAACTCAGACCACTCGCACCTGGGGATCTGGTTCTGAGAAAGGTTGTAGGTACTGCTAGAAACCCAGCCTGGGGTAAATTAGGACCGCACTGGGAAGGACCATATTGGATTATATCTGTAGCAGGTATAGGTTCATATCGACTAGCTGATCTAGATGAAAGAGTTGTACAACGTCCGTGAAATGTAAACAACCTTCGAAGGTATTATTATTAATAAAGGGCGCTTTTGTCGTTTGTGATTTAAATTATAAATGTATATGGACCTATCAATTACAACTCTTGAAATATCAAACAGAAACTTGGTTATGCATGGTCCTCGGACTACATACCTTGTGGAAATTGATATCTTATTATTTGTTAAACAGAATCTTAGTTATGCCGGGTCCTCGGGCCTTCTAATTTGGGAAAATTAACATCTTAAGTTACTTTTACTAAGTATCAAACATAAATTTGGTTATGCATGGTCTTCGGACTACATACCTTGTGAAAATTGCTATCTTATCATTTGTTAAACAGAACCATAGTTATGCCGGGTCCTCGGGCCTTCTACTTTGGGAAAATTAACATCTTAAGTTACTTTTACTAAGTATTAAACAGAAACTTGGTTATGCATGGTCCTCGGACTACATACCTTGTGGAAATTGATATCTTATCATTTGTTAAACAGAACCTTAGTTATGTCGGGTCCTCGGGCCTTCTACTTTGGGAAAATTAACATCTTAAGTTACTTTTACTAAGTATCAAACAGAAACTTGGTTATGCATGGTCTTCGGACTACATACCTTGTGGAAATTGCTATCTTATCATTTGTTAAACAGAACCATAGTTATGCCGGGTCCTCGGGCCTTCTACTTTGGGAAAATTAACATCTTAAGTTACTTTTACTAAGTATCAAACAGAAACTTTGTTATGCATGGTCCTCGGACTACATACCTTGTGGAAATTGATATCTTATCATTTGTTAAACAAAACCTTAGTTACGCTGGGTCCTCGGGCCTTCTACTTTGGAAAAATTAACATCTTAAGTTACTTTTACTAAGTATCAAACAGAAACTTGGTTATGCATGGTCCTCGGACTACATACCTTGTGGAAATTGATATCTTATTATTTGTTAAACAGAACTTTAGTTACGCCGGGTCCTCGGACCTTCTACTTTGGGAAAATTAACATTTTTAAGTTACTATTACTAAGTATCAAATAAAAACTTGGTTTTGTAAGGTCTTCTGACCACATGCCTTGTTAAGATTTAATTTTTGATTTTTTGTCGGACAGAACTCTGGTTAAATTGAGACTTAAGTTATATATCTTTAAGTGTTGGGCAGAAATTTGATATATCTTTCAATTGTTCCAAACTGCTGAAAATGGACCTATTTATCTCGTTCTTTCTGTTCGCTGTGTGCTAATGAGAACTTTATAGTAAACATAAAGATGAAAAGATGAAACAAACACAACTCAAATGAAAATCAAATGAAATTGTCTTCCATTAATCATGTCACTATATACATCGTTACATGGAAAATTTCAAATATAGAGAAAAAGAAGCCCTAAGCTCAGCCCTAAGCTCGTGGAGGGGGGTCTTGCTGAGAAGTACTACTAATCTCGGTGCTTTTCAGTTCCAATTCAAAGGCAGACATGACTTTTTTCCCTTTGTCTGTTGCAGTGATTGGAGTGACGATAGACTCCATACCTTGGCCTAAGCCCTTCTCGGCATCCCCACCCCCTTCCTTCTCTTTATTGGAACCTGAAGGTTCTGTAGGATCTGGAACGAGCTTTGGGACCGTAGGAGGAAGAGCAGGAGGAGCTGCCTCAGGGGCAGGAGCAACAGCAGGAGCCTCTTCTATCTCCTGTATGTCAAAAGGAAGCCAAACGTTCTCGAATTTCCTCAGCTCGGAGGCTGAAGGAATCCCTGCTACGTTTAGAGCTTCCCCCCAGACCTGTTGACAATATTCTCGGCACAAAGCTGCGAAAGCCTTTGTCAGCTAGTCTTCTGTTGCAGCTACCCCTTCCTCATAACTCGCCTGCTTGGCGGCCTCTAGGGAGTGCTTGAATGTGCTGGCTTCCTCCTTCATCTGCGCAAGCTCCTTCTCCAAGTCCGAGCGTTCCTTTTGGACTTGGGAAAGCTCATCATTCTTTTGGTGGAGAAGCTTACGCTGCCCTTCTACTTGGGTCCTCATAGTTCTAAGGCTGGCTTCGGTACCGTCTCTTTCTTTTTTCAGATCAACCAGCTGAGAGGTGAGTTTCTCATTTTCTGCGAGGGCCTGGCCTAGGGACATCTCAGTCTCCATCCGAATGTCAGCCTCCATTCTGGCCTTCTTCCGAGAGTCCTCTACAAACTTCTCGGCTACGAAGATTTCTTGAACAGCCTATGACAAAGTGTTAGAGAATTAGATATAGCAGAACACTTATTAACAATCCGATATTATGAAAAATGAAATATTCATAAATAGTTAAACTTACAAGGGCTAATTCCCTTTTTAAAGACAGGAACAGCTGAGGTTGGCTCATTTTTTCCAAGGTTTCCATATCCTTGGGCAGCAGAAGAGGGCGTTCCAACACGTCGACCAGGTGGTGGGCGTGGCCTTGTTGGACTGCCCTAATACTGGACTGGCAAGAAATTGGTGCTCTGTCCAGTCTTAAGTCAGGAGACCAAGTAGCCGGTGCTCGGCACACTTTGGCCATGTCTCTGATCTCCCCACTCTCAACTGAACGAGCCCGTCCTTTGCCCTTGTCTAGCTTCTGCTGCTGAGCTGGCTGTGGCTGTTGTCGTGGCTTCTTTTGTTTTTCACCACCAGTTTCCTCGGCCTCCCCCTTTCTTTTCTTCTTAGGCTCCTCAGCTGGAAGTTTGGGTTCGGCTGGAGGAGGGGGAGGTGGCAAAGATGGAGGAATTCGGGACCCTCCCGCCCTCTTCTGGGCAACTTTCTCGCCTCTCTTAGTTAGAAGGCCTTGAAGCTTGTCCATGTCCTCCTCCTCGGAATCATCTTCTAGATAGGCAACAACTAACCCTGCAATTCTGGAGGCTTCGGTGGGCTCTTCCTCCTCGTCAAATAGCACGACAAACTGGTTCCCACGGGGTCTTTCAACGTCCTCGAGCTGAAACCGGTCTATCTCGTCGTCCAATGTGTGCGAAGAGGATACTTGCTCCTGCGGAACAGCAGTTGCTTGAGAGTGCGTCGAGAGAGGGATCGCCGGGATGGGTTGCGTGTATAGGATGGTGTTGGGGTCGTCGGGGATGTCGTGGTCGACAAGAAAGTGCGGCCTTGCTACGTTCATTCTCTTACGCCTCCTATCCCCCGCGATAATCGCGTTCTCTATCTCCTGGAAATCCGAGGATATTGGGTCGTATCCTAGTATTAAGTGGGCCGCTCTAAGTTGCAAGTTTTCATTCACAAATACTTCTGAGCATAGGACGTGATTCAGATCAGCAACGTTGTAGTGGCTCAAACGAGGGCGCACGAGTTGTTTATCTGCAAGAAAGAATACCAACAAAGCCGAGTACGGTTAAATCTGCAATGCATATGAGAAATCGAATTGGATGATGTGTAAAAGGAAATAAACAAATAGAAAATTTTGAGATTGAAGTACGGGGTAGAGAAATTAACTCCTAAAGAGTCACACCTAGGTCTCCCCATACGACTGGGCAGTGAAGGCCATCATGCCAGTTGCCTGAGGCGATGAGGTAGTCGTCCTTCATGCCTTTATTAGACTTGGGCAGACAGGAAATCAGCCTAACTACACTAGACCGTGATTTAATGTAGTAACCTACTTTTGTAAGTTTGTGACACTCATACATGAAGACAACGTCATGCCAAGTGAGGTTCAAGCCCATCTACTCATTTAGAGCGTCGACGCTTCCTAAGACCCTAAACACATTGGGTGCGCACTGGTCTGGGCACAACCTGTGATTGCGAAGGTATTCCCTAGTTACGTTTCTCATAGGGAGGGTCATCCCACCTTCTATGAAGGCAATTATGGGGATAATGACCTCTCCCGTTTTCCTAGAATCACCTACGGCTTCTGGCGGACAATATTTCAAACCTACGTCGTTGGGAATGTGGTATTTGGCCCTAAAGCCTTCCATCCCAGCGGCGGTATCAACTAAACACTTAAATCTACCCATTTAAAAGAAAGGAAAAGGCAAGTTTCAAGAAGGAATATGGTTAAGAAGGAAGCCGAGGACAGAATCCGAGGAGAAAAAGGTAGAGAAAGTAAGGACTTACGAGTTTGCAGTTATGCGAGTTTCCACGGGTTTCTGAAGAGAAAAGACGATGATTGACGCTTTGATGTGATTGAATTTTGAAGAAATGAATGAGGGCGCAGATTTCCAAACGTCATGACGTGCGGGAGGCGGCCTCGAAGTTGGATTTTTCCCGCCCAAATTTTCAGGAGGTGATGAGGACCGTTGGATGTTTATCTCACCGTTGAACGTGGGGAACAGGGTGTAACTTGCAGTCATAAATGTGCGCGTTCTGGAAATCGAAGCGCCAAACAGTATTTTTTAGGAGTGAAATGACCCCCACACGCATGGTAATGTACGAAATGTGTAGAGGGAGCTCTGGTCGGATCAAAACCCTATTTTTCTCCTCAGATGAGGAAAAATAAAGTTTTGAGGGGCTATTGTGGGGACTAAAAGGACCTAAGTAAGTGTTTGGGCATTGGGCTTTGTTGATGGGCGCTAGTTTGTTTTAGACTAAGAGCCTCTTAGAACTGTAACTCGGCCCATGAGTCGAGAGTCCGAAGATTCGTCCGAGGACGAATATCTCCTCGGACAGACCCACAATGACCCTAGGATTCGCCAAAATATCAAGGCAGGGTTACATAAAAACCGTTGGTTAAAAGGGGGACTTAAGCGCCCTCTAGACGCAACGGTGTGAGGGAAATATCTTATGAAAAGACTGCTACCTCCACATTAAAGACCCTACACCTACCTCACTGGCCGCATTAATGGGAAAATGACCCTGAACAGTAGAATAAAACTTTCTAGCTATTATATAAGGACTTCAAGAAGGTGGTGGGAGGGGGATCGGTCAGTTAGCAGAAAAAGAACTAAGAACTGTAATTTTGGCATAAAAGAGAAATAATACATAAATCGTCCTCAGCTTACGTCCGAGGAGGTACCATTGTCATATTTGTTTATCATTTGCAAAGATTATGGCATTCTAGCCTGTTTGTCAAGTTTTCAATACCCCTAAACTAGATTTCAAATCCACACTCTACAAATCTTATTGTTTAAGGCTCATTGGGCCTGAGCCCACGTCTATCTTTGGGCCCAGGTGCAATCGTGCGCTTACAATAATAATAATAATAATAATAATAATAATTTTTTTTTTAAATGAAGAATACTTTTTTTTATAAGGAGTCTACTTATAATATTTATAAATGAATAAATTAAAAGAAAATTTGTGCGAAGCACGGGCCAAAATAATTAATTTCGAGTAAAAATGGAGGCCTTGGAGGGAGGGAGTAAATTTTATTTTTTTTTTTTTTTTTTTTTTTTTTTTTTTTTTTTTTTTGAGAAACCAGGCTAGCAGTCTGGGGTGAGTAAAGTTGAATTTTAAGCAAAGAAAAATAAAAGAAAATAGAAACACTAGTTTGGGCCGTGAGACTATTGGATCCATTAACCCTTTTTTTTTGGGTTTGAGCATTACATGGGCTGAAAAACAAGCCTTAAGAGCTACAGATCACTTGTGCTACAATTGTCATGAGCTAGATGTTCACTGTTTGGACCACATTCGTGGGTTTCATCATGCCTTTCCTAATTAGATTAATCCAAATGCCCCATGTTTCCGGACCTTCTTTTCCTCATCCGAAAAAATAAAACCCTTTTTTTTTTCTTTCCCATCAAATTGTTAAGTTGCATCATATAAGTGTTTGAAATGTTTCATTTTAGTTTCTCTCTCTTTTTTTTTTTTTTGGTCAATTACGTTGCTCAACTCTATTCTGTATTCAATGTTTTCCTTCTGTGTACCCTTCATTCAAATTGTGGAGAAATTATAAGGTTCACATAGTGGACAAGTGACGTGGTCTACCATTTTATTAAAAGACTCACACCTGTTTAAAATTGCTGAGTTAAGAAAATTTTTTAAACAGAAACTTATTACTGATTCAGCAATTTTAAATAAGTGGGGGTCTTTTAGTGGGATAGTGGACAAGTGGCGTGGTCCACCAGAGGATTGTATAATTTCTCCAAATTGTGTTGTTAATTCCAAAAAATGATAAAGTCCGCATTTGTTATATCCTAATTTCACCTTCGATTTTCCTGTGCCAAAGAGGACAGTGTTTGCGGTGGTGGCTTGTAGTTGCCATTTGATTTTATTTTAATAAGTTTTTTTTATAACAATTATTTTAACAAAAAATAATTTCCCTATATTTTTAAGATTTAGAAACTGAGGGGGACAATAAAACTGGGCCGTTTAAAACGGCACATTTAATAGAATTTTTTGACCACGTGAAATAGAAGTTGAGGAACAAAAATGAAAAGTCAAAACTATATGAAAATAATAAAAACAGGCCAATTTAGAGAATGTAATTTGTAATTTAGAAAAAAAAAATTCCCTATTTTTTTTTATAAGATAAATGCCCTAATTAGATATAAGAGGACAATCTCAATCCAACTATTTTTGTGACTACTACTGTATTTTTGTTTTTTTGGTAATTTACACCACTGTATTAGGTTGCTGTAGTCTGGACTCTGGTGGTTCAAAAATTAAAATGGTGCCTTTGTTTCAAAATGTTGCAGAACAATCTCACTCTATCAACAAAATTACATGCAGCTTTTTGTGGCCCAACCCAAATATATTTGATTTCAAGCTGACTTTTATTGGGTATGCTAGCTTGGTGGGTCTATCACAAGGCTTTCTCTAGTAATGGGCTATAGTAATCACTTTAGATGGCTTTGGTTCATGCTCCACATCTAAAATTACAGGCCTCATGATTTGGTTTTACCTTGAGCAGATATTATGTGATAATGTATTTTCTGACTTTCAAGTTTCAACTACCTCATTTCAACTAGATTTCTAGAGATATAGGCATGCTGAGGGTGAGACCATTAGAGGAGACAGTAAGGGACCCTTAACACGTTTTCATGCCAATTTATTCACCTTTCAAAAAAGGCAGTCAACTTTTCAGTGCATTGGGTGTAAGAAATTAACATCAAAGCAACTTGTAATGAAGATATGTGTCTTCTTTCACAAAATGTTGAACGCAATTTCCATTTCCAGGCTAAAATAATATGAATCATTGATAACCCTGCTAGCTCTAATGGTAGTAACTAGTACTGCTTTGACATCACCGTTACTCTGTCTCTCAATCTTTTGAAAAATCCAACATATATGCTTAAACGCAATTTCCATTTCCAGTCTAAATAATATGAATCATTGATAACCCTGCTAGCTCTAATGGTAGTAACTAGTACTGCTTTGACATCACCATTACTCTGTCTCTCAATCTTTTGAAAAATCCAACATATATGCTTAAACGCAATTTCCATTTCAATGCCAAAATAATATTTATCATTGATAATCTGCTAGCTCAAAGAGGAGTAGCTAGTAGTGCTTTGACATCACCATAATTCCTTGTCTCAATCTTTTGAAAACCCAACATGCTTTGTACATGTCCACAAACTGAAACAGTAAAAGAGATAATTCTGCTCAGCAATCACCACTTTAAATTTTTGACATGGTGGAACTTTGTCTAGGCAAAATGGTACCCCATAGGATTGATTTATACCATAACAAAAAAGATGTGTGTCTTCAGATGTGAGGGAACCATTCCTGGGATTCCTTCATGACCCACCTGAGGAGCAAAATTAAAGTGGAAAATGTGGCCCTCATTGCCTCTCCACACTCCACTAATGCCCTCTATAATCATAGCTTCCATTTAATAGGTCAAAAAAATTCAACCCATCATTCTTTCTCCATTCAAAGAAATAGCATTCTTTTCTTGAACTTTCAAGCAGTTGAAATCAAAAGTGTAAGAGACACGTTGAATATCAACCAGAAAATAATTAAGACTGTAGCTTCAAATGAAAAAAGCAATAAAGGCATCATATATATTGGGTGGTATATGCTCTATACTTCACACTACAGCCACTCAAATTAAACTTTTATTTTCTTTTGCTTAATTGATTTGTTATGGAACTCGACGTGGACTATAAAAATTGCTTGGTCCTTTCCTTATTTGTCAAGTTCTGTTTGGCCCAATTAAGTGTGGCTTTTCTGAGTTGTCAAATTAAAAACTTTGTACTGTGCTCTGTAAATAAAATCTATGGATTACATTCCTCAAGGTTGCAATCAATCACATTGCTCAAGTAGTGTTTAAGATAGAAAAATTTGTGGAAACCTATTGGGACCATTTCTTTCTATGATGCCTTTTGTTGACAAACTTTGGCTTTTGTCATCGGAAAAGACATTAAAAGAAAGTGCTCTTACTATTGTGTGAAAGAGAAATTTCAGCTTTTCTCTTTGGGAGGAATGAGGGGCTGATTTCCTCACACATCTACACAAGAGTTTTTCTCCAAATTGATCGTAATGAATATTTTTAGATAGATTAGATTCTCTTTTGCGTTTTAAAGTATGTATTAAATTGACCATTTTTGTCAACGGAGTTTTGTTAATGACTCACGTTTGTGATGATATGTACATGTTACGTACCCTTGAAAACTAAGATTATTAAACATCAAGAGGAATACTTTTCAATTTTTAAGTTAGGATCTTTTATTTTTTATTTTTTTATAATCACATAAATATAATTTATGTGTGTACTTTCACCTACATATATCATTCTTGCTTATTGATATAAATTTAATAATAATTGTGAACTCATTAGCCAAACTAATGAATTGGGACATCCTTTAAATTTAGGAATTATGTTTCAACTGTTTTGGGTTGGTTTGGTGACTCTCAAGTCTCAACCGGAGTACTGTCTTATGAAGTGTTTACTTGAGTATCCCTTACGAATTTGTTGATTGCTCTCAAAGAACACTCAAATACCTTGCATTTTAAAGACCCTAGATAGTAGAGGTAGAGGCAGTTGAGCTTGAGTGGTAATGATTTTTGTTTTTTAAGTGCATTTTGAAGAGTTAATATTACTGAATGTTAGTCAAGGTAGAAGGTGAACAAATACTCATGTCCTTACAAACTACCTTTTTTTTTTTTTTTTTTTTTTTTATGGCTAGATTAACAAACTACTTTTTTCTCTTTTACGCAAGAGAAAATTTCAACTAAGGTATAGGTTTTTGTTTTGGGGGTAAACTTAACGCTCCCTTTGTTACGCTATAAAATACTTTTAGATGTTTAAGTTTAATATAACAAAATAAATTTAAGTACAAACTAACAAAATCGGTGCCTCCTGGCTACTGAGCCAACGACCTCAACTACTAGATTTTAGAAGGGAGAGTCATTGTGTGTTTTTTGTAAATTATTTTACCAAGTATTTTTAGTAAAACGTTTTACAAAAATATTTAAGTTCAGCAAAAAAATATTTTCAAGTTTAACTAGATTTTACAATGAAGCAAATAAAATAAAAAACTAGAAATGTTTTTTCTAAAAACATTTTATAAAGAAACTAGTCTACATAATCTTGAGGGAAATATCAAAGTGGATTGAGAATTTTTTTTTTTAATTTTAATTTTTGGATAAATTTGTGTTGAAGACAGATTAATAAGAAAATATCCTATTTTGTAAGCATTTTATATAGAATCAGAAATATATTTTTATCAAATTTTCCTCAAATTTTGCCCCTATTAAACATAGAATCTAGAGATATTTTTTAACCTCATAAGCGTTTTAAGTCCAGAGAGAAAATCCTCTTATAATAGCATAGAGAGTAAATTAGCGAAAATTATGTTACTACAGTATATCATACTGATGCAGTGTGTTAGCTGGATTGTATCCTAATCCTAAGTACTCAGCTGGCAATTACGTTGGTTTTACGTGGGATCTATTGGTCAGTCTTGGTCCTCTTACACCAAACAAAAAAATTGTATAATATATTATACCCACAAAGCTGCACATAAATGAAAATTTTAATATTACTTTTAAAGCTGGACGGAATAAACTAAGTTCATTATGTAGAAAATAGTATAATAGTTAGGTTGGATGCTAATCACCACGAACTAATGGTGATGACCCATATAATAATAATATTTTATGCAGGCCAGATTCGATTGTCTGCTTCCGTTGGATGAGACACCAAGTAAAGGTTCAAAGTTTTTCTCAAAAAAATAGAAAAAGAAACAAAGAAGTAAAGGTTCAAAGTGATTTTTTTATATTTGCTTAATTACACTTATGCACAAATACTACTTCTGCACTAGGTGGTGGAGACTCAATTTTGCACTCATAATCTAATCTTGGAAGATGACTAGAATGATCACTCATATGCCCAAATTTTAGAGTTGCATAATATGTATTAATTCATCCATTACATATCATAAAAATGACCTTGAGATACTAACGGTTACGACAGTATGTCTAATTTCCAAAACGGATTGTCGGATTGAAAGATATCACATGATTAAGCTTGCACAGTCTACATGCATTTTGTTTGGGTGGAATCGACCACGCATGATTAATTTAAATTACTTTTGATTGGCTAGACAATTAAAATTAATTAAATAATTTTGTGATTGATTGTTAATTAGTGTCAAAGATAGATTTGTTTGCATAAGAATAAAGTGAATAATCAGATAACAAAGAAATTGTGGATAATCAAGACTTTTTGGAATGTTTATCTACTAGATAATTATCACTTTAAAGATCTGAATATCCTGAAAATGGGATTGATTTTTAGAATATGAATTAAAAACGCGACTAAGTGCAATTCCCGGCTAAAAAAACCTCAAAAAAGGAGTCCAAATTGGACCAAAATTCAAACGCTGGTTCGGCACCCAAGAGGGCCATTCGACACTCCCCAAGTGCCGATTGGCACAAACTCGAGGCTTGGCCCGAGGATTTTTGGATTGAGATAAGGACGCATCTCAATTCGTATCTGATCATTTAGCTAATTTTTCGAAGCATTCCAAGCTCTATAAATAAAGAATGCCTCTCAAAATTCAGCACACTTTCTGACCCCCCCCCCCTCCCTTTCCCCCTCTATCTAGCTCTTCTCTTCTGAATTTTCAATTCCCCTTACGTTAAAGACGTTCTGGAAGCTTTTACTTTATGAACTTTTTTTTGTAAGTAAAGTATTTTAGCTTCAAAGAGGTGAATAAACTTTTCTGAATTCTAAAATATTCTTTCATTAGTAAAGCACGCTTGTGCAAGAGGTATTTTATTTCTTCTTTCATTGTTTTTTTGTTATTGTTTGATGCATGAATATGTTTAGCATGTTTTATTATTATTATTATTTTTTGGTTCTTGATATATAATTGCCATGGTCTACTTGAATTTTCTTTAACATGTTCTTAGATGATTTTTTATTGTGATTCTTTTTCTTAAGTTTCAAAATATACTAACGACTATCAAAGATATGATTTCTTTAAACTCAAAAACTAATCTGAATTTTTCAGACCTGATTTTCTTTTAACTCAAAAATTGATCTGAATTTTTCAGACCTAATTTTCTTTTAACTCAAAAACTAATCTGAATTTTTCAGATATGATTTTCTTTAAACTTAAAAACTGATCAGAATTTTCAGATCTGATTTTTTTAAACTCTCAAAATTGATCTGTATTTTCATTAAATACAAATCTGATTTTGATTAAATTAGGGCAAAAAGAAAAACAAAAAAATCAAAAATTATTTTACAAAAAAATGAGAATGAGTAATCTGACCACAAGATAAGATGCTAAGATGACCAAAAAGAAGAAGACGTCAAGCTAAAAAAATCAAGACCTAATGAATCAATGAAGACCAATGAGAAAATGATGAACATGACAAGGATTTTAGCACAAGAGTCAATGATGGAAGATTGGAAAAATCTTACAATGCTTGAATTTAAAGTATTGCATACTTGGGAAAATATCATAAGGGTCTTGAGCCTTTTATATCCTTCCTTTCAATAACCTGAACCCGACCGACATTACAACCTTTGAATAAAGCCCTCCCTGAAGTCCTACTGATTGAAAGCACACATTTACCTTTGATGATATTTTCTCTTTGATTAAGAAGGAAAACTGCTTAAGATTATCAAACCCCACTGGCTGATATCTTTAAAAGACAAAATTTCACAAATTCTCAAGTGACTTAAAAAAAAATTCTAAGCTCCAAACCCTCCCTTTGTTTGCTTCCAACAAAAAATAACTCTCAAGAGAATAAATTTCCAAATTCTCAAAAATTTTCAAATCTTCAAATTTAGGATTTTTCCCTTTCTTGCTTGTCCCCAACATGTGATTCTGAAGCATTTTATTTCTTTGATTGTCTTTGAAAACTTAATCTAAAAATTTTCAAAATGAAGAAGCAAATTTGATTACATGTTTTTAATGATTTTAAATTCATTCTAGCCAATGAGATCAAGTTAACAATTAAGCATTATGATTGGTCAAAGAGGTTGTTCAAAGGATCACCTTTTGTTCATTTGAAAAAGATAAAATTTCAAAAAATCTCATTCTAACTAAATTTCTTTAAAAAAGAAAAAAAGAAAAGAGAGAGACTCATTTCAAAAATTTATTTTTCAAAAATTTATTTTTCAAATTACGTCTAAACCTGATCTTCTATGAGAGAGGTACATAGGCAGCCTTTTCAAAAGCCCGGTCACAATCATCCAAAAAGAAACTTCATTTCAAAAAAGATTTTTCAAAACTTCATTTTTCAGAACTTTTTTTTTTTAAACTACGTTTGGACTTGATCCTCTATGAGAGAGGTACGTTGGCAGCCTTTTTAAAGGCCAAGTCACAATCACTCAAAAAAAATTTGAAAGGCTCAAAATCAAAACATTTATTTGCGTGAATTTAGGCTAGGAGCATCTGTTTTACATTAAGCATATGATCAATTTTCTGTGCAAGCATGTCTAAACTAGGGGCATTAGCCCAAATTTTTTTATAATAACTGATTATTAATAAACTCATGGAAAGAATTTTTTGTAAGAGATAGACATGGATCTTTTATCTACTCAACATTCACCATCAATCTTCAGTTTAGATGCTACCATATGTCCTAGAAAGAAGGCTGAAAACACAACAACTAGATAAGATTCAAGAGTGATAATCGACACTTCATAAGTGCCAATCAGCACTCCAACAGTGCCAATTGGCACATCATTTCAACAGCCCTTATTTTGCCTAGTTTTGTGATTTTGATCTTGATCTTGTTTTAATCAAATTTTGCTTTATTGAAGGTCACTACACAATAAGATTTTTCAAAATTCACATTGATTGTTGAACTAGGGGCATTCGGTCATGCCTCATTCATTTTCAAAAAAAAAAACCAAGATTTCCAAAAATCATGCATCCATTTCTAAACTAGGGGCATTTGACCATGCCTCATTCATTTTCAAGAGAGAGAGAGAGAGAGAGAGAGAGAGAGAGAGATCATCATCATCATCTTTTCAGAAAAAAAAAAATTAAGATTTCCAAAAATCATGCATCCATTTCTAAACTAGGGGCATTCAGTCATTCCTCATCCATTTTGAAAAAAAAAAAAAATCCTCAAAAGTCAAGGTTTTCAAAATCATGTTTTAATTTGCAGACTAGGGGCATTCAGCTATGCCTCATTTAAGTAAGATCACCCATGTCAAAACCTGTCAGGTAAATTCAAACCTTTGCACCACAAAGCTTCATCAAGTAAACTCTAAACTTTTCTGAATCAAGCTCCTACAAGAATAAGTCCATACATATTAAAGTCATCAAATGAAAAGATCAAAGAGTGATAGTTCATGAGTTATAGAAATTAACTTACTAGAAATCAACTCTTGTTTTTCTTGCGGGAAATTAAAAGATGAAAAATCTCCTGAACTTCAATTTTCAAAGGACAAATTTTCTAACAAAATTTCAAAAGGAAAAATCTCCTAAAACACTTTTCAAAATGATAAATCTCCTAAAAAAAATTTCAAAGGACAAATCTCCTAACAAACTTTTCAAAATGACAAATCTCCTAACAAACTTTTCAAAATGACAAATCTCCTAACAAACTTTTCAAAATGATAAATCTCCTAAAAAAATATTTTCAAAGGAAAAATCTCCTAACAAAATTTTCAAAAGGATAAATCTCCTAAAAAAATTTCCTACAGGACAAATCTCCTAACAATTTATCAAAGGAAAAATCTCCTAAATCTTCATCTTCAAAGGAAAAATCTCCAAAACAAAATTTCAAAAGGAAAAATCTCCTGAATAAATCTTCAAAGGACAAATCTCCATGAACAAATCTTCGATAATGGATAAATCTCCTTCACTTCAATCTTAAATGGACAAATCTCCATGAACACATCTTTATAAAAGGAAAAATCTCCTAAATAAATCTTCAAAGGAAAAATCTCTTGAACAAATCTTCAAAGGACAAATCTCCATGAACAAATTTTCAAAAAAAAAAAATCTATTAAGTAAATCTAGTTCTCGATCATTAAGATCTAATATGAATTTTTGTCTATTGCAGAAAAATTCCAAATTTCTAGGTTCCGAGGTAGAGAAGTCCCTTGGATACCTTTCATTCAGATCGAGAGAGAAGCCCCTTGGTTGCTCACAATTCAAAATTGAGATAGAGAAGCCTTTCAATCACTAGAGGTTCCGAGGTACAGAAGCCCCTTGGTTACCTTCCATTCAGATCGAAGTAGAAAAGCCCCTTGGTCGCCCACAATTCAAGATTGAGATAGAGAAACCTCTCAATCGCCCCAGGTTTTGAGGTAGAGAAGCTCATTGGTTACCTTCCATTTAGATTAAGGTGGAGAAGCCCCTTGGTTGCCACATTTCAAGATAAAGATAGAAAATCCTTTCAATTGTCCTAGGTTCCACAGTAAAGAAACCCCTTGGTTACATTTCATCAAGATCGAGGTAGAGAAGCTCATTGTTCGCCCACAGTTCAAGATTAAGATAAAGAAGTCTCTTAGTCATCTCAGGTTCCAAGGTAGAGAAGCCTCTTAGTCGCCACAGTTCAAGATTGAGATAGAGAAGCCTCTCAATCGCGCCAGGTTTCGAGATAGAGAAGTCCATTGGTTATCTTCCATCAAAATTGAGGTAGAAAAGCCCCTTGGTCGCCTACAGTTCAAGATTGAGATAGAAAGCATTTCAATCACCCTAAGTTCCGAGGTAGAGAAGCCCCTTGGTTACCTTCCATCAAGATTGAGGTAGAGAAGCCCCTTAATCACCCACAGTTTGAGATTAAGATAGAGAAGCTTTTCAATCATCCTAGGTTCCTAAGTAGAGAAGCCCCTTGGTCGCCCACAGTTCAAGATTGAGATAAAGAAGCCTTTCAATCGCCCTAGGTTCCGAGGTAGAAAAGCTCATTGGTCGCCTATAGTTCAAGATTGAGATAGAGAAGCCTCTCAATTGCTCTAGGTTTTGAGGTAGAGAGTGATGCGAACCTCAATCGACACGCTTTGAGACCCAACAAAAATATTGGAATATTTACCCAAGAAAGCTAAAATTCAGATTTATGATAAAAACCCTAACCCAAAGTTTATAATCGAAACGTGAACCAAAGGTATAAGTTGACATTGACCCAATGATTATAAAGAATCACGAACCAAAGGTATAAAGTTTGAACGCCACAAGGAAGAATCCTTGATAAGTTCACAGTTCTTGAAGAACCAAAAGAGAGCAAAGCCTCACTTTTTCTGATTTCTATTCAATAATATTATGAAAAAACGTTTACAAACTTCAGAGCCTATATAAGGGTTCCATAAAACTTGACAGACAAGAAAATATATTCTAAAATAACTCCTACTTGATTCCTTACCATATGAGGAATCAAATTTGACCTAAAAAGCATTAAATGCACCTAAAAACAAGGAAAATACCTAAAAAACGTACTAAATAATAAAACCCTAAATAAAAGTTGATTTGGTCTAAAATTAGCAAATCCAAAATTGGAAAAAATCTGTTTTAACTGATATAGAGCTGGAAAGTCAATCAGCTATTAATTCATGCCATAAATCACTCGCAATTAAGCCAGATCAGCCCTAAATAGCTTGAATTAAATTTATTACGTTTTCAGCTTCCTTTGGGCCAAGCTTGGAATGTCCTGCGTTAGAATAAGCCAAAATCTCTTGAATCAGCCCATTAAGTGCTTCTTTGATCTTCTTGAATCTTGCTCTTGTAATAGGCCTAACTGGAACATGCAATTGATCCTTGAATGCTTGTTGATTCTCATCAGAGAGGCTCCTTGGTTACATTCCATCAAGATCAAGGTAGAAAAGCCCCTCAGTCACCTACAGTTCAAGACTGAGATAGAGAAGCCTTTCAATCATCCCAGGTTCCAAGTAGAGAAGCCCTTTGGTTACCTTCCATCAAGATTGAGGTAGAAAAGCTCCTTGTTCGCCCACAGTTCAAGATTGAGATAGAGAAGCCTTTCAATCGCCCTAGGTTCCGAGGTAGAAAAGCTCATTGGTCGCCTATAGTTCAAGATTGAGATAGAGAAGCCTCTCAATCGCCCTAGGTTTTGAGGTAGAGAGGCTCCTTGGTTACATTCCATCAAGATCGAGGTAGAAAAGCCCCTCAGTCACCGACAGTTCAAGATTGAGATAGAGAAGCATTTCAATCTCCCTAGGTTCCGAGGTAGAGAAGCCCCTTGGTTACCTTCCCTCAAGATCAAGGTAGAGAAACCCCTTGATTGCCCACAGTTCGAGATTAAGATAGAAAAGCCTCTCAATCATCCTAGGTTCCTAGGTAGAGAAGCCCATTGGTCACCCACAGTTCAAGATTGAGATAAAGAAGCCTCTCAATTGCCCTAGGTTCCAAGGTAGAAAAGCCCCTTGGTCGTCAACAGTTCAAGATTGAGATAGAAAAGCCTCTCAATTGCCCTAGGTTCCGAGGTAGAGAAGCCCCTTGGTTACCTTTCATCAAGATCGAGGTAGAAAAGCCCCTCAGTCACCCACAGTTCCGGATTGAGATAGAGAAGCCTTTCAATCATCCCAGGTTCCAAGGTAGAGAAGCCCTTTGGTTACCTTCCATCAAGATCGAGGTAAAGAAGCTCCTTAGTCGCCCGTAGTTCAAGATTGAGATAGAGAAGCCTCTCAATCGCCCCAAGTTCCAAGGTAGAGAAACCCCTTGGTTACCTTCCATTCAGTTGAGGTAGAGATGCCCCTTGGTCGCCCACAGTTCGAGATTGAGATAGAGAAGCCTCTCAATCCACCCCACATTCAGACTAAGATAGAGAAGCCTCTCAGTCACCCCAGATTTCAAGTTTCACTTCAAGTTTATCAGTCATCAAGTAGGTTGAGTATTTTCATTTTTCGTTATTTTCAAAACAACAAAACACTAGTTCTCTGTTCCAAAGTTTTAGGTTCTAAGGTTGGGTAATCTTTAAAGGATCCACTCGATTAAATCATGGCTACTAAAATTAGTGTCTTTGTTTTACATTGACATTCATTTTGCAAGCTCTATCAATGAGGGGCATTCTATAGACACTCGATTTTGTACCCATAATTTAATCTTGGAAGATTACTAGAATGACCACTCATATACCCAAAATTTAGAGTTGCTTTACATGCATTAATTCATCAATTACATAACATAAAAATGACCATAAGGTTCTAACAGTCGAGAGGTATGACCACTTTTCAAATCGGACTGTCGAATTGAAAGAAATCACATGATCAAGTTTCCACGGTCTGCATGCATTTTGTTTGGGTGGAACCGACCACGCGTGATTAATTTAAATTAATTATGATTGGCTTAAAATTAATTAAATAATTTTGTGATTGGTTGTTAGTTAGTATCAAAGATAGATTTGTTTTCATGAGAATAAAGTGGACAATCAGATAACAAAGAAATTGTGGATAATTAAGACTTTTTGGAATGTTTATCTACAAGATAATTATCACTTTAAAGACCTGAATATCCAAAAAAGGGGATTGATTTTTAGAATATGGATTAAAACACGTCTAAGTGCAATTTCCAGCTAAAAAAACCTCAAAAAAGGAGTCCCAATTGGACCAAAATTCAAACGCGTGTTTGGCACCCAAGAGGGCCATTCGGCACTCTTGGAGTGCTTATCGGCACATGAAAAGTGCCGATTGGCACAAACTTGAGGCTTGGCCCGAGGACTCTTTGATTGAGATAAGGCATTTTTTTTTTTCAATTTTTTAGAGATAAGGACGCATCTCAATTCGTATCTAATCATTCAACTAATTTTTTGAAGCAATCCAACTTCTATAAATAGAGGATGCCTCTTAAAATTCAGCACACTTTCTGACCCACCCCCCCCCCCCCCCCTCTTTTTGGCTTTTCTCTTTTGAATTTTCAATTTTCCTTACGTTAAAGACGATCTAGAGGCTTTTGCTTTAGGAACTTCTTTTTGTAAGTAAAGTATTTTAGGCTTCAAAGAGGTGAATAAACTTCTTTGAATTCTAAAATATTCTTTCATTAGAAAAGTGCGCTCATGCAAGAGGTATTCTATTTCTTCTTTCATTGTTTTTTTTTTTTTTTGATGCATGAATACGTTTAGCATTTTTTTTTTGGTTCTTGATATATAATTGCCATGCTCAGTTTGAATTTTCTTTAACATGTTCTTAGATGATTGTTTATTGTGATTCTTTTTCTTAAGTTTCAAAATCTGCTAATGACTATCAAAGATTTGATTTCTTTAAACTCAAAAACTGATCTGGATTTTTCAGACCTGATTTTCTTTAAACTCAAAAACTGATCTAAAATTTTCAAACTAGATTTTATTTTAACTCAAAAACTGATATGAATTTTTCAGATCTAATTTTCTTTAAACCCAAAAACTTATTTGAATTTTCAGATCTGATTTTTTTTAACTCTCAAAACTTATCTGTATTTTCATTAAATACAGGTCTGATTTTTTAACTCACAAAACTGATTTGTATTTTCATTAAATACAAATCTAATTTTTTTAACTCTCAGAACTGATCTGTATTTTCATTAAATAATAAATACAGATCTGATTTTTTTTTTAACTCTCAAAACTTATTTGTATTTTCATAAAATATAGATTTGATTTTTGTTTCACAATTGCAGATTTTGAAATTTAAAAGAAGGGATTGAAAATTAGGTTGAAGTCTTTTCTTTTTCTTAATATGTGATGCATGCATAATAATTTTTCTCATGAATGTGAATCCTCTTTCAAAAGTCTTTTTTATTTTATGTCCAACAACAGATCTGATTTTTTTATAAACCCAAAATCTTTTTTTTTTTTACTTTTCAAAACAGATCTAATTTTTCTTGATAAAATCACTCTTTTTTTACTTTACACAAAAACATATCTATTTTTTTTTAATTTATAAAATCACTTTTTTTTAGTTTACACAAAACATAACTAATTTTTTCTTGATAAAATCTTTCATTCTTTTTCTTTTATAAAAATAGATCTGATTTTTTTACAAACCAATTCCTATTCTTTTTACCCTTAAAACAGATCTGGTTTTTCTTTTAAAAAGAAGACCTATTCATGAGGTAAATTTATTTAGATTAATTCTTGTCAGGTGTTTGTCATACGAGTTCAACATATCATTCAACATCATACAAAGATGGTATATTGGTCATTAGAGTCTAGAAAACCAGACTCTGTTTAAGTGGAATGGGTGCCTAACACCTTTCCATTCTGTAACCTAACCCCTAAGCGCTTAGGATTTTTGGATAGGTAGATTAGTGTTTTTTTTTTTAAATTTTGGTAGATTGTAACTAGGACCAAAACTTTGTATTCTTTTGCATAGATTGTAACTAAGACCCAAAGCCTTGTAAGGTTTAATTTACCAAAATTCTACTTTTCTTTATTCAATCAATGATAGTCAAAGTATTTTGAGCATGTAATTTGTATTTGTTTATTTATTTTTGTATAAAAAATAAGTGACGACTCCACACCACTTATCCAAAAAAGAGAGGTGGCCTTAAAAGCATCTAAATATCTTTTTTGAGAGCACCCCAAGTTTCCTGGTCTCTCACATATGTTATTATTTACAATATTTCTATTAAGTTGAAACTTGTAATTAATAGCCAAGAGTCTTGTAGCACGACTAGTATTTGTTGATGTTTCCAATGAAGGACATCTCCAAAGTTCAAATCCTCCTACTCTCAATTATTAAAATTTTATATTTAATACCATTACAACATCTTCATGAGTGAATATATTCATCACTTTCAAAAAAAAAAATTATAATAATTATTTACCGAACACTCCAAATTAGTGTTAAAATTAATAAAAGTCTAAAATTTACTTAAAATACGCTAAGTTTATGGTTGCTTCTAATTGGATCCCTCAATTTTTCTGAAATGGCAATTTAAACCCTCAAGTGTTAGGATCATGTCAATATGCTTTTAGTTACTTCTCATTCCAAATATCATTTTGTGTAATAGTTGTATACACCATATTTATTACATGGAGGTTAGTCCTACACTTGTGTAGTCCATATTTATATGAGAAGGATTTTGTATGTAACCGTTACACAAAATATCATCTCATCATTTCTCTCCCCCATTATCCACACCTAACACCACTACTCCTAACTCAAAACCATCAATACATTTCCCTCTCCACAGTCCCAAATCAAGATGAAAATCGTAGGCACATCACCTTTGTACCCTAAGCTAAACTTGCAGGTGGAGAGTGGTGGTGTGTCGTCTGGTTTTGGGTTTTATTGTGGAGGTTGTTTTTGTCACTAACTTGTTGTTGGACTTGAGGGTGGTGAGTGGTGGTGTGCTCACGAAGGGTTGTAATGGTTGTAATGGTTGTTGTGGGTAATGGGATGGAGGAAGATAGTGAGAGAGGAGTGATTTTGTTAAAATTTTCTAATATAATTTACTCTTTTTTACAATTTTTTTCTTCTTATTTTCTTTAAAACAACATTGTTTTGTATGGTTTATAACAAAAATATAATGAGAAGTGACGTAATGACATATTGACATTATTGTAGTATTTGAGAGTTTAATTATAAGTTTAATAAGTAGAGTGACCGATTTAAAAGAAGTTCCAAACTTAAAGGCTGTGAAATACATTTTAGCCTCAGCAAAATATATAATTAGGTGACTGAGGGGAAATAAAAAATGTTGTAAACTAATATGTTATTTTGTAAGTGTGTACCACTACCAATCAACTTGTTAAGTAATTTGGTAACTTTACAAGTAATTTAGATGGTAGAGTAGATATTGCGAATTAATCTCAAATCTCAAAGTGTAAAAATTAATTTAGTTAAAGGTAAACATTGCAAATTAACCAGAATTTACAATAGATAATTGTCATTAACCCTTTCTTCCATTTATTCTTTGTTCGCTTTGGTTGGTCTATATTTTCATTCATTTTATCACCAATGATGACATAGGATTACATGATATATATATATATATATATATATATATATATATATATGAATGTTTCTCTTCTTTTTTTTGGGAGGTGAATGAGAGTTGTATAATTCTTGTTCATGCTTGTTGGATCATTTGGGGAATAGGGTGTTGGTCATTATTGTTCATGCACCAAATGCAATGTGTGGCTTTGGTCGGTTCCATGCGTGTCCTATATAGTATATAGTATGCACCACATACACAATCAAGCATCCTTATTGCACGTGCTCACCTCAACAATGCTTTTCCAAATCCCTAACATGTGTTGTGCATGCCAGGCATATGATGCAATAGCCATCATTTATAATAAATATCTAACAATGTCCTTAAAGTAATGGTTAACAATTTATTTTTTTTTTAAATTTATAGAAAAAAAATATAATTAATATTTTGATAATTTTTTTATTTCCTATAAAAATGTTATCAAATTTTTTTTTAAATAGATTATTAACCATTGTCTTAAGTGCACTCGTTAGCATGACCCAAATATTTATTAGGTCTAATTAAGCAATGCTCTTAAGGCTTGTGTTAATGAAAAATATTAACGAATGTCCTAAGAATATTAATTTAAAAACTATTTTTAGAAACATTTTATGGAAAAATAATATAGCAATTAAATTTTTGTAACAGCTTTTTATATTTTTTATGAAAATGATATTAAAAATTTCTTAATATAATTTATTAACAATTGTCTTAAATAAAAAAAATTAATATCACTTTTATAAAAATTATAAAAAATTAATAATCTTTTTATAATTTTTTTAAAATAATTTATAAATCAATAGCTTATTTATACCTATTTACGTGAATCAATGAGAGACTCTTTTTCTGAGAAAAGAATAAGTGGGAGACTTGTCATCATTGGGAAGCCAACTTTCATGGTTTGCTTGTACGAATTTGATTCACCAATTTTTCTGTGCATGCTGGAATCTAATCTAGTACACCAAAAATGTCCCAAAAAGAGTTGTCCAGTTGTCACTAGCTTTTATTTTTTTTCGATAGGCCAGTTGTCACTAGCTTAATTTTCTTTTTCAGGTTCCCATTTCCTGGTTTCCATGTCCAAGCCCACATTTTTCTAATTTCATCAACATTATTATTATGGAGAAGCTATGCAAAAATATCTTCCAAAAGATTGTTCCAATTGATGGGTTATTTTCAAAGGAGCAGCGCTACTCTTTGTTTAGAGGTTCAAATAAACCCCCTTACTTCAAAAAAAAATATTATATATCTAATATTTTTTTTGTTCGTTTGATACATTAATTTTTTCAAAAAAAATATTTTTGGACAGCCTAACTTAAATCTTATACACCCTTATTACAAGTATTTATGGCTCTAAAGTAAGAGTAAGTGTTTAGAATTGTAAGTGTTACTCTTTTACACTAAGGCTATATTTGGCAACATATAAAATATTTTCAAGTGAAAATATGTTTGGAAAAAGAAAATATTTTCAAGCGTTTTGTTGCATTTTGAAAACTGCTTTGGAAAATATTTTCAGGTGTTTGGTTGCATTTTGAAAATGCTATTTTCCCTCTAATTTCTCACATTTTCTTAGCTTCCAAGCAAATTTATAATAGAAAATTTCAATATATAAACTTAAAGAAAAACGTGTGGGTGAAAAAGTGTGTGTAATATTGTTTAAAATGGAAAAATGTGAGTTTGAAATGGGAGACCAAACAGCATAAAACCTTTCATTAAACTCAAAAATTCAGTCAAACTATGAGAGGGAGGAAGAACGAGTGAGAGACTAAGGGAAAGAGAGAGGTAGATCAAGAAAGAGACAGAGATTGGCCATGGGTGGGTAGATTTAGAGGCAACGACGATGATTATTAGGCAAAGGCAATGAGATTGGTCATGGGTGTGTCGGTCTAGAGGGCGGTAGCGACGATATCGAGTGGAGGAGAAGACGATCTCAGGTAGGTGACGCTGACTAGATCGAGCAGACGAGAGTTCGATCTAGAGGGTGGCAGCAGGCTTCAAGCGGCGACGTGCATTAGGCGGCAGCAGGCTTTAAGTCCTAGGTAGAAAAAATATTTATTTGGGCCTTAGGCCTAATTTGGTGGTGTAAGTCTGTCCGAGCAGAGTTTTTGAAACCCACAAGCCAGTGCACACTACGAGAGGTGGAGGAGTCGTCTGAGGAAGAGTACCTCTTTGGACGGGCCCAGTAAAGGTCATGGAACATACCAAGGGGTTTAGAGACGGAATTCCGGAAGATCTATTGGGTAAAGGCGTGATCCACGCAGTGGTTGGAAGGAAGAACGTGTGAGAAATATTAGAGGAGAAAAAACTGCTACCACTACATTAAAGACCCTGCACCTACTTCTCTGGCCGCATTAATGGGGAAATGACCTTTGAGCAGTAAGGTTCAGCTTTCCAGCTGGTATTTGGAGGTTTAAAGAAGGTGCTGGATGGGACAAGTATCTGGGGAAGAGATTGGTAATACACGTGGAAGAAAGAAGGAAGAAGAAGATGGATACAAGAGAAGAAGAGAGATATAAAAGAGAGAAGAGGGCAGAAGGAAGGGGGGATCGGATACTGGAACTGTATTTGTAATATTGTTCTTAAAAGAAAGAAAGACAACACAAGTTGTCCTCGGCTTATGTCCGAGGAAAGATTCTTTGCTGTTCTAAGCTATTAAACACTCGGATAACGGCTAGATTCCCTTTTCTAACATCCACAGTCTAGGTTTCAAGCCCACACTCTACAAAGTTTTATTGTATAAGGGCCTTTGGGCCTGAGTCCACCTAGAGATTGGACCGGATACAATTGTGCACTTACAATTAACGTCATCTGTGGTAAAATAATGCTAAGGGGTTGGAACATTATGGCAGGCTTAGATTCGCATCATGCAGAGTCTCAGGGCTCCCAGCGTGAAGATCACTTTGAGCGTCTCGAGCATCAGAGAGATCGAGAGGGAAGTGTGCATACGGTACACCCCGGTGCAAGCCATACGCGTGGTGAAAGCAGGGCCACCCACGAAGATGATGCCAAGGCCATGCAGAAGGAGATTGACCACCTTAAGAAAAAATTACGCCGTGTCAGGCGAAGGCGAGCCTCACCTCCTTCCAATCCTTCCTCTGGGGGCTCCTAGGGAAGCAATTACAATCCAAGGTCCAGGACTCCTCCTAGCGAAACTTTCTCTTACGAGAAGGATGAGCTTCCGGGTCGTAGGCACAAAAAGCCTCCCTCTAGGGGTTTGGGGTGCGATGCTATGAGCAGGGCATTGCTTCAGATCTCCAAGTCCCCCTTCTCACATAGGATCGAGAAGGGAAAGCTTCCACGACACTTCACCCAGCCCACTTTCACCATCTATAATGGTAGGACAAACCTAGTTGAGCATGTGAGTCACTTTAATCAAAGGATGGTGGTACACTCTCAAAACGAGACCTTGATGTGCAAAGTCTTCCCTTCTAGCCTGGGACCTGTTGCTATGAGATGGTTTAACGGACTAAAGGCAGATTCTATTGATTCTTTCATGGAACTCACTAGGGCATTTGCGTCTCGATTCATTACATTCAGCAAAGTTCCTCGGCCTTTGGACTCATTGTTATCTATGGCCATAAAGGAAGGTGAGACCTTGAAAAAGTATTCTGACAGATATTGGGAGATGTTTAATGAAATCAATGGCGATTTTGACGAAGTGGCGATTAACACTTTCAAGGTGGGCCTCCCAACTTATCATGATTTAAGGAAATCTCTGACCAAGAAGCCCGTGCGGAGTGTACGTTGGCTCATGGATCGCATTGACAAGTATAAAAAGGTTGAAGAAGACCAACAACAAGGTAAGGGTAAAGCGAAGGTTATCCCTCAAGAGATGAGGGATTTCAGGTCGGATAGGTACAGTAACAATAGGCCGAAGAGAGATTTCTCTGGGCAATCTGGCTCAGCCACTCCTCAGGTAGTTAACACCGTGTTCTGAGAACTAGTGCACCAATTGTTGGAGAAAGTTCGCAAGGAGCCCTACTTCAAATGGCCTAGTAAGATGGCCGGGGACCTTGCGAAACGGAATCAGAACCTTGTTTGCCAATATCATCAAGATGTGGGCCATACTACTGAAAAAAGTCGGACACTTTGGAATCATTTGGAACAGCTGGTCAGTGAAGGAAAGTTGAAGCAACATTTATATCAGCCCAATGGACAAGGAAGCAATTCGAGTTCGATTAACTAGGGGAATAATTCATCTTGGCCCCCCTTAGGAACGATTAATGTCATCCTTGCAGCCCCAAGCAAGATCGGTTCCTATCCTACGAAGGTCATGTCCGTATCACGTGTTCTCACCGAGGAGTCTGGCTCCAAGCCGAAAAGAATTAAAGGTGCTTCTCTACCTATCTTGGGCTTCTCGGACAAAGATAAGGTTGGGACCATCCAACCGCATAATGATGCACTGGTGGTGGTTACTCTAAATATAGGGAACTACGATGTGAAGAGGGTGGTGGTTGATCAGGGTCGTGGTGCGGATATTATGTATCCTGACTTGTTTAGAGGGCTCGATTTGAAGCTCGAGGATCTTACGGCTTACGATTCACCACTGGTAAGTTTTGAAGGGAAGGCCGTCATACCAAAGGGACAAATTCGTTTGCCGGTGCAGTCAGGTCCGGAAACAGTTGATGTGGATTTCATTGTGGTTGATGCTTATTCCCCATATATGGCCATTGTTGCAAGACCTTGGCTGCATTCTCTGGGAGTCGTTTCTTCAACTCTACATGTCAAAGTTAAATTCCCGTCGGGAGGGCAAATTCAAGAGATTCTTGGGAGTCAATCGGCAGCAAGGCAATGCATATCGGCTGCAATACTGCGTCAAGCCGAACCAAAATCTTCGGCCTCGACTTCGAAAGATTTATAGCAATTAACGATTCTGGATGCGCCCGATGCGGTAACAGCAGAGGAGGCAACGTGTGAAGAGTTGGAAAATTTTATTATTAATGATGACCCTGAAAGGTTCTTCCAAGTTGGGGCACGACTGCCACATCAAGAGAAGATGGAATTGGTGATGTTTTTGAAAAACAATGTTAATGTATTTGCATGGGATCCCTACGAGGCTCCGGGGGTTGACCCAAGCTTCATTTGCCATCATTTGAACGTTAATCTTGCCGTCATTCCTAGGAGGCAACCACCTCGGCATTCTTCCAAGGAGCATGCCGAGGCCGTCAAGGAAGAGGTGTTCAAGCTCAAAAGAGCTGGGGCTATTAAAGAAATTTTCTACCCAGAATGGCTGGCGCATACTGTTGTAGTAAAAAAGAATAATGGGAAGTGGAGAGTATGTGTGGACTTCACAGACCTGAACAAAGCCTGTCCCAAAGACTCATTTCCAATGCCTCGCATCGATCAGTTGGTGGACGCTACGGTTGGGCATCCTCGGATGAGTTTTTTAGATGTCTTCCAAGGTTATCACCAAATACCTTTGGCGTTGGATGACCAGGAGAAAACCGCCTTCATTACTCCTACGGGGAATTATTACTATAAAGCGATGTCATTTGGTTTGAAAAATGCAGGGGCTACTTACCAAAGGATGATGACTAGGACGTTCGAGTCACAGCTTGGGAAGACTATGGAAGTATATGTGGATGATATGGTGGTGAAGAGCAAGACAGTACCTATGCATGTGAGAGATTTGGATGACACCTTTCAAACACTTAGGAAGTACAGCCTGCGCCTTAATGCCTCTAAGTGCTCTTTTGGGGTGGGCTTTGGTAAGTTCCTAGGTTACATGGTGACCCATAAAGGAATAGAGGCAAACCCGGTGTAGGTTAAGGCCATCTAGGGCTTGCAACCACCTCGGAATCCTAAGGAAGTTCAAAAGCTGACAGGGTGACCACTACTCTCAACAGGTTTATTTCTCGGTTCGCTGATAGGTGCAGACCTTTCTTCTAGTTGTTGAATAAGTGGAAAGGATTCCAATGGACCAAGGACTGTGCTGTGGCTTGTCAACAACTTAAGGAATATCTTTCCCGGCCACCCATCATGTCTCGGCCAGAGATCAATGAAGTCTTGTTTGCTTACATAGCTGTAGCTATCCATGCAGACAATTTATTTTTAATACGTGACGACGGTGGAGGACAGAGACCGGTTTACTATGTTTGCAAATCTTTGAATAAAGCTGAGGTGCGATATCTACCTTTGGAGAAGGCGATTCTGGCTGTAGTTCATGCCACGCGGAAGCTTCCTTATTACTTCCAATCCCACATCGTCGTGGTTTTGACTCAACTGCCTCTTAAGTTGGTATTGTGAAGTGCTGACTATTCAGGGAGGATAGCCAAGTGGGGGACTATTTTGGGAGCTTTCAATATCAAATATATGCCTCGCACCTCCGTGAAGGGTCAAATCCTTGCCGATTTGGTGGCAGAGTTCACAAAACCCTCATTAGAAGAAATTGCAAAGGAGTTGCACATGGATGAAAAATCAGTTAGTGTTATCACAGGCAAAGAGCTTCCGGCCTGGAAAGCATATGTTGACGGCGCGACAAACCAGAAAGGGTCAGGTATCAGACTTGTTTTGGTATCCCCTGAAGGCATAACCTTTGAAAAATAGTTGAGATTGGGCCACAAATAACGAGGCTGAGTACGAAGTTGTCTTAGTGGGTATGGATATGGTCCAGAAAATGGGTGGAAAGTTAGTTTATATGTTCTCGGATTCTCAGTTAGTCGTGGGCCAAGTGATGGGGACCATAGAAGTTAGGGATCCGAGAATGCAAGAATACCTGACCAAGGTCAAATGTTTACAATCCAAGATTAATTCCTACATCCTGACGCATGTTTCTAGAAGTGGAAACACACATGCGGACTCATTGGCCACTTTGGCGACGTTCTCAGCTCAGTGTTTTCCTAGGATTATCCTCGTCGAAGATTTGCTAAAATCGACTTTAACAACCACAAGTGTCGTCCGCGTCCATCTGATAAGGCTCAGACCTAGCTGGATGGACCCCATGATTTCTTTTCTAAAAAGCAATGTTCTGCCCGAGGAGAAGTCTAAAGCAGATAAAATTCATCGAAAGGCATCTCGATTCTGGTTGTCTGAGGATCAGAAGCAGTATAAACACTCTTTTTTCGGACCATACCTACTATGTGTACACCCTGAAGCGACGGAGGCACTTTTGGAAGAATTGCACGAGGGGATTTGTGGAAGTCATACTGGGGGGAAATCTTTAGCCCATAGAGCCTTGACTCAGGGATATTGGTGGCCCAATATGCAGAGAGAGGCTTAGGACTACGCGAGAAAATGTGACTAGTGCCAGAGATTTGCTCCCAACATCCATCAGCCTGGTGGTGTCCTTAATCCTTTGTCTAGTCCTTAGCCATTCGCTTAATGGGGTCTGGATATAGTTGGGCCTTTTCCGAGGGCTGTGGAAAATAAAAGATGGCTACTCATGGGAACTGATTACTTCACCAAGTGGGTTGAAGCTGAGTCTTTATCAAATATTAGGGATGTAGACACCAAGAAATTTATCTAGAAGAACATTATCACTAGATTTGGGGTACCTCACACGCTTATTTCTGATAATGACGTGCATTTTGATAGTAAAGCTTTCAAGAAGTATTGTTATGACTTGGGCATCAAAAATAGATACTTCACTCCAGCTTATCCTCAAGGAAATAGGCAGGCCAAGGCCGTTAACAAAGTTATAATCAATGGACTTAAGAAGAGGTTGGATGACGCAAAGGGTAGATGGGTAGAAGAATTGCCACACGTTTTGTGGACATATCGGACAACACCGCGAAGATCCACAGGGGAAACACCCTTCTCCATGACTTACGGGGCTGAGGCAGTGATACCTTTGGAATCTGGGTTTCCGATATTAAGGACGAGTTCTTTTAGCTCGGGAAATAATGATGGCTTGCTAGAGAAAAGCATGGATCTAGTTGAGGAACGGCGAGAGGCCGCCATGGTAAAACTGGCTTATTATCAGTAGAAGCTCAAACGGGGATATGATGCTCATGTGAAACTAAGGCCACTTGCGCCTGGAGATTTGGTCTTGAGGAAAGTCATGGGTACTTCCAAGAATCTAGCATGGGGAAAGTTAGCACCAACCTGGGAAGGACCATATCAAATTACTTCTGTAGCGGGTATAGGGTCATATCGCTTAGCTGATCTAGATGAAAAAATTGTACAACACCCTTGGAATGTAAATAACCTACGAATGTATTACTATTAATGAAAGACACTTTTGCCATTTGTTATTTTGTTATCATTATGTAACATTTCAATTCATTATTCTAAACATTAAACAGAAACTTGGTCATGCATGGTCCTCGGACCACATACCTCGTGGAAATTGATATCTTGTTAGATGTTAAACAGAACCTTAGTTACGTCGGGTCCTCAGACCTTCTACTTTGAAAAAATTAACATTTCAATTCGTTATTCTAAACATCAAATAGAAACTTGGTCATGCATGGTCCTCGGACCACATATCTCGTAGAAATTGATATCTTGTTAGATGTTAAACAGAACCTTAGTTTCGTCGGGTCCTCGGACCTTCTACTTTGGAGAAATTAAAATTTCAATTCGTTATTCTAAACATCAAACAGAAACTTGGTCATGCATGGTCCTCAGACCACATACCTTGTGAAAATTGATATCTTGTTAGATGTTAAACAGAACCTTAGTTACGTCGGGTCCTCGGATCTTCTACTTTGGGGAAATTAACATTTCAATTTGTTATTCTAAATATCAAACAGAATCTTGGTCATGCATGGTCCTCGGACCACTTACCTTGTGGAAATTGATATCTTGTTAAATGTTAAATAGAACCTCAGTTACGTCGGGTCCTCAGACCTTCTACTTTGGAAAAATTAACACTTCATTCCATCATTCTAAGCACCCAATACAAACCATGCCTTGTGGTTACATGACTCGTGGAAATTGACATACCGATGAACCATGGTAAGTTTAATTGTTTACTTTGTGCCCCTAACTAAATTTTAAGTTAAGTCTCGGACCGTGTGTTGTTGTACTTCATATATTACAGTTTCGATGCATGATTTATCTGCTGATGAATAAGATTGATAAAATGAATGTGCTTTTATGGGGGCCTATTAATGTTTGAGGTGTTGTAAAGACTTCATTGTGCATTAAGGTGAAGCGAATTAGTATTTTCCTACTAAAGATTGGAAACCAGTTGAATAGCAACCTTTCAAACTTCCTTTTAATCTTTGTCAATGGATACATTGGAAATAAAATTTTGGAATAAAAATGTTAAAATGAAAGTCCTAAAATAAAAAACTCATCACATAAGGAAAAAGGGGTCCTAAGTGGCCTAAGCCTTAAGCCTTGGTGGGGGGGTCCTGCTTGGATGTGCTGGCAGCCCCTTTTGCTTTGCTGTCCTCCTCTGTTTGTTTTAGCTCCACTTCGAATGAGGTCTGGACTTGTTTTCCTTTGTCTTTTGCCACTGGTGGAGGAACATTGGGCTCGGCATCTTTCTCGGAGGCTTCTCGCCTTCGTCGCCATGTTCCTTCTTTTTTTCAGAACCAGCAAGTTCTTTAGGAGTTGGAATGGGCTCTTAAATGATGGATGGATGCGTTAAAGGCGCTGTCTCGTGGGTAGGTGCGACAGGAGGAAGCTCTTCGAACACTTGGATGTCCTGAGGAAGCCAAATGTTCTCAGGTTTCCTCAACTCAGAAGTCGTGGGAATCCTTGCCACATTCAGAGCTTCTGCCCACACTTGTTGGCAATACTCCCTGCCTAACTCTGCCAACTCCTCCGTCAGACGATCTTCTGTCGCCTCGACCTCTTCATTGTAAGCAGCCTTCTTGGCAGCCTCCATAGTTTCTTTGAGGTTGCGAACCTCTTCCTTCATTTGGGCAAGCTCTTTATTTAAGGTAGAGTTTTCTTGCTGAGCTTTAGACAAGTCCTCGTCCCTTTGACGCAGAAGTTTGCATTGGCCCTCCACTTGAGTTTTGATCGTTTTAAGGCTGGCCTCGGCACCATTTCTCTCCCTCTTCTCCTCTGCCAACTGCTTGGTTAGGTTCTCGTTCTTCGCAAGAGCTTGACCTAAGGCCTTCTCGGTCTCCTATCTGACCTCAAGTTCAGCTGTAGCCTTCTTCCGAGAGTCTTCCACCCACTTTTCTGCAGCAAAAACTTCTTGTATGGCCTGCGTTAAAGTATTAAAATAAATGTGTTATTGTTGAAGCAAATCCAAAGTACATGTGAATGATTTTTTCGGTAAAGTGTAATGAAAGCAATAAGATGGAGGTAAATGCAGGACACTCACCAAAGCCAAGTCCCTTTTGAGGGAGAGAAAAAGATGTGGCTGAGTCATCTTGTCTAGGGCTTCTATGTCCTTTGGCAGGAGAAGAGGCCGCTCCAAAGCCTCAGCCAAGTGATGAGCGTGTTCTTGTTGGAACGCCCTGATACTGGACTGGCAGGAGATTGGGGCCCCATCTAGCTTCAGTGCAGGACACCAGTTGGTCTGTGTACAGCGTACCTCAGCCAAGTTACGACTTTCCCCGCTCTCTACTGAGGAAGCACGCGACTTACCCTTGTCTGCTTTCTGTTGCTGCGGTTGTTGCTTAAGCTACTTTTGCCTTTCCATATCTGCCTCCTCGGCCTCGTTCTTCCTCTTCTTCTTAGGTTCCGGGATGGGGATCTTAGGATCAGTGGGAGGAGGGGGTGGTGGCAGAATGGGAGGGGGTTGCGACCCAATCGCGCTCTTCTTGGAAGCCTATGTGCCCCTCTTGGTCATCAGCTTTCTAAGGGTCGACATGTCGTCTTCCTCGGAGCTGGAGTCGGGCTGTGTTATCACTAAACCCTTTATACCGGAAGTTTTTGCAGGCACCTGTTCTTCGTCTGAGAGGATGACGAGGTGATCCTCTTAAGGTCTCTCAGCTTCTTCAAGGCGAAACTGATCAATTTCCTTGTCTAGGGATTGTTGCGAGGACGCAGGTTCTTCTCGGATGGCTGTTGTTTGGGAGTGTGCCGAGAGAGGAACTGCTGCGATGGGACGGGAGTATAGGATTACGGAGGGGTCGTCTGGGAGTTCGTGGACAGAAAGGAAGCCTTGTCTTGAAATATCTATCCTTTTGCGTCTTTGGTCTCCTACAGTGATCGCGTTGCCAATCTCTTGGAAGTTGTCTGATAAAGGATCGTATCCTAATATTAGATGGGCTGCCCTCACTTGCAAGTCTTCGCTAACAAATACTTCGGATTGAAGAATGCGATTGAGGTTTGCGACGCTGCAAAGGCTCAGACGAGGCCGTACCTGTTGTTTGTCTATAAAAACATTCAAATAGACAAGTATAGTTAAGTCAGCAGCGAACATCAACTACAAGGATAATAATGAACGGTATAACCAGAAATGGTGAAGATTATAGGACTAAGTCACAAGTTAGGGAATCTAACTCCTATAGAATCACACTTGGGTCTCCCCACTTGACTGGGCAATGAGGACCGTCAGACTAGTTTCCCAAGGCGATAAGATAGTCGTCTTTCATGCCTTTATTGGATTTGGGAAGACAGGATATTAGCCTAACAATGATAGATCTGGATTTAAGGTAATACCCTATGTCTTTAAGCTTATGGCGCTCATACATATAAACGACGTTGTGCCATGTGAGGTTCAAACCCATTTGCTCGTTTAAAGCGTCAACGCAACCTAGGATTCTAAACACATTGGGTGTACATTGGTCTGGGCATAATCTATGGTTACGTAGGTATTCGCTGGTTACGTTTCTCATAGGAAGGGTCATCCCACCCTCTAAAAAGGTGATGATGGGAATAATCACTTCTCCGTCTGTCCTAGAGTTACCTATGGCTTCTGCAGGGCAATACCTTAGGCCTACGTCTGGAAGGATATGGTACTTGGCCCGAAAACCTTCATACCGGCGTCGGTATCTACTAAACACTTAAATCTACCCATTTGGTGGGAGTAAGAACAAGTGTTTGGGAAGGGAAAGGATGTAATTGGTATCCGAGAACAATAGCCAAAGAGAAATGAATAAAAAGGATTGAGAACTTACGGGAAATGCCTAGACGATTCTTCACCAACTTCTTGAGAGGAAAGAGAATGAGCGATTCTTAGATTTGATTGATTTCTGAAAGGTTAAAGTGAAGTTCGGTTCCCTAGGCATTTTGACGTGTGGGAGGCGGCCTCGAATCAGAAGTATCCCGCCCAAATTTTTAGAAAAAACCTGGGCTGTTAGATGCGAATCTCGCTGTTGAACGTGGGGAACAAGATGTAACTCGTAGTCATTAATGCGGATGTTGCGGGTTTTGAAGTGTCAGGGGCGGTTTAAAAGAAGCAGACTGACCTTTACATATGTGGCAATTCGTGGAGCATGTGGAGGTTCTGCCGTTGATCAAAACTTCATTTCTCTCCTCGGATGGGAAGAAAAATGAAGTTTTGAGGGGCTATTGTGGGGGTAAAGTAGATAAAATATTTATTTGGGCCTTGGGCCTGATTTGGTGGTGTAAGTCTATCCGAGCAGAGCTTTTGAAACCCATAAGCCAGTGCATACTACGAGAGGTGGAGGAGTCGTCCGAGGAAGAGTACCTCTTCGGATGGGCCCAGTAAAGGTCATGGGACATACCAAGGGGTTTAGAGACGGAATTCCGGAAGATCTATTGGGTAAAGGCGTGATCCACGCAGTGGTTGGAAGGAAGAACGTGTGAGAAATATTAGAGGAGAAAAAGCTACTACCACCACATTAAAGACCCTGCACCTATCTCTCTAGCCGCATTAATGGGGAAATGACCTCTGAGCAGTAAGGTTTAGCTTTCCAGCTGGTATTTAGAGGTTTAAAGAAGGTGCTAGATGAGACAAGTATCTGGGGAAGAGATTGGTAATACACGTGAAAGAAAGAAGGAAGAAGAAGATGGATACAAGAGAAGAAGAGAGATATAAAAGAGAAAGGAGGGCAGAAGGAAGGGGGGATCAGATACTGGAACTGTATTTGTAATATTGTTCTTAAAAGAAAGAAAGACAACACAAGTTGTCATCGGCTTATGTCCAAGGAGAGATTCTTTGCTGTTCTCAACTATTAAACACGCGGATAACGACTAGATTCCCTTTTTCAACATCCACAGTCTAGGTTTCAAGCCCACACTCTACAAATTTTTATTGTATATGGCCCTTTGGGCCTGAGTCCACCTAGCGATTGGACCGGGTACAATTGTGCACTTACAAAAGTGTGTATAATATTGATTGAAATGGAAGAATGTGAGTTTGAAATGGGAGACCAAACAGGCTTAAACCTTTCATTAAACTCAAAAATTCAGTCAAACTATGAGAGGGAGGAAGAACGAGTGAGAGACTAAGGGAAAGAGAGAGGTAGATCAAGAAAGAGACAGAGGTTGGTCATGGGTGGGTAGATTTAAAGGCAACGACGATGATTATTAGGCAAAGACAATGAGATCGGTCATGGGTGTGTCGGTGTAGAGGGCGGCAGCGACGATATCGAGTGGAGGAGAAGACGATCTCAGGTAGGCGACGCTGACGAGATTAAGCAAACGAGAGTTCGATCTAGAGGGTGGCAGCAGGCTTCAGGCGGCGACGTGCATCAGGCGGCAGCAGGCTTCAAGTCCCAGGTTCAAGCTCGCTCGCTCTCTCTCTCTCTCTCTCTCTCTCTCTCTCTCTCTCTCTCTCTCTCTCTGTGTTCGAATAGACATAGGAAATGGTTTTAAGATAAATTTGATGTGTAAACCATTTTACACTGCAAGCCCACCTATTTTACGGTCAAACAAATTCATTTTCGGGTTGATTGAATTTTCAGCCCAAACCAAACACTCTTCCTCATGTAAAATATTTTCTCAATTTCCATTACACCCAAAACAAACACAGCCTAAATAGTACAAATGTAAACCAATAATAATTTAATAATGAGAAATGGAATATCCATTGAATAATTTCACTTTTAAGTATCACACACCAACTTTGTTTTCGTAGCTGCGCCCCCCCCCCCCCCCCCCCCCCCCCCTTCCTTTTTTTGTGAATAAGGAAATTTTATAAAAGACAAGCAAACAAAAGGCTAACTAAAGTCTATTAGCTTTTGTCCCTTTCATGATTTTTTGTATTTTACTAGTTGTTTTATACATGCTGCTGCTAGATTCAATGTCTTCTTTCTATGAACAGGCATGTCCTAATTAAAACTTTAAGTTTTCCATAAATTACCTGCGAGTAATAACTTATTTGACAACTTAATGTTATACATATATATAACATATATAAGGCACTACAGCCAGTCTTTAAAGACATGACTCACGTTCACTAAATGAAACATCATCCAATAATAATAAACAAAAGTATACAAAATTTAGCGAAAGAAGAAGTATTTATATAGATAAACTTGCTTAGAATATAACAAATGTACCTTACAAACTAACTCTTAAGGATAATAGATAAATTACTTCACACTTATTTATAAATTCCTCAAAAGAAGGAAGCAGATTTTAACTATTTAGGTAGGCAGGCTTTGATTAAAATAACAAAACAGAAGTTACTCACACTTCTAAATATGAAAGGAAAATGATATATTACATTCATTGTTTTCTGACAGAGAATTACACCCTTTATGTAGCAAAAGTGAAATGAAAGTAGACAAACCAAAAAAGCTTGTCCCTAATACAAGTAGATAGATAAGAACTAAAAGAAGATAAAATCAACTTTTATATTAGTAAATAGGAATTTTGGGTAGTTGGAAATTACTACATAGGTGTCCTGACTTTTTACAAAGATATGAGCTGCCTAGCACTTTGCTATTTGCAAGGTTCTACCAAACTTCTTGCATATTTATTTTTTCTTTTCATCTTATTGATAAGATTGAGATATTCTTTATCGTCTTCGTCTAGTGAAGGCGAAAAGATAAGACTTTGGCTGTTATCAATTTAACGAAGGAATTCTATGTCATTTGACAATAATGATGAGTCATATGACACATTAAGTTTTTTCTTGTGGACGTCTTCTAGAAATTTTCCAAATTGAAATATTTTTTCTTTATATTTTTTTTTTATTTCTCTATCATGAATTCCTTTGAAGGTAGTAGGACTCTTCATAAATCATAAGCATCCATTTTTTGGAAGAAAGAGCATTCCACCTGCAACTACTGATTATAGCTCCAGCTTCAATAAGAATATTAAGACAATATGGGAATTTGAACATTTTTCATAGTAATAGCTTCCTTTTATACTACATTCTGCTTCATCATGTTAGATATTTCTTTGGATTGTAAAAACCGTTCTTGCAAAGTTTTTCCATTTATCTTCCTGACAAGGAAAATCTTTCATCCACTTATGAACTCCATTATCCAAGAAATATTTTTTTTTTTTCCTGAAGCTTGAAGAGATATATTGTATGCATCCTTTTTTTGATCTTCAGTTAGATCATTTAAAAGACATTGCTTTGAAACTTCAAGACCCATCCAATCAATCAATTTAGAACTTATTTTAGCATCAAAGGGCCTAGGTTCAAAATTTTCTACAAAATTCATGTTTAGATATTTTGTAACTATATGAGGCAATTTGATTAATTCAAGGATGGTTTTCCAATTAATTAATTGCAAGATCATGAGAGTTTGACTTCATGTTTATACCTTTGGTTTTTAGTCTATTTTTTTGAGATCTAAGTCTACTATTCTATATTTCTATGTATTTGTTTTACATTATTATCTATTTTATATATCTATATATTGTTATTGAGAGTATTGACACATACTCTAGTTTAGCCACTACATAATTTTGATAAATAATTTGAAAAGAAAATTTGAACTTTGAAAATATATACGTCCTTTAGTGAAACTTATTAATTCTCTGATAACATCTGGGGTGGAACAAGTAGCATAGTCATGTATTTCTCTTAAAGATCCAAACTAAATATAACAAATATTTTTAAGCCAAAAGAAAAAATTAACTATATATATATATATATATTTATATTCAAGGGAAAAAAAAAACGTACATATGTATCTAATGTATGTAACTTTTTTAAATATTGTTCAATATATGACTTCTTTAAGTCTAACCAAAAAAAAGAAAAGGAAAAAGTAAAGAGTGACCAAATCGTGGAAAACTCTATTTGGGCAATGGCGGAACTATGTTCATTGATGCCCCTAAATTTTTATTTTTTATAGTATGTAAAAAATGAAGACCCATTTTTTTTTTTTTAAGAGCTGGTCACGAGGAAAACATTTGGGCCATTGTGCGTGTCCTTTTCAAGTTTGCTTTCACTTTTTTTGGTCTTTTACTATTGACTTGCTTTTACCATTTTGGCTTTTACTAGTGAAACCAAACCACCCTCCCCCACACGGTTCCAAATTAACTTTTTGTATTGGCTTGTTTTAGAAGCTGCCCCTTTTTACTCTCATTTCCAAAAACTTTTATGCAAACCTGCCATCAAATTCATCCAATGTTCTCCCTTTCTCACCCAATTCATTATAACAAAAGATTTGGTTAACAGTTACTTTTAAGATATTTGTTAATAAATTATTTTTAAAAAATTTTAGTACCACTTTTATGAAAAATATAAAAAAAAATTATCAAAAAAATCAATAGTATTTTTCATTTTATATAAAAAGTTTTCAAAAGTATTTCCTACATAATTGCTCTTAGAGTACCAGTTAACAAAATTTTAACTATGTATATATGTGTGTGTACATAACACTTTGAGTTTTTCTTGAATAACCAATATTTGATAGTTTAGCATCACTCCCAAAATTCCTGATTTTCCCCTTATATTTGGAGTTCAAATCTTCTGTCTCACTTTTCCTGCTCCACTCTATACTCCACCAATAAAAACTTGTCACGTATTCACCGCATTAATTAAATATTATCATTAATTGACTTATTAATGCTACCGTTATTAATTAATAGTATTATTTAATTAATGCGGTGAATACGTGGCAAGTTTTTATTGGTGGAGTATAGAGTGGAGCAGGAAAAATGAGACAGAAGATTTGGACTCTTATATTTGGGCGTAACCATGACAACACCTACTAATTTAACAACCAATATGAGATGGGCTTAGAAATGGAAATGGAAATGGGGAAATGAGAGATTGGGGGCATAGATATTACTTTATGTGGGTTTAACCATAACTTAACCTCAATCCCAACAAGGTACTAGTAGTACAAGTCTATGGTGTTTTGAGAACCAACTTTGGGAACGATTCAATTTAGGTTGAGGCATTGTTTTAAAATTCATATCATACCAGTCGGTTCATTCAGGAATTAGACACTAATATGATTCGGTAAAAACCCTAAAATCGGTATAAAATGGGTCAAAACCGATATGAATTGATCAAAAATCATTAAAACAGTTCATTGACTGTACTGGTTTTTAAAACCATGGGATAAGGTTTCATATATAGTAAAATTAAAATTAAAATAATTAACATAAATTGTGTTCTACATTCTTTAGTAATGCTAAGATAATTTATAATTGATTATTTACTAAATGTTTTTGATGAGTTCCTAAATTTATGCTTATTTTCCTAATGACTTCCTCACAATTATAATAATTTCTATATATATTGTTTAAGTGACATTATTACCTTAATGCTTTGAAAATTCCTAGGGTTGGTTTGAGTTTAAAAAATAAAAATGAAAACAGAAAACAATTGATGTAGGAAATTTGATTGGGTGTTTTCTGCTTATAGTTTTTATGAACTATTACTTAAAATATACTATGAAGAAGTTTTCTAGGAAATTCTTAAAATAACGTTTTTGGGTGTTTTAAAAAAGTAATTTGTGACTTCAGCATTTACTTCTTGAAAACTTTTCTAAAAAATATATGGTAACTTTTTATTTTTAATACTAGGACCTTGGTTTCAAACCTAAAGACCACTTTATTTTTCATTTGACTTTTTTTCCCTCACGTGGTTCACCCTTCTAATTTCCTTTTCTATTGTTGTCGTCGTTGTCCTCCCCTCCTCATATTCATCATCATCATTACATCTCTCTCTCTCTCTCTCTCTCTCTCTCTCTCTCTTATGTTGAAAAAACACATGCATCATCATACATGTTATACACAACGGAAATAAAGGGAAAAAAGAACTTACTTCCTTTATTTATAGGGAAATTCACAGTCTTCTCCTAAACTATAAAATACCTTTAAGGGAAGAATTGCAAATGACATAATGGTTTAGGGGTTGAAAAAAAAAATTAGAGGAGTTGAACGATTGGGTCTCAATGGGTGTTTGATTGAGTTGGTTATGTAGTGAAGTAGGGCTTTTGCTTTTGTGAGGTGGTGGCAGCAGGATTTGATGGTGGGTGGATGCTTGAGCATGGGCTTGACTGAAGTATGTGTGTGCGTATGCATACGTATGTTCAAGTGCATGTGTGTGTGGCTATTATTATTTTAGACAATGAATGTCAATTTTAACTTATCTGGTTATTGTTTTGGTTGGTTGTGTCGATGCTTTGGGGGCATTGTCTTCCTTATATTTAAAAAAAAAAAAAAAATCTTTTTGATATTTTTACCAAAGTTTTCTAGTTTTTATTTATATTTTTTTAGTTATATATTTCCAAACACGTTTTTTTATTTTAAAGACAACATTTAAAAAAAAAAATTGTTTTCAGTCTTGAAAGCCAAACTCAATATCACTAAACTTTCCTTTTAATTTGCTTCAAGTAATGAAAAATTATCAAATTAAACCAATTCTCGTATCAAATTAACCTAAAAGTTCTAAGCACCAAATCTAATGCAAGTAGCATTGTTGAGAACAAAAACACAAAAGGCAGAAGAACTTGGCCTAATTTAATCATGTATTTCTCTCCTTTGCCTCCATCTTCCACCGTTCTAAACATTCCCTATATTCATAGTTTTGATTTAATAAAAAGTGATTACAACAATTTCCATAACTGGACAATTAATGCATATATGTCGGGTGGTGCCAAATCCAACCATAAACAAAATTATGCTGGTACAACTAGGGACGGACTCAGGTGGGGGCTTAAGGGGGCCTGGCCCCCTTGGGTCCAAATTTTTTATTTTTAATAGTTATTATATATTTTATTTTTGTAATTGGGCCCTCCTTCCGAAACCTTAGGCCTCCCTTCTCTCCAATCAACCTAACTAGCGTAACCTAAATAGTAATTATCCAACCTAAAAATTTAATAAGAACAATAAAAACACTCACAATGGTGATTGTATTTTAGCAACAAAAAAAAAAAAACTATTTTACCATAAAAGAACTAAAAAATCATGTGTTATTGGAGAAACTAAAACTAATTTTTTTGCAACTACAGTAAACTGATATAAATACCAGTTGACTATAGTAAGTTGTTAAAAATAAAATACAATATTTTGTTAAGATTGTATCTTTCCTTCAATTAAAAAACTCAAATTCTCTCACTTCTTTTATAAGTTTAATGAGTTGTTTATATTATTTTAAATGAAGTGACAAAAAAAAATAGAACATTTGATATTGGGTATATTATAAGAGGAGGTGGTAAAATAGATAAAGTAGCTTTTTGATGTGCTAAAAGCTGAAATTTTTAACACTACCACTATGAATGCTCTAACTTCAAAAATAAATAAATAAATCCTAGTAAGCCTAGTATTAAAAAAAACATTATTTTGTTTTTGCTTTTGTTTTTGTTGGTAGATAATTGCATCTTAACGATTTTGTGTATTTATTATTTTTTAATACTATATGAATGCCTATTTGAAATTTTTTTTTTCTTTCTTTATACTCCTGTCTCCACTAGCTTAAAATGCTGGGTATGTCCCTGGATACAACAACACACATATTATCTCTTAAAATCAAGTAGGGTTTCTGGTAGTAGGGTTGCTTTGAGAGGGAAAAAAAAAAAAAAAAGCTCTTGGAACTGTAATTAGTAATGTCTTCCCCACCCCCCCCCCCCCCCCCCCCCTTTTTTTTTTTTTTTTTTTTTTGAGGAAAACTTTATAGTGTCTTACTCGTACTTTTTTAACGCAAATTTAGGTTAGAAAAATCTTCCACAAATTGTATCTTTAATTTCCTTTGAACTGTTGTATCCAAAAGGACAACTACACAGGGACAAAGAGAGTCACAACAAATCACTTTTTTATTTTTTAATACCCTTTAAGGCTGAGTCATAAATCATAACAATCCACTTATAAACAAACTAATTAGTGAATTCTTGATACAGCCATACAGGGATCAGTCAACAAAGGCTTCAAATTAATGCTTTGAACGGACTCATGACCAGCTTTTCTTTTTTATAGTTTTTATTTTTATTTTTATTTTTATTTTTTTGTCTGTTTGGCACTTTGGCTTGATTTAACATGTTACCAATGATACGGTGTAATGTTAGTTCTAGAATTAATAGCTTATTTGCTTTTCTAGACAAGAATTAAAAACTTTATTAGTTATTCATTAAAAAAGAAAAAAGAAAACAGCTTTATTTTTATCTAACCATGGCAGGGAATTAAGGATTTCGACAAAACGAAGGAGATGCAAAGAACCTTGGCTTCGAAACTTAATGAATTGCGCATGGCTGGTTTCCCAAACAATGGCAGTTCCACTTTTCAGTGCCATTTGCTTTGTTACATTGTGTTTTTTTTTTTTTTTTGGTTATAGTGTTACTAGAATTGGAGGTAGTAAATAGTTCCATATAGAAAGAATTAATGATCAAACTTAACCCAAAAAAGGAAGAAGAAGAAGAGATTACATCAATATGAAAAATAGAAATTACAAAATTTTATTTCCTAGTTATTAATTACTTTGGCAAGGCTTAGTCTAGAGCTATTTATTTAAATTTTGTTAAATATTAGCATTGATACACCGTGTTGAATATGCCAGTATGGATACAGACGCAAAAGCATAAAGTATAAAACACAATAATACACGAGAATTACGTGGTTCAACCTAATGGCCTACATCCACGGAAGAAACTCTAAAGGGCTACATCAGTAATATATTATAGTATAGTATAAATCCTGTGTTATAATGAACTATAACATATGTTTATATAGTAAACTAAACCCTAGACTAATAGACTTCTAGTACAAATAGGGGACTTGGCTTGCACACAAAGTAGAATTAGGCTTGGGCTTATGCTAATAGGCTAATATATCGTGCTCTTGCTGATACCACATCTGAGCTCATTTGGCTACGATGGCTTCTCAAAGACTTAGGTGTGTCCACATCCTCTGTTATTTCTCTTTATTGTAACAACCAGAGTGCCATTCATATTGCTCTAATACCATGTTAAATATTAGTATTGATACACCATGTTGAATATGCTAGTATGGATGCGGAAGCGAAAACATAAAGTATAGAACACAATAACACACGAGGATTAGTATTAGAGCCACCTTCCTATGGCCATGATTTTTTGTCCTTACGGTGTATTAAGAGCAATTTTTATCTTTCTCGGTGTTTCTTTGCTGCATTTATCTTCTTTGACTTTCTACTGCTGCTTTCAAAACTCTTCGGTATAGTCATGCCACCATTAGAAGTTGCATCAACACTACAAGATCATTGCCTTCCTCAAACCACCGTCACAGAGCCAAACTTCATTCAAGAGATTTTCTCAACCTTATCAAATCTCAAGGTTTCATCAAGCTTCCATCTTGAGTTTGAGAAGGGGTGTTAGAGATATATTAGTCCATTAGCATAAGTCCAAGTCTAATTCTACTTTGTATGCAATACAAGTAAACAAGGTGGGCCTAAAGCCCACATACCCTAATACACGTTAACAAATTTGAATATTAGGCTACGAAATGAAAAGGTTTTAAGCACACCGATGGTTCAACTAAAGTCAATATTCTAAGAAATAATGACCATTATTCATGTCATGCAACATTCAATCAATTCATAGCTTATTGAACATGTCATAATTTGAATGAAAGTACACAATCATTTATGTGATCATGGGAAAATTAGAGTTTGCTCAAATACATGTTAGGATACACACAAAAAAAAAAAATCCATCACAGTCATCATATAAAACTTCCAAATTAGATTTGACAAATCAAGTCATCATCTAAGAATCATATTTTGTCATTGTATAATTTTATGTGCACAATTCGAATCAGGTTTTTATGAACATCATTTTGACATATTTGAACCTAATATAGAATACATGATCATCACTCATTTCATCCCATGTCATCAAACAACATGGTTATATTGCATAAAATTTTTAAAAAGTAACTTAATGTAGAAAATTAAATCAGGGTTTATTGTTTATGCATGCCTACATGCAAGTCTCTTGCAAAGACAAAGCCTGTAGGCTCTTCAAATTCGAGCTTTCGATCCTAGGGCACAACAACTCCTCCCTTCAGATTCTCCATAAATTTCCTCCTCACTTCTCAAGAGGAAGTGTGCTATAGTTATTCTTTATTGATTGGTCGAAAGATTGGTGTTAGTTTGGAAAACCTACGAACTAGGGTTTTGTGAGAGGATTTAAGAGTGTTTGGGACATTGATAGTTGAAGATTTGGTTCTCAACGGCTCTCTTTGAGTGTTTTTGAGTGCCCTTTATATTTTATAACCCCCTCTATTGATTGATGTGGAAATTCAAAAACCTCAATTATCCATTAGAATTAACTTGTGCATTTATGTATACCATTGTCTTTAAGATAAAACCAACAAGCTTGTTGGTTTTTACATGTAACAAATCATATTTAATTTTTTTATGAAAACCAATCATAATTAACTACCCATAATCACATTTTAGTTGACCCTAATTTCAAGAACACATTTTGTTTCTTAGTCATTTTCATTTTTCATTTTAAGGAATTTACCCCTACATTATAAAATTTCTTTTTCACTTTTAATTTTCGGTTAAATGAAATTTTTTTAAGTGGGATGTTTACATACACCTAACAACCTTGTTAATTTGCAAACAACTTCCTCCAACACCAAGAATTATAGGAACAGTAACAATCCCAAAACTTCCTCTTCACATTGGAAAAATAATCATTGAACTGTCAAAGGTAAAAACTGAATTTGAAGACAAAATCTTTAAAATTGTTATACACTTAAAATTATTCCAATAATTACTTAATATATTAGAAATTGAAAAAAAGATTTTACGCTTATATTTAACCATATGGTCTCTCTCTCTCTCTCTCTCTCTCTCTCTCTCTCTCTCTCTCTCATATATGTATAACACTAGTATTATTCTCGTGTGATGCACACCTTAATGGTTCATATGTAAGCTCAAAATTTTTTGAATAAATAAAACAAAATTATAAGTAAATAACAAATTATAAAATAAGTAAATAATTTTAATAAAAATAATTACTTTAAGTTCTGACTGTTTAGAGTTTAGACTTTACCAGTTTTTATCTGTTTTTATATTTTAAAATTGTTTTTTTTTGTGTTAATTTTTTAATATGATATATGGAATGAGTTTGATCGTTTATGCTTGGGCTATATTTAATCCATACTCTAGCTAGCACAAACAATAATAAACAAAAATAGTTCATCAACACCCATTTTTTCCAAGTGATAGTTTAATTGAAAAAATCAACACACTCGCAAATTTAAAAAACTAACCATAATTGAAAATTAAAAAATATACAAAAGATTTCAAAAATTGAGAAAAAAAAATTGCGTAAGAGAACTAAGAACTTAAATAGGTGTCCATTATTTTGCTTCTTTATAGTAAACTCCATTTGACACAATATCTTATACACAGATTTAGAAGTAAAGAACAATAAGTAAGATGAATTTATTACATTAAAATATAAGCATAAGTTTTGGTAGGGGTCAAGCAAAGAAGAAGTCTTTTGGCATCATTAAGGAGAGTACATGGAAAAAGCTAAAGGGTTGGAGAGAAAAACTCTTGTCACAGTCTAGTTGGGAGATTCTTATTAAGGTGGAGGTCCAAGCGATCCCCATATATACCATGTCATGCTTTAAACTACCAAAAGACCTTGTTAAAGATTTCGAAACCCTTATTAGAAAGTTTTGGTGGGGGTATCGAGGAGAGCAAAGGAAGATTCATTGGGTCGGCTGGGAAAAGTGATGTCAACCAAAAAGTGGAGGGATGGGGTTCAGAGAGTTAAGCAAGTTCAATGACTCGTTGTTGGCAAAACAAATCTAGAGGCTTCAAAACAATAAGAAATCTCTTTTTCACGAGGTTTTTAAGTCAAAGTTCTTAAACAATAAGAAATCTCTTTTTCACGAGGTTTTTAAGTCAAAGTTCTTCCTAAATTGTTCTATCATGGAATGTGAAGCTTCTAACAAAGGATCTTATGCTTGGAAGAGCATTATCCAGGCGAAACATGTAATTGAGTTGGGCACGATTTAAAGAGTGGGTAACAGCCAGTCTATTAAGGTTAGAAAGGATAGTTGGCTTCCAAAGGCATTGAGCTTAAATATTTATCTCCTAATTTAGTTTTATCTCCAAATTCCTAAGTTTGTGACCTCATAGACTAAGGTTTTATATGTGGAAGACTAATCTAATTGGCTAGGAATTACTATCTCATGAAGCAAAAATCATAAAAGGAATCCCTTTGAGCATTCAGGAGATACCAAATAAACAAGTATGGTTCGTAACAACTCATGGGGACTACACTACACGGATAACATACCATTTGATAGCAAAATATAAATGAAACAAGCAACCAAGTTGCTCGACTAGGGATAATAGCCAGCTGTGGAAGGGCATCTGGAATTTACAGGTACCTTGCAAGGTAAAACACTTAATTTGGAAAGCTGCTAATGAATCCTTGCCAACTCTTCAAACTTGCTGTGTAGAAATATGGTTCGAAATACCGTGTGCCCAACTTGCAAATTGGCCTGAGAAGATACAATACATGCCTTCTGGAATTGTCAACGGTTATGGGTTTTTTGGGATGCTGATGATGAATTGAAGAAATGCTTTAAGCACAGATTTACCCTCTTTGCTGATTTGTTGGAGATGATCTTCTTGAGGAAAGAACGTGTGGATGTTAACCTCTTTGCCGTAATCATTGGGTTGATCTGGATATGCATAACACGAACAGGTTATTAGGAGAACCAACTACAAAGGTAACTATGATTAGGACTAAAGCTGGAATTTTTCTGCAAGATTTCTAGCCTACCCAATCCTATCATGTTCGGCCTCCAATAGAACTAATTAGAGCAGTTAGGTGGATCCCCCCGATCTCTCCTCATTATAAAACTAACTTTGACGGGGCAATTTTTAATAAGGTGGGAGCAACTGGCTTAGGTGTGGTTGTTTGCGATTCTTATGGCTGTGTTATTACTGCTTTGTCTGAACGAATTCCCATCTCTACTTCTGCTGCAACTGTGGAAGTTCTAGCTTGTAGAAGGGTGTTGATGCTCATTTTTGTAAATCCGTAACCAAAAGCCCACGAGGAAGAAAGCCCAATAAGAAGCAAGACTCAAAAGCCCATACGGAGGAAAGCCTAATGAAAAGCAAGGCCTAAAGACCCACCAAGAAGACTGAAAAGCAAGAAAGATCCAAAGAAATAAATGCAAGGAAAAGCGATTTGTAGCAGAATGCAAATCTGCAGCAGAATACAAATTTGCAGCAGAATGCAAATCTACCGCAGATTACAATTCTTCAGCAGAATGGCTTTGACAGATCAGGGCAAATTGAGCCCAAGACCCTTTTGATCTAGTCAACATTATTTGACTCACAAATGCCCAAATTCTTTTGTATAAAAGGATGGGTGTGAAAACTAATATGAAGAAGCACGACGAAAAGAAACAAGGAACAACAAGAAGTATCAGCAGTTGGAATTGCGTGAAGGAAAGAAAAGTCAAACTAAAGGAAATGACAAACACAGCAGGAAATTCATGAAGAAATAAGACAGAGACATACAACAGAATGAAGTAAAGCTAATATGCTATAGCAAAAACGGCGTGGGAACGAAAGAAGACAAAAACAGAAGATAGTGGAGCAAGCACACAAAGGCTGGAGCACCACCAACCTGTACCCAGCCAATACAAGAGAGGTTAGCCCATGGTTAAAGGGATTTAGAGGGTGTGGTTTGGTGGTGGGGGGAAAAGGGGTCTATATTTGGTTTCTAGCCATTTCTCCTTTTGGGAATATACTCTGTTAGGATGGTATCTTACCCAAAAAAAGTAGTAGATGGTTAGGACCATCTGATGCATGTCATAGAGGTAAGTAGTGAGATAGCCCAATCCTTGTCCATTTGAACCCAGAGGTAGAAGTATACAGCAAGAACAAACAAAATAAAATTTTATCGTGAAATGAGTAGTGGTGCAACAAACGTATACTGAGTAGTGGTAGTGGCCAGGCAACCAATGGGTTGGTGGGCAGTCTTGAAGGAATACCCACAATAAGCCAAAAATAGTTGATAAAGCCTTAGGGGTAAAAGGGAGAAATCTCATTGAATCAATTCACTATAAAAGGAAAAGGTTGTCATAGATGAAAGGGAGGAACCCGTCGTAAGAGAGTAGTAAGCACCTAAGGGAGGCACTTAGAGAGAAAGGCACCTAGGGAGAAAGGCACCTAGGGAGAGGGGGATCAAAAGGGAAAATATTCAAGGGAGAAAAAAAAGCCACAGCAAGATAGTAGTCATAAACTAAGAGTAAAAAGAATGGAGAGAAAGAAAGAAAGAAAGTGGTAAAAAGAAAAGAGAAAACACGGCAGAAATATTGGCATGTATCAATAGACCATATTTTCCCTTCCTCTTAGCAAACTCACTCTTTAAGATCCCTCAAAAGTAATAGCTAGTAACCATTTAGGCACATTCTCCAAAATGCACAACTTTAATGGCAAAAACATATGACAAGGTTGTTCAAGTTAATTTGGGTTCCTTCTTGGTTTACTTATTGTAAGTGCACAATTGCACCTGGCCCTAAGAACAGTTACGGGCTCAGGCCCAATGAGCCTTAAACAATATGAATTTGTAGAGTGTGGGCTTGAAACCCAGGTTAGAAGTGTTGAGGATTAAATGACAAGCCAAAGATTGCGAATACTTGGAAACAACAAGGAATATTATAAATCAACCTCCTCGGACGTAAACCGAGACTGCCTCATATTCGGCCTCATTGTTAGTAGCCGAGAATGCCAATCTCAAAGATTTTTCGAAGGCAATTCCTTCAGGAGATAGTAGAACAAGTCCAACACCAGACCCTCTCTGATTAGCAGCCCCATCCACATACACTCTCCAAGCCGAGGGCACTACGGCCGTGATCACACCAACTGATTTTTCACCCATGTGTGTTTCTTTTAGAGTTTCTTCTAACAATGGTTTGGTAAACTCCGCCACCAAGTCAGCGAGGACCTGGCCCTTCACCGAGGTGCGAGGCTTGTACTTGACATCAAAGGCTCCCAAAATAGTTCCCCATTTTGCCACCCTGCCAGAGTAATCAGCACTGCGTAACACCGCCTTGAGAGGCAGTTGAGTCAGAACAACCACAGTATGAGACTGGAAATAATGAGGAAGTTTGCGCGTGCATGGACTACAGCCAGAAGCGCTTTTTCCAAGGGCAGATAGCGCACCTCGGCCTCATTCAAAGACTTACTAACATAGTAGACCGGTTTTTGCACCCCGCTTTCATTCCTTATAAGGACTTGGCTCACCGCATGGACGACCACTGCCAAATAAGCGAACAAAACCTCGTCCGCCTCTGGACGAGACAAAATGGGTGGCCGAGAAAGATATTGCTTAAGCTGTTGGAAAGCTAATTCGCAGTCCTCGGTCCATTGAAACCCTTTCCATTTGTTCAACAACTAAAAGAAAGGACGGCACCGGTTAGCTGACCGAGAGATAAATCTATTCAACGCAGCAATCATTCCGGTCAATTTCTGGATCTCTTTTGGGTTCCGAGGCGGCTGCAAATTCTGAATAGCCTTAACCTGCACTGGGTTTATCTCTATGCCCCTATGAGTAATCATATATCCCAAGAACTTTCCAGACCCCACGCCAAAAGAACACTTGGAGGCGTTAAGGCGCGACTTATTATACTTTCTTAGCATCCGGAAGGTGTCGGCCGTATCCGTCATGTGTGAAGGTACCGTCTTACTCTTCACCACCATATCATCCACATATACTTTAATGGTTTTCCCCGATTCTTCGTTCAAACATTCGGGTCATCATTCTTTGGTAAGTAGCCCCGGCATTTTTTAACCTAAATGGCATGACCTTATAATGATAGTTCCCGCTTGGAGTAATGAAAGATCTTCCGATCCTCCAACGCCAAGGGAATTTGGTGGTAACCCCGGAAGGCGTCCAAGAAACTCATCCGAGGATGTCCGACAAGAGGCATCTACCGCCTTGATCAACACGTGGCATCGGGAACGAATCTTTAGGACAGGCCTTGTTCAGATCAGTAAAGTCCACACATACTCTCCATTTGCCGTTCTTCTTTTTAACAACAACAGTATGAGCCAACCACTCAGGGTAAAAAACTTCTTTGATAGCCCCCGCCCTTTTGAGTTTAAGAACCTCTTCCTTCACAACCTCAGAATGTTCTCTGGAAGATCGCCGAGGTGGCTGTCTCCTCGGAACAATGGCAGGATTAACGTTTAAACGATGACAAATGAAGCTCGGATCCACTCCTGGAGCCTCATAGGGGTCCCACGCAAAGACATCTATATTATTCTTCAGAAATTCCAACAACTCCATCTTCTCTTGGTGTGGCAAACATATGCCAACTTGGAAGAACCTCTCTGGATCATCTGCTATTACAAACTTCTCTAACTCCTCACAAACAGCCTCATCTCCTGTCATTGCTCCAAGTGCCTCCGGAGCTGTTAATTGCTATGACTCTTGGATGGGCAAAGTTGATGACTCAATTTCTGACTAACGAAGCACTGCGGCCGATATGCATTGCCTAGCCACTACCTGGCTGCCGAGGATTTCCTCAACATGCTCCCCCGAGGGGAATTTAACCTTAACGTGCAAGGTAGAGGAGACAGCTCCCAGAGCGTGCAGCCATGGCCTGGCGAGGATGGTTGTATATGGAGAGTACGCGTCAACCACAATGAAATCCACCTCAACTGTTTCTGTGACGGATTGAACGGGTAAACGGATCTGTCCCTTCGGCACAACGGCTCTCCCTTCGAAGCTTATAAGTGGGGAGTCGTAAGGAGTTAGATCTTCCAATTCCAACCTTAGCCCCTTAAATAGATCAGGGTACATGATATCTGCACCGCTGCCTTGATCTATCATCACCCTCCTCACATCATAGTTCCCTATCTTGAGGGTGACCACAAGAGCATCGTCATGGGGTTGGATAGTCCCTACCTTATCCTCCTCGGAGAAACCTAAGACGGGCAAAGTGCCCTTCAACCTCTTCGGCCTGCAGCCCACATCCTCGGCCTGAGGATGGGAAACCGCCATCACCCTAGTGGGACCTGAGCCGGTCCTACCAGGTGCAACGAAGATAACATTAATTGTTTCCAATGCTGGCCGAGATGAATTGTTCCTCTGGTTGTTTGAGCCAACTTGACTAACCTGCCCAGTGGGCTGACACAAATGCTGCTTCAACTTTCCCTCACTGACGAGTTGTTCCAGATGGTTCCACAGGATCCGACAGTTCTCGGTAGTGTGGCCCACATCTTGATGGTACTGACAAAAGAGGTTTTGGTTTCTTTTCGCAGGGTCCCCTGCCATCTTACTGGGCCATCTGAAGAAGGGCTCCTTACGAACTTTTTCTAGTAACTGATGCACTGGTTCTCGGAACACAGTATTTACAGCCTGAGGTGCTGCCGAGCCTGATTGTCCGAAGTAATCCCTCCTCGGCTTGTTGTTGTGATATTTGTCTGACCTGAAATCCCTTCTCTCCTGCGGGATAACCTTCTCCTTTCCCTTCCCCTGCTGCTGGTCTTCCTCTACCCTTTTGTACTCATCAATATGATCCATAAGGCGGCGTACACTGCGGACGGGCTTTTTCGTCAAAGACTTTCTCAGGTCGTGGTTAGTAGGAAGACCTACCTTAAAGGTATTAAGCGCCACCTCATCAAAGTCGCCATCTATTTCGTTAAACATCTCCCAGTATCGGTCGAAGTATGCTTTTAGTGTCTCCCCTTCCTTCATGGCCATGGATAGCAGCGAGTCCAATGGCCGAGGGACTCTGCTACACGTAATGAACCGCGAAGCGAATGCCCTAGTTAGCTCCCCGAACGAGCCTACAGACCCCGATTTGAGACCGTTAAACCATCTCATAGCCACAGGTCCCAAGCTGGAGGGGAAAACTTTACACATCAAAGTCTCATTGTGAGAGTGCACTGCCATCCTCTGGTTGAAGTGACTCACGTGCTCCACCGGATCAGTTCGGCCATTATAGATGGTAAAGGTGGGCTGGGTGAACCTCCTGGGAAGCCTCCCCCTCTCAATCCTCCGTGAAAACGGAGATTTAGAGAGTTGGTGCAACGCCCTACTCATAGTATCGTTGCCTAAGCCCTTAGAACGAAACTTCTTACGTCTGCGGGTTGGCTGGTCGTCCTCCTCATCGGAGGATGTTGCACTGGTGGGGGAGCGCGACCTTGAACTGTAGCCACCTCCCCTATCCTTCTCCGAGGAAGAATTAGACGAGGACGGTGAAAACTTACGTTTAGCACGGCGTAACTTTCTTTTCAAACGATTGATTTCCTTCTGCATGGATTTAGAACCCTCCTCGTGGGTGGTGCTACCCCCGCCATGAGTATGGCTAGCGCTTGGGTATTATGTATGGACACTCCCTTCACGATCCCTTCAACGTTCAAGACGTTCGAAGTGATCTTCCGGTTGTGATCCCTGTGACTCTGCATGGTGAGAGCCTAAGCCTGCCATAATATCCCTACCTCTTCTAGACTAGATTCCCACAGACGGCGCCAATTGTAAGTGCACAATTGCACCTGGCCCTAAGAACAAGCATTACGGCTCAGGCCCAATGAGCCTTAAACAATATGAATTTGTAGAGTGTGGGCTTGAAACCCAGGTTAGAAGTGTTGAGGATTAAATGACAAGCCAAAGATTGCGAATACTTGGAAACAACAAGGAATATTATAAATCAACCTCCTCGGACGTAAACCGAGAGTTGTTCTTATATTATCTCTCTCTCTCTTTGTTTCTTTTCCTTTTAGGTTACAAAAAGTCCATCCCCTTTTTTTGTTCTAGGTTGCTCCTTAAATACTCCTCTTTTTAATACTTTGTACACGTGTTGCCCCAACTCCCCCTTAGCCTAGATATTTCTTTTCTCAGTGCCTTTGAATAGTAACCAGAAGTTTCCCTTCCACTGTTCAAGTGTCACTTCCCCATTAATGCGGCCAGGGTGGTTGGTGCAGGGTCTTTAATGTGGAGGTAGCAGCCTTTATCTTTGATATTTCTCCAACATCGGTGCTTCTAGGACATTCAAGGGTTCACCCCCTTTAACCATTGGTCTTGACCGTGTCATTCCCTAACCTTTACCATGAAGTCCCGGGTTCTCCGTGTCAGTCCGAGGGAAAAATCACCCTCGGCTGGATCCTCGGACCCTCGGCGTATGGGCCGACCCGTAGTATTAACAAGTCCTAAACCCAAGAGCAGGTCGGCCTTCCTTAGCATGGCCCAACGGCCCATATTCCCATCAAGGTCTTTTTACTCCCCACACTTATCATATTGGAAGGTTCAATACTTGATTTCAATGCCAAATATATTTTATTTCACTCATTAGAACTTATATCTAGTGTATTTAGTCATTTTGCTGTAGCACATTTTTTTTTTCACATTCGCTGCATCAGTTTTCCTGCAGTTGTATCTTTATTTTCTGTACAAGTTATTTTGTTGTAGCGCCTTTTTATTATATTTACCGTATTAGCTATTATACTAACTAAGTCTTTTCTGCTGAAGCTTTCTTATTTCTTTGTTATTATGTGTTTTACTTTTAACACGAACTAATCATTATCCTGCCATAAATATATATACATATACCTTGTATCTCGTGTTCTACAAAATATATTTTATATATGTGAATATGTATAAGTGTATTTACGAATAAATGTATGTATATATTTGAGAATATGCTAACCTATGTAAACTAACATTTGCTTGATGGGTATTTTCTTTGGGTTTTAGATTTGTTTATGTGTAGGAAGTAGAAAAGTATGTCTGCAATAAAAAATGAAGAGTAGTCATTCACATTGTAGAAAAGTGTAGGAAGCTTTACCACACAATAAAAGGTTTTACTGCACAGCAAAAAGCTTTACTGCACAGTAAAAGGTTTTACTGCACAACAAAAAGTTTAATGCACAATAGAAGGTTTTACTACACAGCAGAAAAGTCAGTTCTGTGGCGGAAATTGGAGAAAAGTTCCTTTTACAGCAGAAACAGAGGATAAGCCCACTTTGCAGTGTCTTTTTTTGGACTTTGGACTCAACGTTTGCGCAAAAACTTGCAACAGCAAAATGGTACTTTGGAGCCCATTCTGTGGAGCGCTAGGCCCAACTTCTTTCTTAGAAAAAACCTAAACTAAACGTTGGCCAATAACATCAAGACGCATGTCTAACGTATAAGAAACGTAAAAGGAATCCTTGACAAAGGGCTTTGATTTTTGCAAAGGAATTGAGCATCTTTGAGACAATAATGGAGGGAGATGCAGAAGTAATTGTCAAAGCAATTCTAGTTGAAGATGTTAGCCATCTAGAGTACGGTCTAGTGATAAGTGATGTACTAATCTTAACTGCTAATTTTCGTTTTTGTAGTGTTACTCATGTTAAACGTATTTGCAACTCTGTTACCCATTTTTGGCTAGACGTTCCAAGTCTGGTAATGAGCTAGAGGTTTGGATTGAGTCCATTCCTAATGATTTAGCTCCTCTTGTTGTATGGGACAAAGTGTACTTTTTTACCATTGAGTAATACTTGGCCGCTTGGTGTAGATTCTCAACAAAAAAAAAAAAGAGTGTAAGTTGCATTTTGAAAAAATAAATAAATAAATAAAACAATGTTGGGTGTATTGTGTGAGATTTAATTAAAGGGATGGCTTATTTGTTAAGAAGGATTGCATTGAAAAGCTATGATTGAATATGTATAAGTTATGAAAATTTTGATAATAGATTTTTAGTTGAAGTAAAATTTAAATTTCTAAAATTTAGATGATAAAGGTGTGGTGGGCCTTTTTGTATCCTAGGTTGGACTACTCCTATCATACTGTGGCCCAATGATTCTGGGGTAGGAGAATCGGAACTAACTCAATTGAAACTCACCTTAAGCCAGTTTTTGCGCAAGCTAGGACCCGTGGTAGGGATCTTGGTCACGTGCCCACGATAGGAAATATTGTCACAAGAAAATTTATGACAAGAGAAACATAATACAACAAAATAGCTAAAATATCCTAACTAAAGTACTGGCTACTGACCAAAGATAATGTTTCAAAACAATTTTGCAACGGGAAAATACGATAATATGAGTATGATAGAAATGAATCAGTAACAAGAAAAATAACGTTAGTACTTAAACAATCATGATCAAAGAAAGAAGAGGATTAGTCTACTGAACTTGGCTCTTTAGCAGATTTAAGTCCAAGAAGGGAACCAATCTCCAATATGGGTAATCTCACAGGGAAATCCTGTAAAAAATATTACCTACTTTGGAAAATGGACCTAAGTGGCTTAATCTCAGATTCTGAACTTGCTAGACAGCATGTTATTGAGAGGGAGAGAAGTTTGTAGCCTATTGGTGCATACTCTATCACTCCTCACACTCCTGTTTTCTGACTTCACTCTCTACTCTCTTGTTTTTCCTTTTGTTTTATCTTCTCTAGTTTCTTTTGTTTTCTATTTCCCTATTTTTCAGTATTTTCTCCTATTCCTTCTTGTTGTCGTTGTTCCCCCCTTTACTGTGCACAGCTAAGGCCTTTTTATACTACCTGCTGCGATAAGACTTATCATTTTACCCCTCAACTACTTTTGGCCTGTTGTGGGTGTCCATCCCGGACGGCCTATTAGTCTGCTGGCTACCTAGCCACCACCACTACCCTATGCTGGCTGCACCACACTTTATTCCTAGACAAAAGTAGTTTTGTTTTGTTTTCTTACTTCCTGTGACATTTCCATCCGGATAAGGGTTGGGTTTCTCTTGTATTAATTCATATAGCATGCACCTAGTGATTCTAGCTCATCATTACCTCTTGTGGGTGATATGTCATCACAGTAGGACATTTCCCCCAAAAGAGTTTGAGCAGGAACCCAAGCGGGAACCCTAGAATAGGCTTCCCCCTTCTCTCCACTGCCAGACCATACTTTTTCTTACCTTTGACCCATGACCCACCACCCTTGTATTGGCTAGGTACAAGTGGGTGGTGTCTGAGCTTTGTGCGTGCTCCATTTCCATATGAGTCCATTGCTTGTTTGGTGTTCACGCGTCCATTGCCTGCGGGTTTGTCTGGTCTTGCTACGCATTCTGCTGCTCGTTTAACTTTTTGTGGCATGGATAAGTCATTGGGTCTTCACTCTTTACATCTCATTTATTCTTTGGGCTGAATATTACTTGGGTATAAGCCTTTTCTTCTTTAATTCAGCCCCTGTCTCCTTTTACTTTCGGTTTGTGGGCTAACTGGTATTCCTGCCACGTCACTGCATTATTTCTGCCATAATATCATTTAACTTGTGTTTGCTGGGCTTCGTCTGGGCTTGCCATTTATTATTCCTTAGTTTACATTGTCCAGTATTTCTGTTGGGTCAGTTCTCATATCATTTTGGGCTTCCTCGGCCCATTCTATTCCCTTGGGCATCTTCGGTCTGTTTCATTCTTTCCTACTTATTACATTCCCATGGGCTTTTTGCTAAATCTTTTGGGCTTTCCTGGCCCAATTGTCATATCATTTACTTTTGGGTTTATTGGCCTTTGGACTGATCCCATTTACTAATCCCTTTCTTTGGGCTCCTCTAGCCCGTCGTTGCTTGCTTTCTACTTTTTATGATTCTCATTGGCTTACTACTTCCTTCTTTGGAGCTCCCTTCGGCCCATTTGCTTTCTTTGGGGCCATTTTACTGTTTTGCGAGCTTGTGTACTATTATTCCTGCCATTTGAGTTTAATGATTTTTCTTACTTTACTAATTCTTCTTTCTTCACCCCTTTTATATTGTTGGGCTTCTTCTGTCATTGGGCCCTTTTGCCAAAATGGGCATCAACAAAAGGTTTATCTAAAATAAATTATTATTAAATCTTATCTCTTACTCAAGAGTTTTGTAATTTAATATCCTAATAAAATATTAATTTAATAAGATGCAACTTGAGGAAAAATGCAACAAAAATGCGGATTGTGTGGGATTTAAGTTTCGAAATTTTTTATGATAGACTTTAGTTTGAATGGAATTTAAATTTGTTTTTGATGTGGGATGAAAACACTCAAACCACCCAACCCGTCCATGGACGGATATCACCTCGGCAGCCGTCCAGAAGTTATCCTCAGGACGAGGGTAACGAACAAGGACGTCCAGAGGGTGAGCGAAGTTACATCCCTCGTCCGTGGGGTGCGCACAGCCTACCCTGAGAAGACTCGTCCACATGAAGATCCATGGACTAGGATTTTACATTTGGAATCAGCAGGTGCACACGACGAAGGAAATTCAGGACGAGGGTACCATACTTGGGAGAATCTCCGAATAAAATGTGACAATCCCTTATCCCACGCATAACGGTCATGTATCCATTGTGAAATAGAAATGTAACTCCTGGACGGTTATGGCAGTTACGTTTCAGCCTCGAATCCAGGGGAGGTTCCCATCTCAATAACCGTCTATAAGAGCACTATATAAAGGCACTTCGGACAAGGCCAAGGTATGTTCATTTTATTATTCCAAAAAAGTTGGAACTCGGATTACTTAGAGGAAAAACTAACTTTACCATCGGAGGATTTTTGGCCGGCGCCCGGTCGCCTTTGATACGCTTTTCTTTCTTTTCGGGGCCGTAGAAAGAACCGGTAGTCCCTTCAAGTCCGAAGCATCCAACCTGCGATTTTCTTGGCATCATCGGTTCTGGCGCCGTACGTGGGAAAGAATAAACTTGTTGTTCTATCCGGACAAAAGGTTGAATGGTTCGAACAAGATCAAGGGCTACCGGCCAGGCCACGGGAGAGTAGATCGACTGCATGGTGCAACCGCCTTCTATGCAACACATACAATCCATGGCGGCTGCTATGGCGGGCCCCGACGCGTCGAGAACCGGGGAATTGAATAAGGAGATCAACTTCGGGGAGGCGGCGTCAAGTACACATGGAGGGAAGGGCCCAAGTCGGGGAAGGAGGAGGGGAGAATGTAGAGTCGAAGATCAAACAAGGGGTACCGCTTCAAGAAGGGTGCCGCACTTGGAAAAAGAAATGGACCGGATGAGAAAAGCCATGGATGAAATGAGGGAAAACATGAGGCGAACAAACCCGGTAGATGATATGGTCCACCGAACGGACTCCCTTTCACGGCCTCCATCGGCGGTCACCCTCTACCCTCGAAGTTCAAAATGCCTTCTCTAGACTCGTACGATGGAAATCGCGACCCCTGCGATCACATTGCAACTTTCAAGACGACCATGCATCTGCGGGGGTCCCGAACGAGATCATGTGCGAGCTTTTCCCACCACACTCAAGGGATCGGCGCGAGTGTGGTTCGGCAAGATTCCCCCAAACTCGGTGGGATCATTTGAAGAGCGAGTAAGGCTGTTGTCAACAACTTCATTGGAGGACGGCGTCACAAGCGTTCCTCCTCTAGCCTCGCCGACCATAGAGCAAGGGGACAATGAGAGTTTGCGATCTTTTATCACCCGTTTTTAACGAGAGAAGCCTTAACGGTGGACGAGATGGATGACAAGCTATTGCTAGCCGCTTTCCACAATGGGGTCAATTCGACTTGTTTATCCATAAGCTCTACGAGCGAGAACCACAGACTATGGCCGAGCTTGTCCATTCGGCCCCGAGAATTTTATGAATGCCGAAGATGCCATCATAGCCAAGAAAAGAAAAAGGGCGAGCGCTCGGAAGGGGGCCACCATCGCTACCAGGACCAAGGACCTCGTCCGAAGAAAGTTCGGGTAGACGAGAGAAAAGATAAGGATGGTAAGAAGGCCAGTTCCTCTGCAAGGAATCAGCAATACACGCCCCTGACTATGCCATTAGAGCAGGTTCTTATGCAGATCAAGGATGATCCGTCCTTGAAGTGGCCGGACAAATTGAAGGGGGACCCCAACAAGCGTAATAGGAGCAATCTTGCCGTTTTCATAGGGACCATGGGCATGATACGTACGAGTGCTTTGACTTGAAGCAACAGATAGAAAATCTCATTAGACAAGGGAAATTGAGGAACTTCCTTGGACGAGACCAGAGAGATGAGAAAATGAAGGCCAAGGTGGAAGAATCATCACGCCCCCCACTTGGAGAAATAAGGGTAATTATAGGAGGGAGCTCGACGGTGCAGTCGTCCAAATCAAGGAAGACGTGCACCCGAGGGTGGTGCGGAACATCCAACGGTCGAACGACCTACTAGGACGAGAGAGGTTGACCAACGGCCGTTACTTTCACGGACGAGGAGGCGGGGACGAATTCACCATCCACACGATGACGCGATAGTCATCACCCTACCTCATCTCGACTACATGACGGGGAGGGTATTGATAGACAATGGCGGCTGCGACACATTCTCTACTACCCCGCGTTCCAACAAATGAAGCTAGGACGAGACCGGCTTCGACCGGTGAACTCGTCGTTGGTGGGATTCGGAGGAATGAAGGTGCAACTGTGGGCACCATCATGTTGCCGCAATCGTTGGGACGTATCCGCGGCAGATATAACCAAAGAGGTGAATTTCCTTGTTGTTGATTGTGCATCGTCATACAATGCAATAATTGGAAGGCCAACTTTGAACAGTGGAAAGCGGTAACCTCTACCTACCACTTGTCCATTAAATTCCCGACCGAGCACGGGGTAGGCCGGGTACGAAGGAGGGTGGCTGCCGAGGAGAATGCTACCTAGCCATGCGGCCATGGACGAGCATATGCGGACGATGAGCATAGACGGAAAAAGGGTTGTGGGAGCCCACCGAAGCATTAGAGGACGTCCTTTGGACGATGACCAGCCCGAGAAGTCTACCGAGTTGGGGCGAGCATGGAAGAGGGGCGAAGCACGCTTTGGTCCGGTTTCGAGGAAAAACCTCGATGTCTTCGCATGGAGTCATGAGGACATGCCGGAATTGATCTAAACGTCATTACCCACGCCCGAATGTGTGTCCCTATTCGAAGCCGGTGCGTCGAAGAGAAGAGTTTTTGCTCCGAGCGAGATAATGCCGTTAAGGAAGAGGTGCGAAGTTGGTCGCCGCGAAGTTTATCCGAGAAGTTCACTACCCGGCGGTTGGCGAACGTAGTCATGGTCGAAAAGCCAATGGCAAGTGGCGGATGTGCGTGGACTTCACGATCTCAACAAAGCTTGCCCCAAGGATAGCTACCCATTGCCACGCATTGACCGGTTAGTGGATTCGGCCTGCAGGTCACAAGATACTTAGCTTCATGGACGCTTTCTCGGGGTACAACCGGATTCGGATGAATGAAGTGGATCAGGAGAAGACCTCATTCGTCACAAGTCAAGGGTTGTATTGCTACAAGGTTATGCCCTTCGGTTTGAAGAACGCAGGAGCAACCTACCAAAGGCTGGTTAACCATATGTTCCGTCCTCAAATCGGGCGAAATGTGGAGGTTTATGTGGACGACATGCTGGTGAAGAGCCAGGACGAGGATAAACATCTTGAAGACCTTCAAGAGACTTTTGACACATTGCGACGGTACCACATGAAGTTAAATCCGAGCAAGTGTGCTTTCGGAGTTTCGTCGGGTAAGTTCTTAGGGTTTATGGTGTCGCACAGGGGAATTGAGGCGAATCCGGATAAAATACAGGCGATACTGAACATGGAGCCACCGAGAAATATCAAAGAAGTCCAGTCTCTTGCGGACGAGTCGCCGCCTCGACGGGTTTGTATCGAAAGCTGCCGACAAATGTTTACCTTTCTTTAAGGTCCTCGGGAAGGCTTTTGAATGGACGGACGAGTGTCAAAAGGCCTTCCAAGACTTTGAAGGCGTATCTAATGACAACCCCGTTGTTGAGTCCGTCCGTACACAGGGAAGAGTTGTATTTGTACTTGGCGGTTGTCCCCACACGCGAAGCTCGAGCGTTGGTCCGAGAAGAGGGGAGAGTCCGTAAGCCGGTCTATTACACAAGCCACGCGATGAGAGGGCGAAGGACGGTACCCGATGATGGAGAAACTAGCCTTCGCATTAGTCACGGCTTCCGGGAAGCGAGACATTATCGAGCTCACGTCATCAACGTCCCGACGGACCATCCCATAAAAAGGCAATGAGCAGGTTGGAAGCCGCCATTTTGGACGGTTAATACGGTGGGCCGTTGAGCTCGGCCGAGTTCGATGTCGGAGTACCTCCGGCGAGCGCAATAAAAGCGCAAGCATTGGCGATTTCATTGCGAGAATTCACCCCCGATCGGGACGACTCGAGCAAGGACGCGAAGGAAATGAAATGTGGGTGGTAAATGTAGACGGATCGTCCACCTTGTATGCGGGAGGGGTTGGAATTATGCGAAGTCCCCCGAGGGTGACAAGCCGGAGTATGCGGTCCGTCCGTAGGTATCCGACTACCAACATGACGAAGGCCGAGTACGAGGCTCTACTCAAGGGGCCGGAATTGGCCAAGTCCTTAGGGGCGGAGTCGTTAGCAATCGAGAGGAGACTCTCAGTGGTCATTAACCAAGTAAATGGGATGTGTGATGTCAAAGAAGATCGAATGAAGAAGTACCTTAACAAAGTGAAACGCCTTGCCCGGAAATTTTCAACTATAAGTTTTATTCAACTTCCCGGGGAGGAGAACGGCGGAAGCGGACGCCTTGGCAAAAGCCGCCTCGGCAGGAGTCATGAACGAGTTTGACGACGTCCGGTACATGCCGAGCATAGACATCCCCGACATACGGCGAGATAGGAGAAGAAGAAAATTGGATGAGTCCAATAATAATCTATCTCAAAAAGGGAGGCTTCCGGAAGACAAGGATGAAGCGAGAAAGTTAAGGGTCGGAGTCGGCCAAGTACGTCATCATAAATGAGGTGTTGTACAAGCGAGGCTTTTCTCAACCCTACTTAAGATGCTTGGCTCGACGAGTCAAACTATGTTACGAGGGAAGTTCATGAAGGATCGTGTGGAAATCATTCGGGGGCAAGATCCCTTGTCCATAAGGTCGTCCGGTGCCGGCCACTATTGGCCAACAATGCGGCGGACGCTAAAGCCTATGTCAAGGTATGTGATCAATGCCGGCGTTATAGCAATGTGCCCGGACGACGGCTCGTCCGAGTATCGGACCCCAATGACGGCCCATGGCCACTTCGCACGTTGGGACTGGATATCTAGGAATCCTTTTCCCATAGGAGTCGGCAAATGAAGTTTTTGGTGGTAGGAATAGATTACTTTACCAAGTGGGTAGAAGCCGAGCCTCTTTGCGGCAATCACTCGACGAACGTGAAAAATTTCGTATGGAAGAACATCCTATGCGGGTTCGGAGTACCCGGGGTATTAGTATCGACAACGGGCGTCAATTTGACAACGCACCCTTCGGGGACACGCAATCATTTTGGCATCAAGAATCACTACTCTTCACCCTCCCATCCACGTGCAAATGGGCAAGCGAGAAGTAGCAAACCGATCCTGCTGAAAATCATCAAGACTCGGCTTGAGGGAGCAAAAGGGATATGGCCGGACGAGCTACCGGGTGTTCTTTGGGCCTATAGGACGACCGCACGAACTCCAACGGGAGAAACCCCGTTCAAACTAGCCTATGGGAGTGGCTGTCATACCGGCGGAGGTCCACGTGGCTAGGTCACCGAAGTGATGGAGTACCGGGAGAAAGACAACGGGGAACAACTTCGCCTCGACCTCGATCTTATCGATGAGGTAAGAATGGATGCGGAACAAAGGACGGCAAGGTACAAAAATCTCATGGTCGGACGGCATGACGCCATGGTGAAGCCCGACGGTTCGGTATGGGGGACCTTGTCCTCAAAAGAGGTCTCCTTGGCGACCAGGGAATCCGACATGGAAAACGGGACCCAATTGGGAAGGACTACGGGGTAATTAACCGCAAAGGCGGGGTCCTACTACCCGGAAGCCCCGGACGGGCGGAAGTTAGGGCATCCTTGGAACGTGGAACATCCGCGAAGGTACTATCGGTGATGAGCGGGGACGAGGAAGTCGGTGGCAAAATTTCAGGTTGTGATTTGCTTGTTTGCTTCTATTTACTTGTGCTTTTACTACTATTATGGTGTGTTATGAATAAAAGTGCACTAGTTCTTAAACACGCACTACTTACAGACTAGCTTATGAAAGATGATGCTATGTACTTGATATCTTAATAAGGCACTAGCTTATAAGCGCGTGCCAAGTTTGTGAACAATGTTCATGTAATAATATGGTTTGGATTTCTTATGTACTTGAATTCCAGTTTCCTTGATAATATCCACGGACGAGGCAAAAGCCTTAGACAAATAAAATCTCGGGACGAAGGCCTTCTCGTCCAAAGATTTCCTTTAAATAAGGATAAGGCAAAGAAAAAAAAATGCTAAGGCCTTCTCGTCCAAAACTTTCCTTTAAATAAGGATAAGGCAAAGAAAAAAAAAAATGCTAAGGCCTTCTCGTCCAAAGATTTCCTTTAAATAAGGATAAGGCAAAGAAAAAAAAATGCTAAGGCCTTCTCGTCCAAAACTTTCCTTTAAATAAGGATAAGGCAAAGAAAAAAAATGCCAAGGCCTTCTCGTCCAATGCTTTCCTTTAAAAAGGATAAAGCAAGAGAGAAAGGCCAATGCCCACTCGTCTAAGAAGGAAAAGTAAGACTTAAGATATAACATTCCAGAGACGAACACTCGTCAAGACGAGAAGACATAACATTATAAACTGCTTATGAGAAAGCGAATAAAAATTGCCTAAGGGACGGGCCAAAGTAATGCAGTCGTCATCAGTCCTAAGTGGGTCGTCCATAGAAAGACTGTAGACGGTCACTCAACACTTAGAGCATAGTTTAAAGGACAATGACATAAATTATAACAAACAAAAAAGATATTCTTTAACTTGAAAAGGGTAGACGGCCACCGTCCAAAAACCCTTATAAAGTAAACAGTAAAAGACATTGTTCATAAACTCGTCTAGAATACTCTAGACGAGGACATTGTACTTGAATAACATTTCAGGTTCTCAGATACATTTTAATAAAATATAAGAGAAAAGAAGAAAACTAAACAACAATAACTTCTTCAAGGGGAAGGGGCATCAGCATTAGGGTCGTCCTGGTCCGTGGAAGCGTCGTCCTCAACATTGACATCGGCTCGAACTGTGTGGACGAGAGAACTTGTAGCGACGGCAAGGTTGAGTTTGATGACGCTAAAGTCAACTTCAGGAAAGCTGTCCATAGCGTCCATCCTAAAGTCCTCAAACCCCGCTGCATAGTTCGTGTCCATCAGGTCAGTAAACTCCTTGGACGCCTTGAACTCCTCCACCGCCTCGTCTTTAGCTTTCTTCAGAAGTTGGCTCAGCTCATCATTTTCCTTTTGAAGAAGTTCAAGACGCTCGTCCTTCTTGGCAGTGTCAGACTTCAGCTCCCCCACCAAAACCTTGAACTCCTCAACCTCGTCCTTGGCCTTGTTCGCCACCTCTGCCCACGTCCTACAGTCGTTTTTGATCTCTTCTATTCTTTTCTCTAGAAGGATCCTCGTCTGTCTAACTCGGTGGCTTTGCTGGACGCAGGCTATGAACTTGGACATAGCCTACATAAAAGAAAAGGAAGTTTAGATGATAGAAACAATGTTAGGCAAACATGGGCAAATCAAGACGAGGCTTTGATAATCACCTTGAAGAGATCGTGGACGCCAGAATGCTCGAAATCTTTCAAGGACATGTTGTAGCACGTAGCCACGTCCTCGCCTTTCACAGCTTCTTGAAAACGTTCCCAAGCCAGATCCTCGTTCCCCAATAAGTTAGTAGAAATCCCTTGAGGGGGCTGGGACGAGTTAATAGCAGGGGACTTGGACGGAGTGGCGCTTAGGGGCGTGGACAAGTCAACATCAAGGACCAGGACGGGCGGTTGGGAGGTAGGCTCGGGGCCCGCGGTCTCGAGCCCGGACGACCCGAGACTTAGCTTTCTTCCCCCGACGACTTGGCAGGCTAGTCAAGTCCACATGCTTGGACAAGCTCTTCCTTTTCTCGCCAGAAACAAGACGAGGTTGGGGTTGAGGCTCAGATCTAGCTGCCTCGTCGACGACTTCCTTCCCCTTGTTTCCCTTCATGGTTGCCATTCCAAAAAAAAAAAAAAAAAAAAAAAAAAAAAAAAAAAAAAATTTAGAAAAGACATATAAATAATAATAAAACAAAAATGGAAAAGACATGTCTTAAAGTGCAACACTCACGTCTACGGGTGGTTAGCTCGTGTGCTAAGGCGTCGACGGACGGTTCGGGGCGAGTCCCCACTTGTGTAGACGCTTAAGGGTCACTAACGAGTGGAAGTCTCGTTCGGGATGTAGACGGGCCCCGTGGGACGCGGTCACGATGGAACTTGCTCAAAGAGGGTCGTCCAACGGCTGGAAAGGGAAGAAAGAAAATAAGGTCAGACCATCGTCCAAACAAAAAGTATAATATAAAAGAAACAAAAAAAAAATAATAACGTGACAAACCTTATGGACGAAGGTTCCCTATGTCTCCAGTATAAGGAGCAAATAAGACTCTCTACCCATCTCAACGGGATGCTCGCCCGAAAACCGAGAGACGAAGAAAAACTCCGTCTTCCGGTTTACGTCGACGAGGGCAAAGACTTAATCGATCTACGGTCATTGCCCCGGGCGTGAGCGATGGAAGCCTCGAGATTGATTTATCTCGGAGGGTTTATAGCAGTACAGGAACTCGTCCACGGTGATAGGACGGTCCCCGTCAAACACCTCCATCCATAAGACTTGCATGGAGATAACTAGTCTCCATGCGTTGGGGTTAAGTTGACACACTCCCAAGCCCGGCCCTAGTTAGTAATTCCCTAGCAAAGGCATTTAAAGGAAGTCTAAGCCCCACAACAAATAGGCTTCATAAACACCTATTCCAAAACGAGGCCGGCAACACCACTCACCTCGGACGACTAGCCTAGGGTTTAGATCATCGGGAATCTGAAACCAAGTCCTAAGGGAATCTAACCTTCTCTCGTCCGTCCTCGAAGGAACCTCAGAGCACAACTATATACGGTTTCTTGTTCGTCTAAAGGAGAGGACGGTGGGGAGCTCGTCGAGGTGTCGGCCCCGGAGGGGCTGTCCTCGTCCTAATACTCTCTTGAAGAGTTTCTATGAGGACTCCGGGGAACACCAGATGTATATTCGGTTGTGTGACCACTACTACTACCGACGTTACTAGAGGTGTCATAACTAGAGCCGTCATGATACTCGTATGGCCACGACCACCTTGTCGCTAGACGAGCGAGGAGGCCATTGAAAACGTCCTAACACTTAACAAGGAAAACTAAAGTGAGTATAGAAAGATTACCGGTTCTAGACGAGGGACACTAAGGACGAGGATACTCTTAGACGAAGCGACGGACGGAGTGTCAAAGCGGAAAATTTGAAAAAGTGAGAGGGGCATGAGGGAGAAACCACTATTTATAAGCATAAAAGTCTCGGTAACCGCGACGACGGACCTAATCATAAGGTGACACATGGCGCATGCCTCGGAGGAGTAAACGCGGTTGACTAACCTCCTATGGATGTGTGACACGTGGTGCGTTTTAAAATCTATTGATACAATCGCATAACTCCGGACGAGGGGCAGGCGGTGGCGGGATGAAAACACAAACCACCCAACCCCGGCCGTCCATGGACGGATATCACCTCGGCGGCCGTCCGAAGTTATCCTCGGGACGAGGGTAACGAACAAGGACGTCCGGAGGGTGAGCGAAGTTACATCCCTCGTCGAGGTGGGGTGCGCACGGCCTACTCGAGAAGACTCGTCCACATGAAGATCCATGGACTAGGATTTTACATTTGGAATCGACGGGTGCACACGACGAAGGAAATTCAAGACGAGGGTACCATACTTGGGAGAATCTCCGAATAAAATGTGACAATCCCTTATCCCACGCATAACGGTCATGTATCCGTTGTGAAATAGAAATGTAACTCCTGGACGGTTATGGCAGTTACGTTTCAGCCTCGAATCCAGGGGAGGTTCCCATCTCAATAACCGTCTATAAGAGCACTATATAAAGGCTGCTTCAGACAAGGCCAAGGTATGTTCATTTTATTATTCCAAAAAAGTTGGAACTCAGATTACTTAGAGGAAAAACTAACTTTACCATCGGAGGATTTTTGGCCGGCAGCCCCGGTCGCCTTTGATACGCTTTTCTTTCTTTTTCAGGCCGTAGAAAGAACCAGTAGTCCCTTCAAGTCCGAAGCATCCAACCTACTGATTTTCTTGGCATCATCAGTTTTAAATTATTGTTAAATCATGCAATCTGAGGAAAAAAACAAAAACAAAAACGTTGGTTGTGTGAGATTTAAGTTTGAAATTTTTTGATAATAGACTTCTTAGTTTAAATAGAAGTTAAATTTGATTTAAATTATTATTAAATCTTACCCCTTAGACAAAACATGAGTTTTTTTTTTTATTTTTTTTAATAAAGAAAACATGGGTTGTTGTGCATGATTTAAGTTTACAAATTTTTTATAATAGACTTTTAATTTGAATAAAATTTAAATTTGTTGAGTTTAAATGATAAAGTTTTAACTGAATTAAATGGTTGTTAAGTATATCCCTTAATTGAGGAAATATATCCTAACAAAAAACATAAAATTAATTTACTTATTAAATCTTATCCCTTAGTCAAAACATTGGTTGCTTTATTTTTAGAAAGAAAACATGGGTTGTTGTGTGAGATTTAAGTTTAGAAATTTTGTATAATAGACTTTTAGTTTGAATAGAATTTAAATTTATTGAAATATAAATGATAAATTTTGCCTAAATTTAACAGTTGTTAAATATTATTCCTTAATTAAGGAAATATATCTTAATAAAAATATATATAATTATTTACTTATTAAATCTTATTCCTTAGTCAAAACATGAGTTTTTTTTTTTAAAAAAAAAAAAAGAAAAGAAAAAAGAATGTGGGCTATTGGGTAGGATTTAAGTTTGAAACTTTTTTATAATAAACTTTTAGTTTGAATAGAATTTAAATTTGTTGAATTCTTTTTCATGAAAAACTTGTAATTAACTTTATTAAGAAGAAAATAAATTTTTTTTATCATTAGTAATAGCTGACTCAGCGATGAATTTTTTTCTATCTAAATTAAATAATTATCAAAGTTATCTATTTTTTGGGCATGCCTTGGCAATAGATGTTTAGGTTTGTTGCTTCACATATGATACTTTAGTTGATTTAAAATTCCAAAATTGATGTACTACACTAAAGTTTTACCTAAATTAAACAGTTATCAAATATTATCCCTTAATTGAACAAATATATCTTTAAAAAAAATATAAAATTAGTTTATTAATTAGTGAGAGTATTCATATATGACATGACATTATTTAAATAAATACACTCGTGGACAAAAGGAAATTAATAGTATTTTTTTAATTAAAAAAATTACCGAAATAAAGAGATGAAATGTTACGTCGTGGCGAAAAAAAGCCGGTTTCGTATGTAGTGCTGTGCAGGGCAATCGCTGTCTTGTCCAATAGAATTGTTTAATTGTTTGAGAGATTTCGTCTTTCTATTGGTTGATTGTAGACAAGCCGTTTCATTTTCATGTGTGATTATCAATCACTATTGTATGTTTTTTTAGCCCCACTGTTTTACTTTCATTTATTAATTTTAATTGTGGCCACTTTTTTTTTTTTTGGTCCCTCTCTTTCCATTTATTTGATAAGATCTTTCCATTTATTTTAAGATGACGTCCGGTGCTTTACCTTTGTAAACATGTTGGTACTGTTAAGGTTTATATTAGATTTTATCAAAAAAAGGTATAATATTAGATTAGACTATTAGTATAGTTTTTGTATGGTTTATCTTGGAAATTCTCTTATGAATGTAACATGAATAAGATATTTTTCAATTAAAAAGGCGATTAACAATTACAAATTTAAAGCCAATCATGCCACTTATTAATAATATAAATAATTTTATTGTTACTATCAAGAGTGATACTAGGATTTCATATTTAGGTGGTGGAGTTATCAGGACGTTTCAACGGCCTTCCTACCATGTTTAACTTAAACCACAGAGGTATCTATTGCTCGAGTTTCTGCCTTCTATGTGACAAGGCCATGGAAACCACAACCCACACGCTTCTCCATTGTGATCATGCCAATTTGACTTGGGCTCATTGGCATAATTGTTCAATTGATTTAACCCTTGTACCCAAGAACTAGTGGATATTGCACTAGACATTGCTGAAAAAGACTCCTCCTTTGCTTTGGAACACTTCTTTGCAGTCGCTTGGTCCATTTGGTGAAATCGCAATCAAGCACTTCATGAAGATTCAAGTGCCCATCCAAGACAAATTTGGGAAATGGCTAATAGAATTCTTGGTGATTATAAGGAAGCATGCTCATATTCTAACTTGCCCCTAGTCCCTTCCTTGACCAAATGGAGAGCCCCCCCTGCGAGTTTCATTAAAATTAATGTTGATGGCACAACCTCGGATGATGGCAGGCCATCTAGCATTGGTGTGATAATCCGAGACAGCTAGGGCTCTTCTATTGCAGCCTCTAGCAGGGTCCTTTCATCACCTTTCCCAGCTGAGACTACAGAAGCTTTGGCTTTACAAGAAGGTGTGCTGCTAGCATCAGAGATGGGACTCTCCAACGTTATTCTTGAATCCGATGCCCTCTACATTATACAAGTAGTTAACAAAGGTAATGTGGGTGGTGAGTTCGGGCACATCATTCAGAACATTAGGGATTTTCTTCCTCTTTTTCCTGGTGTTTATTCCAGCATCTGAAACGGGATGTCAACAGAGTTGCCCATGATCTTGCAAAAGCAGCTAGGATGTCAAGTGTCTCTCAAGTTTGGAAAGGTGTCATCCCAAGCTTTGTAGAGCATCTTATTCTTGAGGACGGTGGCTTGTAACTACTCTTGTAGCTCCACTCTCTGTTGTAATTCTGTTTCTGATGAATGATTTGCATATATTTTACCATAAAAAAAAAAAAAAAAAAAAAAAAAATGACGTCCGGTGCTTTACCTATGTAACCATGTTGGTAGCTTAAGTTTTATATTAGATTTTATAAATAAATAAAAGTTATAATATTATATTAGACTATTAGTATAGTTTTTGTATGGTTTATCTTGGAAATTCTCTTATGAATGTAACATGAATAAGATATTTTTCAATTAAAAAGGTGATTCACAATTACAAATTTAAAGCCAATCATGCCACTTATTAATAATAAAAATAATTTTTTTGTTACTATCACGAGTGATACTAGGATTTCATATTTAGGTGGTGGAGTTAGCATACTAGACAATAGACATGAATCAAGACAAATATTGCACGTGCGCACGCCACACATACATGATATATATAGATGGACTCAAGTTACACCTAGTGTAATTCTAAAGAGTTACCCATTTTTTAAACCATTGGATTTAAGTAGATCCAACGGTAAAAAATAAACTTTCATTAATGCTAACTAATTGATCTCATTTATTATCTCTTATTTAATACATTGGATACTTATTTCTAAAAAGAAAAATAAAATCTTAGTAATGATCATTACTTTAGTTCTTTCTACATTCATAATGTCACAATTTTTTTTTTTTTTTGGCTTTAGTAATAATCATTTTTGCAGTCGAAAAATAATGAATCTAACTATTAAAGTATAAAAACATGTGTACTGCTCACAAAAAAACACCAACAAAAATATCTAGAATATTGTTGAAAGAACTATGTTGCCATTATTACTGAGATTTTATTTCTTGAGACAAGATCTAGAGTGTTCATATTGATGAGGCAAGGAGCATGGTGGTGAGATTGAAATTAAGGGTCTATTTGGTTGGGAGGATGGAAAAGTGGGAAGATAAAAAATGCAAAGAGGATAGAAAAGTTGGAGGATAGAAAAAATTTTAGTTTCCCTCATTTATGTTTGGTTGGGAGGGTGGAAGTGGAAAAGTGGATGAATGGAAAACTTTTTTGTTTTGTTGAAAATAAAGTTTGTATAAATTGACCATCATGTCCCTATTAAATAAAACAAAAGGTAACACATTACACTTTAAAAAAAATTATGTATAGATAGACACTAATTAAAGTATAAAAAAAAAAAAGCATAACAAAACGTTTTCAAAAAAAAAAGAGAACAAAAAAAAAAAACCAACCAAAATTAATGAGAAAATAAACATATGAGCAAAAAAAAGAAAAAAAGAAAAGAAAGAAAGCTACACATCCAGAAAAAGTCAAAGAAAATAAAAAGAAGAAAAGAAAAGAAGCTATGTTCAGACAAAAGAAAAGAAGGAAAAAAAAAATGAAAACCATCATGTCAGTAACAAAGAAAAAAAATCAAGGAAAAAAGAAAGAAGTCAACAAGTCAGTAACAAGGGAAGAAAAAATGAAAAGCCAATACATTGGAGACTTGAAGGTGAATTTTAAGGGTATTTTTGGAAGCTCATTTTATGAGTTTCTCCCTTTCAGTTTTCTTTCCACTTTGGAGAGAAAACTTTTTGATGGGCTAAGAGAGAAAATGTTTGGACCCACATCATTTATTTTCCTTCTTCTACACCCAACCAAACACACTCTAAAAAAGTTTTTCTTCGTATTCTTTCTCCAAAAATTTTCATCCTCCCTATTTCACCTCTAAACAAACACACCATAAGAGAAAGGCAATGGAATTGAGTTGGAGAAAAGCAATGGAGGAGAAAAAGAGAGCAGAGAAAAACATGATTATGGAGGAGAGAGAGACGTAGACTTTTTTTTGGGTTTAGAGATAGATATGAAATGTATTAAATAAAGGATAATAAATGAGATCAATTAGAATATTAGCATTAATAAGGGTCTTTTTTTGACCGTTGGATCTACTTAAATTCAATGGTTTAAATACAAGCATTTATAGCACAAGTGGGTGACAAATTCATGCATGCCACATATTTACACCAAACTAGCTAGGCAAGGATGCACCATTAACCAATTTTGAAGAACATAATTTTTTTTCTTCTAACAACTAAAAATGAGGCAGATTGTTATTGTCTTATAACTTCTTTGATGATTTTGAGAATGAAGCGTATTGCCATAAAATCCCTCCAACCAGATTGTTTATTGCGTGAGAAGCCATTGGCACAATAAGGCTATAAGACATAATTGTGGCATAACCATACACAAGCCCAACAAAAGTTGCCCTGAAACATGTCAAACACCAAATCCAAATTAATTGGAGTCCACAGTGCCTAAATATGGAGGTGGAATCTTATGAAAATGGAGGTGGAAGAGCAACGGAAGAGAGAGAAATGTGTAGTTAATGAGAAAGAGAGAGCAGAGAGAAAAATATACCTATTTTTGGAATTAGAGATGGGTATGAAATGTTATAAATAAGAATAATAAATGAGATACTTATTAGAATATCAGCATTAATGAATGCATTTTTTTAACCGTTAGATTTACTTAAATTCAATAGTTTAGAAACTGTGTAACTGATTATTACCTCTTAGAGCATTCTCATTAAGCATTCTAAAAAATTTAGTATTTACCATCTCAAAACCCAAATTTATAACACATACCACACCACTTTACAACCTTCCTTCCATCAAAACTTCTAATTTTTTTTAACACTTCATTTAAATATTATTTCTTTATCATTTTTTATTCTTTTTTATTCATCCTCTCTCTTTCTCTGTCTCTCTCTCCTCTGTGTCTCTCTTCCACAACCCAGTGCCGCCAGCCACCATATCCACCCACCCATATCACAACCACCACATCCACCCACTATCGCCGCAACCACAAACAACAGCAAAAAAAAAAAAAAAAAAACCTTCACATCCAAAGCCACAAAATCAAAGAATAATCCAAATCAAAGAATCACAACATCACAACAAAGACCCAAAACCACCCTGATCAACCCACACCCAGCACCCAAAACCATCTCGATCAACCCACAAACCCAGCCACCGCAATCAAGAACTGACCAAAATCAATCAAAACCACTGAAATTAAAACTCACCGATATCAAATTGCAAAACCCACTCACCAAATCACTACAGAGACCCACCATGAACCACCGTAAAGACCCACGATCCACAAAAAACCACCACAGCCCAACCACACCCAGCATCACACCCGGCCACACCCAAGACCCACGAACTCAAGATGCAGAGAGAAAGGGAAACAGAGAGGTGGAGAGAAAATGAAAGAAAGAGTAAGAAGGAGTGGACGGAGAGTATGAGAGAGACAATGAAAAGGAAAGAAGTGGACGAAGATCACGAGATCAGCAGCGGCATGTGGGTATGGAGATAGCGCAGAGATCGGAGGGTAATTGGATCGGACAGTGGGGATGGAGATAACGGCAATGATGATGACGAGGAGAGAGCATGTGCAATGATGATGACAACAAGCTATGGATGGCTTGCCTGAGAGAGAGACACCAGAAGGAGAGAGGGATAGAGAGCTCGAGAGAGAGTGACAGAGAAGTGAGAGGAGAGTGAAGAGACTTGGAAGCAGATAAGCACAAGAGAGAGAGAGAGAAAGAAATTAATAAAAAATTATAGCATAGTGCTACAGTGCGGTCTCAAAAATGAGACCGCACTGTAGTAGTATTGCAAAAGATTTGGCATATATTATTTTTGATGGAGCACATTTTTTGTTCATAAATGCTAAAAAAAAGCATTTTTTAGCATATAGCATGCTTAATAAGAATGCCCTTACCAAGGTTATACTTGATGATGATCTTTCTTGAAAAAAAAATTAATTTATTATCATGTATCTCAAGATAAAAGCCTTAAAATTGGTATAATTTGAGGGAGTCATCTTGTGTGAACCCAGGCCTAATAGGGAAGAAGCATCCTTGTGGCTCCTCATCCAAAATGACTGCCTACAAGACTATTCAAACATGTTCCATGATTAAATTTGCCAATCTCTTATTTCTGCCAAGTTTGTCCGTAATTTTACATAGAAGAAAACTCATTCCATCCTATCATACACCTTGTTCATATTTAGTTATAGCCCCAATTGTACCACTCATGCATGTCTCTTTTTTCAAATAACGTAATTAGTGATCAGCCGGAGCTTGACACAAATGCATTATGGACATCAAATATAACTTGAGAGAGGATCTGTTTCAAATGGCCAACTCAGACTATGAATAACCTTTGTCGAGAACTTTACATAGGCTAATGTGCCGATTGTTAGGAATTCTCTCTAGGTTGTTTTTTTTCCCCTTCAGATTGGGGACCAATTCAGTATGCGGTATTGTTAACTTTCTTAAGCATACGTCCAAAATTTTAAGATAAAGGATACTTTAACAACATCCTCACCAAGTGCATGCCAATACTTTTTTAAAAAAACAAAGAAAGTATACTATTGAAACCCTAGGATGCCTAGACACATACATGAATATGGGTACGAGTACGAAATAGCGACGTGAACAATTTAAAAAAAAATTATAACATGATACGGCAAATAGAATACCGTTACAACACAAGTACGACACAGATATAACATGAGTACGACACCACAAATGAAGTGTCCATGCATACTAATCGAAACCAAGGGCTATGTGTATGTGAACTTCCTTAATGGTAAAGTCTTGTAACAAGTTCATTTGGTTTGTTACTCGGTCAGTGCCAACTATATCAATAAACTTTGTCTTGTTTTTTTAGCCAACACTCAAATTTAAAATTTTTATATTGTGAGATTTTGTCGACTGAGAAAGTTTAGGTAAGAAAAGGGTTATTGTGTTATATTAATTACTCTACATTCTGAAAAAGAACAAGAAAAGAAAGAAAAAAAATAAGAAAAGTTATATTTCATAAACAGTACTGATGGGAATATTCCATCGTAATTCATGGACAAATTGTTTTGAAGGTGGCAAATTAATATTTAATAATAACAATGATTACTATACAATTTGTTGCAATTTGTTCATATGTATAATTTGAAGTGGAGTTCATAAAAAAAAAAGTATAATTTGAAGTGGCGAGGACTGCTTCGAGAATCAAGTTTTCAACAAAAACAATATGATACGCAATGTACTCTCAGCTAGGACAGTGACTCTCACAAACTGATGGTCTCTCTAAAATAATTAAATCTGGCTTATTTTTCTTCGATAATTACGTGATATTATTTTAATTTCTTACACCTCAAACCCTGAAATCTATTTTTATATATTATTAATCGATCAATTTCTACTGTGAACACAATAAATTTGTCTCCACCACATAAGAAAAAAAAAAAAAAAAAAGGAAAAATGAAACTTTGTCCTTTTCTATTAAAAGCGTGAGGCATGGCTATTGGCTACTGATACTTTCATTTCATATAGTATTAAAACTTCAGCTTTCACTTTGTGATAGAAAATTAACAAAAATATATAACAATGGGGGATTGAGTGCGTCAAATCCCAACAACCATATTGGGTACCTGATTGATTCAGACTTGTGCCTAATGACACAATTAATGAAAAGAACAAGACCATGTTTTATAGGCCAGAGGCATGTGGATCGATAGTATTCATTCTGCATTTCATTTTTGGTAGGATTATTATGTGGCCCAAACAGAACGAAGGTTAACAGACGCATCTGAGACTCAAATATATACTCTTTTAGTGTAAATTGTTAATCACGCAAGCAAGTCAGCAATTCCCATTCCACCCATTCCATTTGATCTGGTATAATCTTGTATTCAAGTCCACAATTCCTTTTAAAAGTCTTGTAATTTAGTTAACATTTTTTTGTGTTTTTAATAGAGACGTTTGTGATTTAAATTCTTTCTTTCTTAACTATCAATTTGTAAACAAATAAAAAAAAGTCGATAATTCCCATTTTTAGCTTATTTTTCTTATTTAATTCATATACATCTATATTTTTGTCAGTAGAATTGTACTTTTATTCAATTTATTTTTTTAAGTTCAATAAATCAATTAAAACAAACTCATTCAAATAAACAATAATTGAGTATGAAGTATGAACAAAGAGCATTCGGAGTAGTGTGGATCAAGAATTCAACTCTTGTATGTCACTATCTGAAACTCGTGACCACTCTCACATGTTCAGTATGTATACGGTGTGCTTCTAGTATTTTCTTATTTTTTATTTTTAAATGAATGAGAACTATTTGCTTCTACTCTTTAATACATACGTAACAAAATACTAAATCCACATATTATGCATGACTTTTTTTTTTTTTTTTTTTAGAATCTATTTCAAAAAATCTAGTGTCATAAATAAATACACAATTTTTGTAACATTTTTTCACAATTTTTCACAAGAAAAATTGTTGAAAAGTTGAAAAAACAAATTATAAATTTTGTGAAAAATTGTTGAAAAGTTGAAAAAACAAATTATGAAAATTATAAACAGTCTGTCGTAGTTTATCATATAAGAAAATTGTAATAAAAATTATGAATTTGTTTATGGTAATAGAAAAACTCAAATGCATTTTAAATTTTTTTTTTTTTTTTGCTTAACAAATGTATTTAATTATTTATGCATGAGTTTGGGTCATCATATTAAGTAATCAGCAATTTTCAATATGAGGTTAGGATTCCTTTCAAGTTGCTTGCAACAAGAATGAGATAATTATATTTCCCAACTCGAAAGGCTCTAAAAACCTCACAGTTGAAAAGCCAGGCTGTAAAGGCGAACTGTCCCATATGAACGAAGAAAAAATGAAAACTCGTGGGTATGCCTCTCATTCTTGTTCACCAAAAGAAAGCCGAAAAAGGGGTTTGATTGATTGATCCCTACCCACTCTTCGAAGCAAAATATCCACATGCGCAATGCCCATGTGGCGCACACCCTGTCAAATAATCACTTACTGTATAAGAAATTGAAATGAAGAAATAATCAAACAAAATTGGTGTTGGGATATATAATCTCAACGTTGACTTATATGTGTTGACTAATATAGCACCGTGCCCAAACTAAAAATCCATAATTACTAAACTACAAATTCAGAAGATGACATATCACTATTGCATGGGGGAATAAGAAAAGCTAGTTTTATTATTGGCATGTAATTAATAAAATAATTTTAATATTACATATTTTGTCACGATTTTTTTATATAATAAATTGTAATTGACTGTTTGTCACTATTTTATATATATATATATATATATATATATATATATATATATATATATATATATATATATAGTTGTATAATAAATAAAGATAATTGTAGTAAAGTGTTAATAAAAATATAGAATTTATTCCAATAAATATGCAGTTGTGCAATGAGCAAGGAAATTGGTAAGACGCGTTTGAAGAATAAGTGTGAACAAGGGAATGGAGTCAATGGACAATGAAATTGATTTCTAGTGGCAAATAATTCCAAATTGATATTAAGGATTTATTTTTATTATTACATTTAAAAAAAAAATGCAATTATGTGAGTCATGTGACTTGGGATATCTGTGTATCAAGTTATTAACGTCTTTTTCTAACTCTTCTTTTAAGGGTAGGTTAGGGCGTAGCCTATAGTCTGAATTTGGTGGAAAGTGGGGACTAAAATTAAAGTTAGACGAATCAGAAACAAGATAATACGATTCTAAAAATAAGTACTTTCATTACTCATTAGGTTGGTTGTCAGATTACTTAGACGTAAAATTTTAGAATCATGAAAACTTGGAACTACTTTAATTTCAGCCCATAACTTTAAAGTAATGGATGATATTAATAGGCTTATAAATACCCTCTTTGAGATAGTGCGAAGCTAAGAGGATAATGAGAATCTACTGGCCTACGGCAACACCTCAATTAGTACGATTTTTAATATCCATTTGAAAATTTTGGAATTTTTGAAAGGAGAGCAATTTATATGGAAACAAATGCCAGAATATGTATTTCTTATCTCAAGCAATAATAATAATAATAACAACAACAACAATAATTACTAATAAGAATATTTCTAACGTTATCTCGAACACTTTAATCCAACTTGCAAACTTATTAAAGTGTGATTAAATTACATTATTTACACATAGGTCCACTACTTGAATTTAGTGAAAAATAATTCAATCACTACTTGCCACATGTCTAAATTGTATCAAAGCACCCATATCTCAATATCTTGCTATCGATAATTAATCAAGTTGATGCCAAAATGTGCTTTTACCCATTTCTCACAAATTTTTTAGCAAAATACTCCATATCTCAAACTAATTAGGAAAATACCCCTATTTTGAAACTCAATTTTCTAAAAATCGAGTTTCAAATGTAAAATTCGATTTTTTGAACATTGAGTTATAGCGAACGTGGATTTAGATTTTTTTTTTTTTTTTTTTTGTGGAACTTGAGTTCCTCTTGAATTTTTTCAAGGAACTCGAGTTCTATAAACTCGAGTACTTCACATGAAACTTGAATTCCAAATTTTTTAAAAAAAAAATTTAAGTTCGCTATAACTCGATTGTCCAAAAATCGAGTTTTAAATTGAAACTCAATTTTTAGAAAATCGAGTTTCAAAAAAGAGGCATTTTCCTAAATAGTTTCAAATATAAGACATTTTGCTGAAAAGTTTTGGAGAGGGCAAATGCCCATTTTCACCATCAACTTGATGTCATTTGGTTTACACTTATACAACTGAGGAAGTTTGGAATGATTTTCACAATTATTTTTCGGAAAAAGTTTCTCTCCAAACTAGTTTGGAGAAAAACCCTTCAAACTTATCAAATATTTTTATATTGAGTATGAAATTTGAAAATCTAACCGTTGGATTGCATGTTCTGATTATATTATTCATGCTTGCAAAATTTCAAGAAAATCAAAAATCAATTACTATATCATCAAACAAATGTTAAAATTTCAAGTTTTTGTAATCTAAAATTGTGTATAAAAAATAAGTTCATTGATCAAATAGTAAATAAAATCCGATTTAAACGAAATTTGATATGCATGTTAAGAACATAAGAAACATGAAATTCAACGGTTAGATTTTCAAAATTCACACCTAAAAAAAAGATATATGATAAGTTTAAAGGGTTTCTCTCCAAACTAGTTTGGAGAGAAACTTTGTTCTTGTTTTTCTCATGGCAATGTTGCTTGTGTGTTTCAAATCAAGCGTTCCATACGCAATAAACTCCAAGAATTAGTCTCTATCGCAATATATTCTACCAAGTCAAAAGTTTTGTGGGATGAATTTGATTCTTACAACACCATACTTGAGTATACTTATGGGTCTTTGAAGGCACTTCAAGAGTATCAACAACATGTTTATCAATTCCCAATATAGTGCTCTTCGCAACCAAATGCTTGCCATGAATCTATTTCTATTTCCCTCCCTGGAAGTCAAAGTTGCAAGCCCTTGTTAGGTTGATTTAGTAGTGCTTATAGTAATTGATTGTGTAAGACCTAAATTAAGGGCCATTCACCCATCATTGACAACAAGAAAAAGCCTCAGCCTCACTACGATAACTACCATAAAATAGAACATACCAAATTAAATTGCTATAAGCTTCCATGGTTACCCACCAAAGCAAGGAGTGTAGACACCACCACAAGGGATGCCATTGCTGATGTTGTACCTAAGGATGAGGCACCTCAACACACAAAACGGAACTATATCATCAACTTATCTCTGATCTTAACACTCATAATGGAACAATATCAACAATTTATCTCTGATCTTAGCCCGAACCTCATTCAATCTATTGCCAATCTCACAAGTACTTCCAATTTTTTACTTTAGATTATAGATACTGGTGCTTCTGATCATAATTCCTCATCCATTAATCACTTAGACAATTTTCATCTATTCCTAACAATAGAATTGTCACTCGTTCGAATAAAAATAAAATACAACTTAGAAAAATCTTGTATGTTCCAAAATTCACTTTTGCTCTATCTGTTATGAAACTCACACATTCTTTTAATTGTATTATCATTTCTTTTCCTTTTGATTTTTGCTCTATTTTTTTGGGAGCTTTCTAAGAACCAGGTTGTTGTTGTTGTTGTTGTTGTTGTTGTTTTTTTTTTTTTTTTTTTTTTTTTTTTTTTAAGATAGCATGATGGTCTTTACTTTTCATCCCATAATAAATACCACCGCATTGCAGTGTGGGTGATACCGTACCGTACCGGCCAGTACAGCCGATATATACCATATAAGCTGGTGAACCGGTACAGTTACACCCCTGTTTCGTACCGAAAAAATTACCGGTCGTACCGGCGAAAACCGGCTGTACCGGCACAATCCGGTTGTTTCGGCAGGTAAATGAAAACAACGAAAACTAGATGAGAAAAATAAAAAACAAGGCTACCCTTTTGAAAACCCAAATGAGAAAAATGAAAAAAAGAAAAAAAAAAAGAAAAAAGAAAAAAAAGAAGCTATCTATATATATATATATATATATATATATATTCATTTATTTATTTATTTATAAATTGTTCAGATTTATTTTTATCCTATCTACCTGCTTGCTAAGCATACTCATTGCCTTTTTCTAATGAGAATAATTGGTGTAGTGAATTATTTGAATGAATTCATGTTGTCATTCAGGGTTATTTTTCTAGTTGTTTCTTTATTTGGTGCGCAATATTTTTTTTTACCATTATTGATGATTACTCTCATTTCTCAATGTTCATGGCTTTATTATATGAAGCAAAAATTTCAAACCCAATACTTAAGAGACATTTATATGCCAAGAGCCAAACTTTAATTTAAACAATCTATCGAAATGCTTTGAATTGACAATGCCTTGAGTTCATATCTATAGATTCTATACACTTCTTCTTCTTCTTCTTCTTTTAAAAAAAAAAAAAAAAAAAATTAAGTGAACATGGCATTATTAATCAATGTATTTAACCCCAACAAAATGATTTTACCCAATGCAATCACTGCAAGATCCTAGAGGTGGCTCGTTTCCCTTGCATCCATGCTTACCCGCCACTCAAATTTGTGGGTGAATTGTACCTTCATTACTGTCTAACTAATCAATCGATTGCCCACTCCTCTTATTGTAGGTAAATCGCTATAAGAGCTTCTCCTTAATTCTAAACCGTCATATGTGCACCTTTAATTCTTTAGATGTTTATGCCATGCCCAAAATTTGTCACCTCATAACAGAAATTCACTCCTCATGCCATCCATTTGCTCTGCACGGGTATGTAGTATACAATCTCAATCGATATATTGTGGTTCACTAAATATAATGTCACATTCCATAATACGAAAGACACACAAGTTATATTTTTTAAGAAATGTTTTTCAAAAAAATGTCATTTTTTAGAAAATATTTTTCGGTTTGTATAAATTGTTGAAAAACAGTGTTTTAAGTTTAAAATGAGCATTTATAAAATTAAAAAAAAAGTTATGAATAATTGTGGTTATAAAAAGTTTTGAGTTTTAAAAGTTCTATTTCAAGTTTCCAAAATACCTAACCAAATAAACCTAAAATCTCAAAACTAATATAACAGAATTGGATTAGTTTTATGCTGAAAGGAAACAAAGTTGAATCCTATCCACTCATAATAATTCACTTACCAATAGAGGTGATCCGTGGTTAAAAAAGATGAGAAAGTGAAACCATTTTTTTTATCTTAAAATCTCTCTTATTGCCTTTATAGTTAATTATATTTATATATAGTATTCGCAATTTCCACATAAGATAGTATTCGATGATATCTTCAACAGTTTATAGATGTCCCTTGACACAAATGGACACACCATAAATGCCATACACATCATTTCTTGTTACGAATTTATTTCAAGGTCAGTTGAAAGTACCTCAGATAAAATCACTCCAACTCATCCTCCTTTTTTAGAAATAATTTTTTTTTTAAAAATGGCTGAGAGAGAGAGAGTCAAGACCAAACCTAAAAAAGAACAACGGAAGTCAACTACCTCGTTGATACGCCGTTACTCCTAAATTGTTTTTTTGTTGTTTTTATTTTTTTATATATTTTTTTCCAGCTTTAACCACAGGTGGTCAGTGACTTTAACCATAGTTAACAAGTGTGGTTAACCCCAAGTCAAGTGTCCCCAAGTCCCAACCTAAAAAACCAAACCAAACCCATCTACGAAGCCACAGTGTGTTGTTTGTTTCACCATCGATAAAGACCCTCTCTTTCCTTTCTCTCTCTAACTCTCTCTCTCTCACTCTCTCATTGCAACATTAACGGCATATTCTCCTCCATATTCTCCCACTCTCTTTCCATAGCTCTCATATTTATCCGTTGAAGTTTGTAAATTTTTTCCCCATAACAATTTATAAACCCTTTGAATCCCTCGAGCTGTTTTTCCAAGATCCGAAGTGGAACATTTTTGAACACCCAAAAAAAAAAAAAAAAAAAAAAAATCTTCCTGGGATTCTCTCAAATTTTGTGTTACCGTTGTTTTTTTCCTTAAAAAAACCAGTGGGTTGTTTTTGGTTTTGAGAAATAATGGTGGTGAAGATGATGAGGTGGCGGCCATGGCCGCCTCTGGTGACGAAGAAGTACGAGGTGAGGCTGGTGGTGCGGAGATTGGAGGGTTGCGATCTGGTGCGGGCGGGTGCAGAGAAAGGAGGAGGAGGAAGTGAGGTGGCGAGATTGACGGTCGAGATTAAGTGGAAGGGTCCCAAATTGGCTCTGAGCTCGCTGAGAAGGACAGCCGTGAAGAGAAACTATACAAGAGCGGTGGAGGTAGAGGTGGAAGGTGAGCAGCACCAAGAAAACGGTGTCGTTGAGTGGGACGAAGAGTTTCAAAGCCTTTGTAATCTCTCTGCGTATAAGGACAATGTGTTTCACCCTTGGGAGATCTCTTTCTCTGTTTTCAATGTGAGTTTTTAAGTTTTTCTTCTCTCTCTCTCTCTCTCTCTCTCTCTCTCTAAAAACCTCAATATTTTTTTCGTTTTCTTTTGTGGGTCTTTGGTGGGTTTTTGTAAATTAGTGGTGACATTTAAGGGGTTGTGGGATTTTTCTGGGTTTGATTGAGATTGGGGAGAATTGATTTTTTGTGATTAATTTTGTGTTGGGGTTTTGTTTGTTTGATTTTCTTGGCTTTTGGGTACGAATCTTGAAAATCTTGTAGCATTTTTTAGGAGATTGATTTCATTTTGTTATTGCGAGGTTTTTTTTTTGGGTGTTTGAATGCTTTAAGGTGTTTATCTTTGAAAATATAAGTGAATTACTGAATCGATCTTCAAATTTTTCATGTTTGTATAAAAATTTGAAAATTAAATGAAGCATGATATGAATTTTGATGGATGAATATTGGCACGTGCGGCTTTTTTTTTTTTAATTTTTTTTTATTACTTCTTCTCTTTTGAATTACTGTTGGGAGTTGACTTGAAAGAATGAATGTTTCTACGTTCATCAATTCCTCTCTGTGGAACTGATTAGTGGATTTTGTGTGATATCAATTCTGTAACTGAGTTGGTAAAGGTATGAGGGATCAGATTTATTTTGGAGGGTACTTGACCGGTGGTTGTGTTGTGTTCCTGACTTTCTGGTTCATGCTGACTATCTCAGATACCAAAAGATATGCTCCTTTTGTAACTTTGTTGTGATTTGGAGCAGATTGTTTAGTATTTTCACTGTGTGAGACCTATGATATTTGGTTGATTTTTCTTAGAATTATGTTGTTGTAAGTGAAGATGTTATTATTACAATTCTGGAAATCATTTCTTGTTAGAATGATATTAAGTCTTGTGGATAGAAGGCTGTAGCAGTTTCTCAATCTAATTGTGTTATCTTTCTCTCTTTTTTTTTTTCTTTTTTATTTACTTCAGAGAGTTGTGAATGAACTTTTCATGACTTTAGTGCATTTTTGTGATCCAGGGCTTGAATCAAGGTCAAGGACCAAAGAACAAGGCTCCTGTTGTTGGAACGGCTTCATTGAATCTTGCTGAATATGCTTCTGCAGCTGATCAAAAAGAGTGTGAGTTAGAAATCCCTCTCACACTTTCTGGCGGTGCTGGTGCTGAGCCTACTCCTTCACTCTGTGTATGTGCCTTCCCATCACTTTTCAATAGTTTCTAATTTGTTATCTGTTTATAGAAACTTTCTCCTTTTTATCATTTTGCTGTCCAGTGTTTTCATATCTTCTGAAGGTAACCTTTTGTTGTTCATACAGATATCAATAAGCTTATTGGAACTGAGAACTGCTCAAGAAGCCATGGAGCCAGAGCAGAGATCAATCGTGCCTGTTCAATCACCAACCCAGTTGGGAGAAACTGTCTCAACAGAAAGGGATGAGCTTTCTGCAATTAAAGCTGGTCTTAGAAAGGTTAAAATTTTTACTGAGTATGTGTCAGCAAGGAGAGTGAAAAAGGCCTGCCGTGAAGAAGAGGGCAGTGAGGGTAGATGCTCTGCCAGGAGTGAGGATGGCGAGTATAATTACCCATTTGACTCAGACTCACTTGATGATTTTGAGGATGGAGAATCAGATGAGGTCAAGGTGGAATCTACCGTCCGGAAGTCTTTCAGTTATGGCACACTGGCATCTGCTAATTATGCTGGAGGATCATTTTATTCCAATATGAGGATCAACAGTGGAGATGAGGATTGGGTTTACTACAGCAATCGCAAATCAGATGTTGGGTGCTCAAACATTGAGGATTCAACTGCATCTGTGCCTGAGCCATCTCTATCGCAAAGTTCAAGGCGCAGCATACTACCTTGGAAGAAGAGGAAGCTGAACTTCAGGTCTCCCAAAGCCAAAGGAGAGCCATTATTGAAGAAGGCATATGGAGAAGAAGGTGGTGACGACATTGATTTTGATCGTAGGCAGCTTAGTTCCGATGAATCTCTCTCTCTTGGGGTAAGAATATACTCTTAATTGCATATTTTTCCTGGTTTAGGAAAGAAGCTCATGATGTCTGTGCATTCTTTGATTTCCAGTCTAGTATAAAGAGAAAATAAGGGAAAGCCTCAATGATTATTTTGAAAGATAGAGTATATTAACAATGATACCACATCCGTTTGCTTATGAAAATTACTATGTCAACCTCTTATTCTAAATTATTGCTGATAAAAGCTGATCTGAAACTTGACCAAAAAGCAGTTTAATATCTCATTGATCTCAAATCAAAATTGTTACTCTGTTTGAAGACATGAAACTTATGCTGTAAGGTTCATATTTAATATTCTATACATTTGTTTTCTTCTACAACCATTCTGAAATCTAATTTCAATAATGGCAATCATCTTGGCAGTGGCACAAGACAGAGGAGGATTCCTCTGCAAATCGATCCTCAGTTTCTGATTTTGGGGATGACAATTTTGCCATAGGCAGTTGGGAGCAGAAAGAAGTAACCAGTCGTGATGGACATATGAAGCTTGAGACCCAAGTTTTCTTTGCTTCCATTGATCAGCGGAGTGAGCGGGCAGCAGGCGAGAGTGCATGTACAGCTCTTGTTGCTGTCATTGCCGATTGGTTTCAGAACAATCGTGATCTCATGCCCATAAAGTCCCAATTTGATAGTCTAATCAGAGAAGGGTCTTTAGAGTGGAGGAGCCTTTGTGAGAATGAAACATATAAGGAGCGATTCCCTGACAAGCACTTTGATCTTGAAACAGTCCTTCAAGCCAAGATACGCCCTCTTTCAGTGGTGCCTGGGAAATCCATTATTGGGTTTTTCCATCCAGAGGGGATGGATGAGGGAAGATTTGACTTTCTGCATGGTGCCATGTCTTTTGACAACATTTGGGATGAGATTAGCCGCACTGGTTCAGAATGTCCAAGCAATGGTGAACCTCAAGTGTATATTGTCAGTTGGAATGACCATTTTTTCATCCTCAAGGTTGAGCCTGAAGCTTATTACATCATTGACACGTTAGGGGAGCGGCTCTATGAGGGATGCAATCAGGCTTATATCTTGAAATTTGACAGAGATACCGCAATTTATAAAATGCCAAATGCTGGACAATCATCAGATGAAACAGCCAGTGATCAGCAGATTGTTACAGCAGCAGAACCCAAGAACCGGCAGGCTCAGCTGGCCAACCTGAAGGTAGAGGGTTCTGTAGCAGGGACAGTAGTAACCAAGCATGAGGAATCCTTAAGGAGCGAGGAAGAGGAGGTTGTATGTCGGGGGAAGGAGTCTTGCAAAGAGTACATAAAGAGCTTCTTGGCTGCAATTCCAATAAGGGAATTGCAGGTGGATATAAAGAAAGGTCTGATGGCGTCAACCCCTCTTCATCAACGCTTACAGATTGAATTCCAGTACACACAGTTCTTACAACCACTACCCGAAATTCCAATAGCTGAAATGACTGCAGCTACAACACAAAATGTCGATGTTACATTAGCAGAGGCTGCTACATAGAGACTTACTGTAAATTGTAGGAAGTGTGATTACTCTAACTAGTTTTTTTCTTTTTCGATAATGGGGTGTCTTTTGATGTGTATTAGTTTAACAAATAGGGAGCCCGTTCGATCTTTTTGAGTGGTATATGATATGAGAGATGGGGTTTGTGACTTGTCTCTTTGAAGTTGCACTGGAAATGGCAGTCTGTTTTTTGTTGTGGCATGTGAGTCCCTTGTTCTCCTTCTTCGAAAAAGGGTTTTCTGTACACGACTGTAATTTCTTTTCCAACTGAGTCAAACTGGACTTTGCATGTGAATCTAACCTTTTCATGCAAATTTCTAAAAATTCTCCTTTTTGAAAGATGTTTAGCTTTTGCAGACTGTTACATTAACTAATAGGCATAATCCAACTGTTTCTCTTTTCCAATTCCAATTTCCCATATATAATCTTACAGTTGGCCATTACCTTACTGGGATTTGACAGTGAGATTCTATGTGGCTAATACTTAGGATTCTAAATTTCTGACAATCATTTATATTGAACCAAATATTCCATTCCAAACTTTGCTGTATCCTCTATGCTGTAAAGAAGAACTTTCCAAGCTTGGCGTATGTAAAGACGTGGAAAGATTCTGTAGTTTGGCCACTCTTTTGGGTGGTAAATTTTAAGCCTAAAGTATGCATTCGATTCCCATAAAGCCACACTATAAAAAAATTCAATGCCTAGGGTGAGAGATTTCTCTATAAAGACCCTGACCCCAACAATGCACGTTTAGAATATTCTATTCTCTCTATATTTATCAATAATAATTGTCCTTGTGAATTATTCCCACGAGCAACTCGTAGGTACAAGTTAATATCATAGTTCAAATTTTATATCGTTTGTCTAGAATGGACATAGTAAAATGTACGGACTTTTTTTTTTTTTTTTGAGAATCAAATGTACAGACTTTTGTGTGTGTGTGTGTGTGTGTAATACACCTAATTAGTAAATAACCAAAGTTTGGTTGAAATCTTAATCGAATCAGTATAATAACAGACATGGTGGTTGGTGATGATGACAGATTTAAAGGTAGGTTGAGGTTTTTGACTATTTCTGTTCATTGTTCAGATAAACCGTTTAATCTGCAGAAGACTATATCCCATGGGACCCAAATAAAAGGAGAGATCGTAACTTCCAGCCAGATTATCTTGGGTTTTTTAGTAACGCATGTGAGCGAATCCGAAGCTTATGCCTTGTCAATGTACCCCTTTATAGACATTGACAGGATGATTACTTTTTCTTTGTTTTATTTTATTTTTCGATAGTCACAAAAGCCATGGTTATGAGTAACCGTGTAGGATCTCAATCTTGATAACTAGACAAAAACAAAAATAGAGAATTTTAACCATGAATGTTTCTTTTTGGAAACACAGTACAATGTTGTTGGCATAAAATCCTTGAGTAGTCATAACTTGATTCCTCCTATGACCTGTCAGAAAACCCAAAATCGAAGAAAAAAAGCCCACAGCCCTTCAATTATGGGATAGGCTTTTGAGTTTTGGCAGGCCAACTTTGAAGTCTAAACTATTGTTTCAGCAATAATGATAATGATCAAATAAAGTATTAAGAAGCCTTAAGAGTAGGTTTGCATTACCACCGCCCATGTTAGGTGAGTTGGTACTGTCCCAAGCCTTGAAGGCCTGAGGGGTTCATGAACCCAAGTTTGAGTGGTTCCAAGGTAGGGAGGGGTGAAGTTATACTGTTGATTGTCCAGAAAAAAAGGAAAAAAAAAAAAAAAGAAAGAGAGAGTAGATTTGCATTAGAAAAAAAAATTTCCCTATTTGTTTATGGGCAATTTATTAAAATATTATTTTGTTAAATATAAATAATAAAAATACAAAACTTATTGTAGTGGCAACTAAAGATTGGAGAGAGAGAAGTTGGTATTTGCTCATTCGAAGAAAGTGAATACCATCAGCCATGTTCAATCCAAGGGGGAGGAAATTTTATGGGAGTCAATCGTACAACTTGTTTTATGACGCTTTACCTATGGTTATAGGAAGTGATTTTAAGACATGTATAGATCCCATCTCAGCCACTAGGGCCAGTATTCCTTGGAGACTAAAATCATTTTGTAGAGGCATTCAATGTGGCATGTTTTTCCTTGGGTTCAGTTTCTTTTAGTTGGATTTATCGTAAGGCTAATATTGCTTTTCAATGTTCTCATGAATTAGCTTAAGTGGTCTAGGAATCAAGGTTGATATGGTTTGGTTATTTTGGTCTAGGTTGTTGACCCCCGAGCGTGTATAGTTATGTAGAAAGGGAGGCTGCCTCTTTTGTTTCCTTGTAATTTTCTTTTTGTTGAATAAAATTTTCAGTTCATAAAAAATAAAAATAGTTAAATACAATTGTATTTTTTGTCAAATTTCAGCAAATAAATCGCAAATAAACCAAAAACATTTGTGCAAAAACTAATTCAAACGCACACTAATATTAGCTTCAACTTGTTACAAACTTGTTGATCTCCCAAGAGGTTGATGCTCAGCTCAGCCATTAGGTATGTTCTTGGGCTAGTTTGTGCCTAAGCGCAAGATTGAAGGAAGGGTTGAGAAGATCCCAAGTCCAAGGTCCTGTCTATCTTGTTTGTGTTTGTTTGTTTGTTTTAATTAAAAATCTTAATTTATTTTAACTATAAACTCATTGCTAATGTACCTTTAGAAAACTTAATTTTAAAATAAAATAAATAAATAGAATATACTCATCTAAACAGATTTGTGTGTGTTTATATATATTGTACAAGCCATAAATCAGGTGCAAGCCCAAGGCCAAGGCCCACATAAGTCAAGTACAGGCCCAAGGCTAAGGCCCACATAAGTCAAACTCTCTCAGATCATACCAACCAAGTGATGGGGGGGTTTGAGAATGGTATAGTTCAAACTGATCCGAGGCTTCACCGAGAATGCCATATAGTGCCTTGGGGATATCCGCTTGTTGAGCATAGATTTGGAGGTTAACACAAGTTCCAACATGATTAATTTAGAAATGTGTAGTGGGTCCCATTTGATCAGGAATCTATGTCAGAATGGGGGCCCCCATTTTGGGAAAAACCACCACTCATGATGGCAAACTCATTAAGGTAAGGCTATAAAAGGTGGAAGGGACTATGAAAAGGGGGTTGGAAAATCAGGGAAAGGGAGAGAGAAAGATACACGAGAGGGAAGAGAAAGAAATAGTTGGAAAGACAGGAGCTCCACACTTAACCCGAGACTCCACGGGAAACACACTAAAGGGGATAAGATCCAAGTGGGGTCAAAAGCTCTTACATCTGGGCTGTTGGGCTGGATCTAATGATAATAGGAAAATCATTGCACACTCAAAACAAATAGATTGGGAGCCCAACTTCAAAGGATCTAGAGTCATTTGAGCCGGGGCTCGCGCATGCGCGCGCACACACACACACAAGAAAGTTGTGAGTTTCATTTGAAATAAAAATTATTAGGTTTACTAGATAAAGTTTAAATTATTTCATGTGAGGGTGTCTTAAAATCCTGCTTGTGAATCTCTCATACTTATAACTCAACTCTCATGTGAGAGGGAAGGTGGACTTTGCATGAGTGACATAATAACCCTCCTTTGTGAGACCTGTGAGTAGGGCCTACCGAAAGGAGAGGACTTCACCTAGAAAATCTAATAATTTATCTCTCTTCACTTTTCTAGTAAATATAGCGTTTAGGGTAGACTCATATCAGTGACGCTCAACAAGAATCAAGACATATGGTATCTTATCAAGACTTCCAACATGGCAATACCTATATATATATATATATATATATATATATATTAATGCATAAAAAAAATGCAGTGTATCTTGATTTTCTGGGAGACTTGCATCATGTTTGTGGTCCCTTGGCTATAGATATGGCTATGAAGTATGAACCTAATCAGGATCTAAACCTAAACCCCCGTCTCATGCTTGGTGACATGTAAATTAAATGGTAAACAGCCTTCTTCTCATTGAAACAGATGGAGCAAGTTCGATCCTGGGCTAAATTGGTCCAGCAATTTTCCTTTTAGCAATTTAACTTTGTTCTATGACTATACATTTACATCTTTTACAACATAAGCATGCAAATTTATATTTTATTCATTTCTGGTAAATGTTCATAGCTAATTGCATAATTAGATTCCACCCTCCCCCAAACAAGCTTAATCTTCTTTATAATGCCAAGTTAAGCATTATGTGTTATAAACTTAGGATACCGCTTGTGTCCAGTGCATTAGTGCACTGGACACATTGGGATACAAACATGTGTTACAATCCTAGTCCTATACACTTATACTCTCATATGCTAGTTTTATAAGAAGGCTATGTGCTACATATCTGCCATGGGCCTAGGAAAAAATGGCATAGCCAAGTTTCTGGAGAGTCTAAGCAAGAATTGGAGGAAAAAACTCTCCTTATTCGCAATGCTATTATGCCACACCAAATGAAGTACAACCTTTTTTTTTTTTTTTTGGAAAAGAGAAGCACAAGAATTTATGCTCTAGTTAATTGTTTTTTAAGGTTGACTTTTGGAAATGCTAATAAATTAGGCCTATCAAGCTAGGTTCAAAATAAGAGGAAATTAAGTCCATAACTCACTCTTCTAGTATTAAATAGAAGCTAGCAGTGCATAGCAAATAAAGATCATGCAAGGGCTTAAGCTCATATTGAAGACAAATGGAATATCTATCAAGTATTGAACAAATAATACAAATAATAGTCTTTAATTATACATAACAAAGTGAGGAGAATGAGGGAGGTAATGAAGGAGAGAGAGTAGACCATTGTTTTAAAAATCGAATTGAGAGTCAGACCTAGAACCAGTTTGGTCAAAACCAGTAAAAGATGGTCAAAACTAGTCAAGAACTAGGAAAAATCAGGAACCAAACAATTTCCCAGTTCTTTGACCGTTTCAGTTTATAAAACCATGGAGTAGACATTACTCATGCTTCCACTCACACAAACACTAGTATTGTATTTCCAGGCTATTGTATTTACTATAAGTCAGAGTAGTGAATATGGTAGAGAATTAGGTAAAGTTGATGATGGGAAGTAAAATCTTTTTAATTTTAGGCTTTGGGATTTATAATGGGTTAGAAAGGTACTTATTATCCTTCTCCTCATTAGAACTAAGGCTTTTGATTTTTTGGGTTTTAGAAAGATGGCAATCTTGAGTTTTGCTATTAGTTGGACAATAAAATTAGCTACTTTAATGATAAATTTGAATAATTCTTTGACCAATCTCTCATTTTTAGATCTTGCTGAAGGGAAAATCCCCCAAGGAATTTGCTAAATTTGTGGGATGTGGTGAGAACAAATTAAATGCAGTCAACCTATTTGTTTTAGCTTAGGTTAACTACTTCAAATTTTGTGGCAAATAAAGCAGTCCAAATTAGATAAATTCGAATAATTCTTTGAAAATCCCCCAAGGAACTTGCTAATTTTGTGGGATGAGGTGTGAACATATAAAATGCAATCAACCTATTTGTTTTTTTTTTTGTTTTTTGAGAGAGAGTCTCAACCTATAGTGTCCGCTCCTGATGATAGCTTTTTTGATGACCAAAACACCAATCAGTTTTTGGCGTAGGCGGTGATTGAACCCTAGATCTCTTATTCAACCATCAGAGACTTTACCAGTTGAGTTAGCTGGAATCTACCAACCTATTTGCTTTAGATTTGGTTAACTACATCAAATTTTGTGGCAAATATAGTAGGTCAAATTATTATTATTATTATTATTATTATTTTTGCTAGCACATGAGCTTGCTCATGGACTTTCAGCTTTTACAAGTGTTCCAAACTCACTTTGTAAAACACAAGTTTAGGTTCATGAATAAGCCTAAATAGGCGCACTCTTTAGTATCCAAACTACACTTCAATTCCCCAATTAAAAATATATGGCCTTGAGCCATGTATGAAAATAAAAATGCTATTAGTAAAGATAAGGAGCACATAAAGAATTCTAGCTTTGCTTTGTGTGGGCTAGTAGGATATTCACAACAAAGGCCATCAACAATTGTTAAGATGGTTTAATTTAGTTAATTCTCTATTGCTTAATTTTCAAGAAATTAAAATTCTACTCCAAATAAAATTATATTTATCTTATTAATTGCTATGATAGTGCTAGGAATTAGGAAATTTGATAATTGATTTCGAGGACAACAGACCTCCAAGAACAGGGAAAGAGTAAGAGCAAAGAGAGTAGAGAGATTAAGAGAGAAATTCTAGCAAGAAACATCAATCAAGTTCATTCCCTTTCCACACTCATCTCCCTATTCTAATACCCTCAATAACCAACTTCCTAACTGCTCCTAACCAGCGTATCCACCTTGCCAGCTAAGCCATCCAACACACTCTAACTAACTCTAATGCCACATAAGGTTGATGTAAATATATCACCAATAGAAGTAATGCAAGTATATCTATGCTAAAATACAAGTATACAATGCCAACGAAGCAAATACAACATTATCTATAGCATAGTCACATTGTACACTCTAGCAACACTGGCAGAACCACACCTCATCAGCTACGCAGGCATGCCTTATTAGCAACCCACATTCACCCTTTAGCACCTCACCATGCATCATCACACGCATGCCTCATCAACACCACCCACACTCCTCATTAGCACCTCACGCACACGTACAACTTCACACTCCTAACAATTCCCTCCCCTTCAAAGCACCTTGCCCACAAGGTGTGGGAACTTCTGCTGCAATTCAAACAAACTCTCCCAAGTGGCATCATCCTTGCTCTCACCTTGCCATTGAACTAGCACCTAAGTGATAAGCCTGCTTCTCAATTAATGAGACCTAGTGTCCAAAATAGCCACAGGTGCAGGAGCAAGAATCTGATCCATAGTCATAGCAGGCAAGGAAGGTCTAGGAACCACATGAGCACCCAATTTAGCCTTAAGGCAGGAAGCAGGAAACATGAAACACAGGATGGATTTAGGACCCTACAGGCAAGTCAAGCTTATAAGAGACCTCTCTAACCTTCTGCAAAACCTGAAAAGGCCTATAGAAATGAGGAGCTAGCTTCCCAAACTTCCTGGACTGAACATAAGTCTGTTTGTAAGGCTGAAGTCTGAGATAAACCCAATCACCCACAACAAAGGACCTGTCCACTCTCTTCTTATCAGCAAACCACTTCATTCTTTCCTAAGTAGTAATTAAATTGTACTTGAGCAAGGATAAAAGTTGTTGCCTATCCTTCAAAAATGAATCCTCAGCTACCACTCTTGTAGTACCTGGGACATAATCCACAATCTTTGGAGGAGGATATCCATAAAGAGCCTTAAATGGGGTGAGCTTAAGAGCAGAATGAAAGTTAGTATTGAACCAACTCAGCTAAAGGAAGCCAACCCACCCAAGCGTGTGGTTTGTCAGCAATAAAAGCCCTCAAATAGTGTCCTAAACTCTTGTTCACCACTTCAGTCTGGCCATCAATCTGAAGGTGATAAGAGGATGACATAGCCAAATTAGTCCCTGGCAACTTCAACAATTTAGACCAAAATTTAGAGGTGAACATTGGGTCCTTGTCACTTACAATGGTAGAAGGCATACCATGTAATTTAAAGACAAACTGAATGAATAATTGGGTCACCTTAACAGCAGTGTAAGGGTGAGCCAAGGGAATGAAGTGAACATATTTGGTGAGCTTGTCCACCACAACAAACACCACTGACATCTGTTGAGACTTAGGCAAACCTTCCACAAAATCCATACTAATATCAAGCTAAGGTCTATTTGGCAACGGTAAGAAATTGTAACAAACCGGCAAGAAAACAAGTATCGCTCTTAAGCTTTTGGCAAACAACATCATATTCATTTACAAACTATTTCAAGTCCTTAACCATACTAACTGATATGAACTTCACCAACAATTGTGATGAAACCCGATAACAATGATGGTTTGGAACCCCAAGATCGTTAGACAAGATTTGTTGAGCCTTGACCGGTCATCTAATCAGATGAAACACCAAGACTACGTTGGATTGAAAACGCCACACCAAAAATTCCTAAGAAACTCTCAAGAATCAAGGTGATAAGTTTGGTTGTTTGAACGCCACAAGATTAACTTGATAAGTTCAAGAGTTCTTTTAAGAACCAAGAGGAACACAAGACCTCACAAGGAGAATAGTTTTTCTGAAAACCAAAATTGATTTTTAAAATTCGTACTACCCATCTATATACCTAGAACAACCCTCTAAGAATAGGCAAGTCATAATTACAGCTTTGAAAACAGCACAAAAATTAAGTAAAACAAGCTCCCACGTTTTTTTGGATTCTTGGACTTTTAAAGGCAGTCAAACAAGCTAAATGACTAGATTAATTTGCCTCTTCAAGTGCCTTGATGACATGGACTAAGCCTTGATTATTATCTGAGCACACCTTGGTCTTTTCAGAATCAGCCCAATTCTCTTGGACTAGCCCATTTAGTGCTTCCTTGAAACGTTTAGCCCTAAGTCTTGTAATTGGGCCACTAGGAAGTGACAAAGGGTCATGTGCAAATTCAACTCCATTTCCACGTGTATGATCAGCAATGACTTGGGGTTGAGCATCCTCACTGGCAGCCTTATCTCATCTCTCAATCCACTAAGGAAGCAACTTAACTTGTGAGCAACAGACAACCCTTTGATCTTATTAGACAAAACCTCAAACTGGGCTTTGTACAAAGACACTGAAGTAGTTTCCCTCAGCCTAGTGAGTGTTTCCATAGGATCATCATAGGCCGTGGCACAAAATCTAATGTGCAAGGCTTGAATCAATGACTCCCAATCAACAAAATGTCCTGCTTCCTCACTATCCAGGAACCATATCAGAGCCTCATCCTTCATGTGAAACGAGGGTAGCATCAACTTCTCCACAACCGGTATATTATAATACTTGAAATATTGGTTGGCTTTGTAAACCCAACTTGTAGGATCTTCACCAGAGAACTTTGGAAATTCCAACCTCACAAGATGAGACAAAGTCAATGTTGAAGAATTGGCATATCTGGATTCCCCATTTGTTAGAGATTGAGGCAATCCCCCTTGATCAGAATCACTACGCCTCTATACAAGAATAGCTAATTATTGATTCATCTCGTTCAAAGTACGTGTATGCACTTCTTGAATAGTTCACATTTCTTGAATTTCTTTAGCATGATGATCATATGCAATCCTGAGTGAATCAAGAGCTTCTTGAGTTGCAACAGTGGTTGAACGTGTCTCAACCATGACCGAGGAAAGCCTTGCTCTAATACCAAATGCTAGGAATTGGGAAATTTGATAGTTGATTTCAAGGACAACAAACCTCCAAGAACAGGAAAAGAGTAAGAGCAGAGAGAGTAGAGAGATTAAGAGAGAAATTCTGGCAAGAAACATCGATCAAGTTCATTGCCTTTCCACACTCATCTCCCTAGTCTAATACTCTCAATAACCAACTTCCTAACTGCTCCTAACTAGCTGTGTATCCACCTTGCCAGCTAAACCATCCAACACACTCTAACTAACTAAATAACTATTTTAAGTAACTCTAATGCTACACAAGGCTGATGTAGATATATCACCAATACAAGTAATACAAGTATATCTATGCTAAAATACAAGTATACAATGCTAGCTAAGCAAATACAACATTATCTATAGCACAGTCACATTGTACACTCTGGCAACACTGGCACAAGCACACCTCATCAGCTACGTAGGTTTGCCTCATTAGCACCACAAACACTTTTCATTAGCACCCCTTGCACACATACAACTTCACAGTCCTAACAGATAGTTTAATTAATTATTGTAGTTGAGCCAAGTGGCTATCTTCTCTCTAATACGAGTCACTTTACTTTCATTAATTATTAAATTAGTTTATCTTATTAATTGTTAATATAATTTAATTTAGCTAAAATTCTATTGCATAAGTTTCAAAAAAATTAATAATTGTACCCAACTAAAATTCTATTTATCTTATGGGTGGTAATAATTTAATTTAGGTTAATACTCTATAACATAAATTTAAAAAAAAAATGTCAAGTTTTAGGAAATTTAAAATTCTACTCTTAACTAAAATTTCAAAAAATTTAAAATAAAAACTAATATTTATTTTATTTATTTCAATCATCTATCATAGTTTTTATTATTTTAAGATTATAGAACTTGCATATTAAATACTATAAGTGACTCAATATATGTATGTACAACGATAGTTAATTTAGAATTTCAAGTTGCTCAGTAATTATTAGGAGTATGATAGTTTCAATAATAATTATAATTTTTTTTCTTTTACATAAAATTTTTATTTCATTCGTACATTGCATGGACATACTACTAGTATATATAAAGATAGAAATATCAGGCATAGTAGTTATCAGTTCTACCAAATAATGCATTCTTTGATAAGGAAAGAAAATTCTCTCTCTCTCTCTCTCTCTCTCTCTTTTCAAGTGTTCACCCCTTTGAAACTTTGCATTTATGTCAATGTAATATGTTACTTGCCATGTGTGAATGGGTAATAAATTTATTTCCAAGTATTAATTATCTATAAATTGTGCACTAATTATTTATATAAAATCAAATTGTATATTTATTTTTTATATATAATTTATGCAAGAAACAATTTATTTTCATTGATTATATTAATTCTAATAGTTTGCATATCCTTTGCGAAGAGCCTTGTAGGTCGTAACTCAACTAGCACTTTCTAATATTTTAAATGAAGACATTTAGGATTCAAATTCCCCTTCATCAAATTACCAAACTATATTAAAAGAAAAAAAAAATGCATTTCCTCTCTTTCTAATCACATATAATATAATTGAAATTAATTCCTCAAATATTGTAACACATAATAAGTACTATAGGCGGGCTATAAGATAATTCTCACAAATTGTTTGAAAATGCACTGTGCATCGTGCGAGACATTGGCTAGTATGTATATAAAAGAAACCTTAGCTATGGTAATCTATGGTTTTGACATGTAATGCATTTCTTGATAATTATTAAGTACTCTCGGAGTACTATAAATATGTACTCCTCCCTTTCACATAACTGTAGGTTCCACTAATTAAATTTATGGTGAGACTTACAATTCATGTGAGAGGGAGGAGTACACATTTATGGTATTCTCAGATTATTCAATAATTTTCCAGCATTCCTTGATAATAAAAGAGAATTCTCTTCATTTAGTCTCCAACCTCACCAAAACTTTGTTTTTATGTCAATTTATTAATTAATTATCATGCATTAATGTAGTAAATACATTTATATTCATGTATTAATTATCTATTAATGGTGCATTAATCATTAATATAAAAGGAATTAATATGGTTATTTTTATAAAATTTATATAGAAATTAATATATTTGTTCTTTTAAATATGCTTAATCTAGCTATATGAGATTACTGGTTATTTAATGAGCTGTCACCTAGTTATTTTCTTTTCTTTATTTCAAATTTTGAATTTTTGAGGATTAGCTAGCATTAGGGACTCTCTTTGGTGTGTAAGAAACTAAGAGCATCTGCAGCTGGACTTCTAAATGCCATATTTAAGCATGTTTTAGCATTAAGGTATTAAAAATGAGCTCCAGCCGAACTTGTCAAATTGTAAAAAAATTTACAATTGTGCTACAGTACCATCTTACATTTAAGATGGTATTGTAGCTCAATTCTAAAAATAAATATTGTTTTTTATTCAGCACTCTTTCTTCACTCTCTTTCAGCACTGTCACTTTAGTTCTCTCTCCATGTGACTCTACTCACTCCCTCTCTCGTTCAAGACTTGCCACCAGAGCTGCTTGGGCCATTTTGCATGGAGTTCATCGTGGGCCGTGTGGGTTTTGGCTAGTCATGCGTGGAGATCGGTGTGGCGAGATGGGTTTTGATTTTGGGTGGGTTCAGATGGAGTTTTGATTGGCGAAAGGAGATCGGGTGGGTTCTGATGGAGTTTTGATCGGTGTGGGTTCTGTGGAGATCGGAGTTTTGATCAGCGTATATGGAGATTGGGTTTTGATTGCGTGGGTTTCGTTCCGATGGGGTTTTGATAGAGTGGATTTTTCCGGTGGGCGTGTGGCGTGGTGGTGGTGATTGGTGGTTTGTTAGGGTTCGGTGGCAGTGGCAAGTCCCATCACTTTAAAGATCGGTATGGATTGTTGATGGTGAGTTTTTCTTCAAATTTTTGTTTTGGGATTGTTGTTGTGATTTGTTGGGGTGGCTGGTGGTGATTTTTTGTTGTGATTTTGGTATGGATTTTTAGATTTGTTGTGATTTTAAATTGTGATTTTGCTGGGGTGGCAGGTGGATTTCTGGTGCTTGTTTGATTTGGGTGATTTTTTGTTGTGATTTGCTTGTTGTGATTTTGCTGGGTATGGGTTTGCTAGAGGTTGAGACCGGTGCTAGAGGTTGAGGGAGAAAGAGAGGAAAAGGAAGAGAAAAAGAGAAATAGTAAAAAATGATTAAAAAAGAATATTTAAATAAAATGGGGAAAAAATAGAGTTTTGGAACGTTGGGTGTACTAAAAAATGGTATGGTATAAGTGATAAAGTAGCTTTTCAGGATGGTAAAATAGGATGGGATGAGATTTTCAGTTGTGGATGCTCTAAGAATGGTTTAGGATTATCATAATAAATGGGTGAAAGGCGGCCAAGAAAAAAAAAAAAAAACCTCTTATATTTATCCTTGGAACACATTTAAACCCTAAACTTTAAACGTACAAAAAAAGCGCAGACTAATCCTCATTCTCACCATCACACTTCTAGGGCATGTTTGGTAGACTATAATAAGCATTGTAATATAATAGTTATTTTTATAGTTTAGCTATTCAATAGTTTTGTTGTGTTTTTATTACAAAGAATTGTCATTCCTTATGAATAGCTACTCTTCAAATGAGGAATAACTATTCATTTGTAAAAGGGATGGAATAGTTATTCCTTCGTAGATGTATTAATTTTTAAAATTAATATATTTCTAAACAAACAAACTTTCCATATGCACATAACAATTATGAAAATGAAATATCATAAAAAATAACTAATCTCTTTCTCAAATTTAAAAAATATTATTTTTTAGGAAATATAATTTAATGAGTAAGATATTTCCTGAAATATATCTTAAGTTTGATTTAAAATACTTTCATTCCTTTGTCTTTAGGTTGTGTTGTCACCAAACAAATGAATAGTAATAAGCATTACATTATAATGTCTTTTGTAATAACTATTCATATTCCTATGTAATTATCGTTACAGTCTACCAAACGTACCGTAGTTCTCTTTTAAGTCTTAATAGTGGAACAAAAATAAAACTGGAACTCTATTAGCATTACCGACACAAACAGAGACTTTGGGTTTTTTATTATTTTGGTTACAAACTTACAATTATGAAAGATTGGAAAGTTTCTTGTTTAGTCTATGGTTTAATGTGTCTTAAGGATAAACAATGAGTTTTTTTTTTAAAGAAAATTTACACCTTAAAAAAGAAAAACTTTCCCCAGATATTAATGTTTTCTCTTGGCTAAAATTCAAGTTGAACTCTCTAAATTCCAATGAAATTTATTTCAATTCTCTTACTTTTGTTCAATTAAGTCCTCTAAGTTTTGAATTTATTCAATTCAAGCATTTCACAAATTTCTGGAGGATGTTCATAGATTTATTTGTCAGAGTTTTACACCTGAAAACCAAGTGTTTCTCTTTCATTGCATGCACCCAATAAATTGTTAACTTCCTCAGATATATCATATATGTAAACTATACAGACGTGGACTGATTTAGGCCCATTCGCTTTCCATTTGTGTGTGTGTTTAACAAATGTTATTAAACTTTTTTAAAGGACTCGCCTCCAATGTTTTCTTTAGACAAAGTAAATTTCAAAAGCCCAAGATGGACTAGCTTGGGCTTTTTTAACAAATGCAAAAAGGAACACAAACTGTTGAGCAAAACAAGCCTACATCTATGCTTTTGGGCCAAATCACACAACCTTCACATAGTGTTCAGTACCCCAAATTTACTAATTTACACTACGTATATCTTATGCAGCCTTCATAAGCAATACGTATCGACCATTTGTTATGTCAGCCAAGTGACCCAACCCAATTAATTATTTCTATATGCTTTTCTTTTAAAGCCTCTTTAAGCTTTAAAATTAAAATTGAGCAAACAATCTCGTTATTTTATCCAAAATTGTAAATAGAACAGCTATAATTTGTAGTAGTTCTCTCTCTCTGTCTCTCTCTCTTTTCCTTTTTCTTATATATATACATATATATATATAATAGTGCATCAAGTTATTTAAATATCAAGTACAAAACAATCGAGTGTTTATTATATCCCTAGCATTGGCCTTAATATAATCTGCAACAAAATAATGTGTACAGCGGTTGCCTTTCCTATGAGAATGTGCAATATGACTAGTGGTCAATAATTTATTATTATTAGGCTAAAATGCAAATTACACCCTTTAAATTTAACAAAAATTCATTTCAGTTCTCTAACTTTAATTTTGTTCAATTGAATCTAAGTTTCAAATTTATGCAATTCAAGAATTTCGTTATTAAAGTGCCGTTAAGTATGCAATTAACTAATAAAAAAATTGAAAAAAATATTCTCACATAAAAATCTATGAAATATTTTTATTAATTTTATAGATTTTTTTCATGTGAGAAAAATATTTTTTTTTAATAGAAATTTAATGAAATTGAGCAGAAGGCTTGATTTAAATAAATTTAAAATTTAAAGTTTAAAGAATTCAATTGAACAAATGTGAAGTAAGAAAACTGAAATAAATTTTAACCAAAAATAGTGGATGCAATTAATTTACATTTTAATCTTTTCTTATTACGCTGCTCTTTGAAGTTTTGTTATTTGTGGATTTCGTTTTAGTTCTAATGGATCTTGTTAGGAGGTTTGAGATCTTGATTTACTTCTTGGCGAATAGTTATTGATGTTTTATTTGTTATTTGATTGTTTTTGTGAAAATAAATTTTGATTTTAAGTGAGGTGTTGCAAAATTATAAGGTGAAAGTGAAACTTTATTGGTGCGTAATCGCTGGCTTGACAACAGTTTAAAATGCCACTTAACCAACACAAACACATGCACACGGTGGGATTAAGAAGGCATCACACTCAATTATTATTATTATTTTGGGATAATATCCCACTCAAGTTCACTCAAGTTTTGCTATTGATCTTAATCTACCCTCTATTATTGTCGAGAGAAATTCAGAGTGGTTATTACAGCTTTACGAAGCGAAGAGGATTCCCTTAATTTTCTCTTTTGGTCATTTGATTTCTTCGACAAAGCAATCTCTAGATGCCTTTTAAAGTATTACCTTTTCTCATACCCGCATGTCAGGGAATTCTATAACTCATAACCTAACTAAACATGCAAGACATGTTAGTAATTTTTCTATGTAGATAGAGGATGTTTCTCCACACCTTTATCATGTACTTCTAACCGATTAAGCTTTTTAATGAATTTTCATGTTCTCTCGTCTCAAAAAAAAAAAAAAATAATAATAATAATAAAGTTTTGAATGTGAGAAAGAACCATGAACTCACACATAATATATTGACAAAATATAATGACTACCATGGCGATAGATAAAAAGTTAAAAAGGATAATAATACTAAAAAAGTATGAAGAGCATCGCTGCCCACCGTTGAGGACTATTTCTGAATTCTTACCAAAGCAAAAGAGCCCTTTCCTTCCTAATACTATATTGTAAACTTATAATTATCATTTATGTGGGAATCAAAATTTGACATCGATTACATTGTCACATAGAAAATTTCATTGGTTAAATACAATGAAATAATTCAAAATAATAGTACAAAAGTAATTAGGCAAGGAAGAGCACAATAACTAAAGCTTGTAAATTTCTTTTCATGTAAACTAAATTCCTCACCCTCAATTCAACGGAGTTTTAACTTAAAGAAGCGTTAAAACAGATGATTTTGCTCATATAACTAGATTGAATTTTGCTCATTGTTTTACATAATGCAGAAAATTATTAATTTTACTCATATAACTTTTTTTTTTTTTTTTTGAGAAACAATTTTCTCATATAACTGGATTGCGGGAATGAAACCTTGAAACTTGATAATAATAACGATTATTTTCACTACTCATTTGGGAATTTTTATTTTTAAAGAATTCAACTTAGAAGCAATTTATTAAACTATACTATGATTAATTAGAAAAAAAATGGATTTATATATATATATATATATATATATATATATATATATATATATATATTCTTCTTCTTTTTTGTGCAAAAGTTGCACGAGAAGAAGAAACTTAAATATTTACTTGTACTTTGTAATTTGTAGGAAGACAAACAGTGACCAAATTGATGATATTATAAAAATTTTGGAGGCAACATCAAATTTTTTAGAAATGCTACATTTACAATATTTTCACAACAAATCTTAGTTAGTAAGTTATTGTAGGTTTTTAATTTGAATCTACCACTGAAATTACTTTTTTGCCCATAATGACAGTAAGTAATAATCTATTACATATGATTTGTTTATTTTGTTGTGAAAATGTAGTGGATCTAGCATTTCTCTAAAATTTTAAAGGGAACAACAAGTGAAGAAAGGTACTCATATCATTCAAGTCTTCGAATTAAGGACAATTGAATGACAAAACTTGAAAAAATATAGAAATTCTTATCTATATTTTATGTTGAATAGATAATAATATGGGTAGACTCCAATTGAAAACTTAATATAACACATAGAGGGACACTGTTTGACCCATAAAGGGACTCCACTCACACATGAATACTCAACATTTTAAATATATTTTACCACTCTGCACCCTTAACGCGATGGTCACTACACAAGTATAAGTGCTTGTGAAGTGTGCCGGGTAAGGGTCGGGATTCAAATCTCCAAAAGGGAGTTTCACACACATATACACTTGATTAAAAAAAAATTAGAAAAAAACATTTTAAAATTTTTTTTAATTGTAATTTATATAGGGCCCTTATTACACACACATATAAAATTATAGAGTATAAGACTAAATACATTTATTTCATATATTAACTATTCATAGGTGGCACACTAATTATTTATGTAAACTAACTTTTTATGATTTTCTTCTAATATTTATATAAGAAACGATTGCTTTGGAATATGACAATTTTGCTCAAATTAGACATTTTTTGATATACACCACTGTAAGTTTCTTTAAAACCTTCTCCCCTCTTCCCGTGTGTGTGTTAAAAATATTTAGTATTCTCAAAAGAAAAAATAGTGGGTTAATCCCACATTGAAAAATGAGTGTGAGTTAAAAAAGTTTAAAGTATATGCTGTATATTCAAAAGTTAAGTCATTTTGGATATACATCACTGTAAATTTCTTTAAAATCTTCTCTCCTCTCTCCGTATGTGTGTGTTAAAAATATTTAGTATTTTCAAAAGAGTTTCCTTTGGTAACTATTGAAAAAAAGTCCGGCAAAAAATAAAAATAAATTTAAAAACGCACAATCAATAACATAAAAAATAAGTTTACACTTAAATGAGTGAAAATAATTAAATATGTGTCAATTTGCTTAAGTAACTAGTTCATATTTTTTATTATGCAGTGCATTCCTAGAGAAGGAGAGTGAATTATCTTCATTTAATCTTCCAAGTCATCAAACTTGATTCTTCTCAAAAAATAAAAAAGTCATCAAACTTGATATTTATGTCAATCTATTGACTAATTTTTATGTGTTAATGAGGAAGTACATTTATTTCCATCTATTTATTACCTATAAGTTGTGCACTAATTATGTATATAAAAGGAATATATATATATATATGCGCGCGCACACACACACATATTGTTATAAAATTTATTTATGAAACAATTTATTGGAATAATTATTATCAAAATGAGAAAGCAAATCATTTTAAATATGATTTGCTTCCTCATATTTAGTTGTTTTGACAACAATTGAATGGAAACCAATAAAAGGAAAAGGAAAATTTAATAATTATAAAAAATAATTTTATGCTTAAATTATTTGAAATAATTAAATATGCGTTAATTCACTAAAGTAATATATTCTTATTACACACACAACACACACACACAAACAATGCAATAGCTGAAATTTGTGCTATGTGATTAAACAGAGTATTAAGGTTAAATGCATTTACTTTCATGTATAAAATAGGCGATGCGCTAAGTATTTATATAATTAATTTTTATGATTATATTCCTAAGATTTATATAAGAAAAACAATTTCTCGCAATATGATATTTTTGCTCAATTAAATATTTAAATTGCTTCTAGTAACAATTGAAACAAAGTTGGGCCCATAAAAAAGAAAAAGAAAAAGAAAAACAAAGTTTGGCAAAGTATAATAGTAAATTTAATTAGGGACAGGCCTTGGGGGGCCAAAGGGGGCCGGGCCCCCTGACCTAAAGAAAAAAAAAAAAAAATCTTTTACTAGTAGGTATAATCTTCTCATTTTTATAGACAGGTCCCCCTCCCCTCCAAGATTATCAGCCCAATTATAAATACCTACTTGAGATAATAAAAAAATATTTTAATTATTTTCACTAATTTAAATATATACATATTTTTATATTTCTGGAGACATTATTAAATCCACGGGTGGACTTAGAATTTCAAGCAAAAAAAAAAAAAAATTTAAAAAACTCAAAATAAGCATTTATATGATATTAACAAACTATCAACCAAGACAAATACACAAAATCATTATCTCTTAATACATTTAGATGCAATCATCTACCAACGAAGACAAAAGACACAAAGCACCATTGTTTTGTCTTTAATTATGTTGTGCATTCCTTAAGAAGGAAAAAGAATTCACTTCATTTCAACCTTCCACCTCATCAAAATTGTATATTTATGTAAAATTATTGATTAATTGTCATGAGTTAATGGGTTATATGCATTTATTTCCATGTATTAATTAATTATAAGTTGTGCACTAATTATTTATATAAAAAGAATTCATATGTTTAATTTTTATAAAATTTATTTAAGAAACAATTTTTTAGGAATACTTATTATCAAACAGAGAGAAAAAAAAAAAAACATTTGGAATATGACATTATTCCTCATGTTTAGTTTATTATCAAAAAAAGTTGTTTTGGCAAGAGCTGAAATGTAAACCATTAAAAGGAAAAGAAAATGAATTCAATAACACTTGCAATAAAAAAAAAAAAAAGTTCTTGTATGCTTAAATTCAAAGCTCTTTATTTATGTAAAATAAATTTATAAAATTATTTTTCTTAGAGTTATATAAGAAACAATAAATTTGGAATATGGCAATCCTAATAATTTGAATTTTTTTTTTCTCCTTCTAATGATATGTAATACAATTTAACTTCATTCTTCCAATATTATTACACATAACAAACATTATACATGTTACATAAAATATTTTTTCACAAAATATTTCAAAATTCATGTGCATTACACGGAACATCAATCAAAAAAAAAAAAAAAAAATATATATATATATATATATATATATATATATAAAGCATGATAGTTGTGGGGAGTAAAAAGATCCTGATGGGAACGTGGGCCTTTTGGGCCGTGTTAAGGAAGGCCGACCTGACCCTGGGTTTAGAAGTTGTTAGTACTATGGGTCGGCCCATACGCCGAGGATCCGAGGATCCAGCCGAGGGTGAACTTACGCTCGGATGAGCACCGAAGAACTCGGGATTTCATAGTAAAGGTTAGGGGATGACACAGTTAAGGCCAATGGTTAAAAGGGGTGAACCCTAGAACGCCCCAGAAGCACCGGTGTTGAAGAAATGTCAAAGATAAAGGCTGCTACCTCCACATAAAAAACCCTGCACCTACCACTGGCCGCATTTATGGGGAAGTGACACTGAACGAGTGGAAGAGAAACTTGGTTCTTGTTCAAAGGCACGAGAAAAGAAATATCTAGTCTAAGGGGAGGTGAGGCAACACGTGTACAAAGCATTCAAAAGAATAATATATATAGAGCAATTTAAGACGAAAGGGGGACGGACTTTTTGTAACCTAAAAAGAAAAGAAACAAAGAGAGAGATAATATAAGAACAACTCGTGGCTTATGTCCGAGGAGGCTGATTGACTATACTCCTTGTTGTTTCCAAGCATTTGCAATCTTTAGTTTGTCATTTAATCCTCATACGCTTCTAACCTGAGTTTCAAGCCCACACTCTACAAATTCATATTGTTTAAGGCTCATTGGGCCTGAGCTCATAACTGTTCTTGGGATCAGGTACAGTGTGCGCTTACAATAGTGATTTGAAGTTCTACCAAGTGATGCATTCTTTGAAAATGATAGAGAACTTTCTTCATTTACCCTTCCAACTCATTAAAACTCTGCATTTATGTCAATGTATTAACAACCTACTATGTGTCAATGAGGCATATGAATTTGAGAAGTGATATGTCCACAACATTTTCACAACATTTTTATAACAAATCTTAACTGGTAGATTGTTACTGGTTGTTATTGTTAGGACAAAAAAACAATTTTAGTGTTAGGTTCAAATTTGAACCAATAACAACTAATCACTTATGATTTGTTGTGAAAATGTTGTAAAAATGTTATGGGCGTAGCATCTTTCTATGAATTTATTTTCATATATTAATTATCTAGATCTGGTACACTAATGCTATGTCCACAACATTTTCACAATAAATTCTAAATGGCAGGTTGTAATTGGCTGTTATTGTTGGGAAAAAAAGTTATTTCAGTAATGAATTTGAATTAAAATTAATAAAAACTTACCGCCTACGATGTGTTGTGAAAATGTTATAGATGTAACACTTCTCATTTGAGTAATTTGTGACAATTACCCATATTTCTTTTAAAACCCCATTCATATGTTAATAACTTGTGATCTAGTAAATATGATATTTATGTTTTTGAGAACCCCATTCAAATGTTAACAGTTCATGGGTATGCCTTTGTGTTAAAATCTTCATTCTCTCTCCCTCGTGTGTGTGTGTGTGTTTGGTTCCAAAAAAAAAATGCATAGTTGTCCCATATTACTTGAAAGAGTGTATTATGTGTAATATAACTTGTTAAATCCTCCTTTAAAAGTTACCATGACTTTTAAATAGAGTTTATGGTGTACCTTTGTACTAATTTAAGCGCACTCTTATCTTAAATTAGTGGAAATAATTAAATATTTGTATCCATTTCATGTTAAGAGTACTCTTATAACATATTTGAGTAAAAATTTCCATAAACATTGGGGGTAAGGTTACAATTAACTACTCCCAAATATCGCTAAAAGTGAGAGTTTTGTGTATTAGTACGACCTTTATACTGTTACTACACTTTTATACTGTTACTATTATCTTGCTCATGCCAAAGACCTTGTAGCTGAATTGATATCTTCCCATGTACAAAGTGCTTGGGGGTTTAGGAGGAAAATGGTTCGAGCTAAGGGGTTTGCAGCATGTTGTAATTATTTCTCAAAAAAAAATTATCTTGCCCATCAAAGAATAGAATTTTTAAAAACAGTTAAGAGAGGGGAAAAAAAATAAATAAATAAAAAAGAAGAAGAAGAAGAAAGAAAGAAAGAAAGAAAGAAAAAGAGAATATATATGCAATGTCGACAATAACATAATAAGGAATAGGACAAAGCCCCCGTGGTGTGAATGCTTTATCATAAGCTCATCTTTATCAGTACATAACCTCTTGAAACTAACCACTACCAGTGACTTTGTCTATAATTTAATTAATAGCCATGTGCGTGCTCTTCCCTAATCATTATTCCAAATTTATATTGATACAAAAGAAGTTCGAACTTATCAAGCTCCTCATTAATCAACTATAAATTGAAATTGCTCTTTCCTTTACTATTTGTGGTTCCTTTACTTCCTGCAGCAAGGTGCATAACGCATTAACATAGTCTGCCTCACAGCCTGCATAACCATTCCACCTAATCTAACATTTATGAATGTTTTTCACAATAGTAATAACATGCCATTGTTGAACTTTCTACTCTCAGCCAGCAATAACTTTCATGTAAAATTTAATTCCAGGAAGAAAAAATTGCTTTTTATAGTGTTCAAATTAACATCACAGTGCACCCTTTTCCACCTAGGCAATCTAGTGCAATAACAATCAGATGTAACAATTGTACAACTTAAGAATTCTCTAGCATGAAAACATAAATATCGTATTTACCAGATCACGAAGAGCTAGAAAGGTAGTAATATATCAACAATAGTTAGATTCTCAGCAGCAAATGGGGCACTTAACCAAGCCATTTTCATTACATTCAGGGCATCTAATGTAAAATTCATCGTTCTCCCCATCTGCAACAATCTTCCTGCTGCCATTGCAATTGAGGCACACCAAGAATCTCACATTGGCGCACCCGCTGCATGAGGAATTGGCCAGTTCTACTGGTATACCTTTCAAAAGCCTCCTAAGCTTGCCTTGCTCGTGCAACCCAACTACTTCATCAGCTCCCCCAATGTACCTTCCCTTTATGAAAAGCCTCGGAGGGATCACTCTTCCACCCAAGATGCTCCACAATTCTTCCCTATATTCCAAGTGCATTGAAACATCCCTCTCATAGAACGTTACTTTAAAACTTTCCAACAAGTACCGTATGCTGTTGCAGTCTTCAAATGTTTTTCTGATACCTCTCATGCTTGTTGTGTAGAAAATGACCAACTCGCTTCCCCCTGGTGGACAATTCTCTTCAAAATCTGACAGAGATGGGTATTCTTCATTGTCCTCTGTTGCTTCATGTTCCATGATGATGTCTGACAAGATTGGAACCTCTGGATTTTCCATTGCAGGAACCGTATCTTTGGACTTTATGGGGGATGTAATAGTATCTTTGTTGCCAACACTGAAGTCATATTCCATTTCTTCATCTTTAGGATGTTTGTCACCTTCACATACGCCAGTACTGCCAAACACTAGCTCTGAGAGGTTGTTGCTTTTTTGATCTTGCTCTTTGTAAACAAGTGGAAGTGGAGTTTGGCAGTGTTGATTTGAAAACTTTTCCGAGGGGCTTAACTGATGAACTAGACCTTGTTTCAAGGTACTAAATGTTGGGATGGATTTCAATTTCCTAAAGAGTTTTCCTCTCATTCCTTTCATGCCTAATATTCTAAACTATAGTTCCCAGAGAACAATGCCAGTGAAGGTTCCCAGTTTGAAGAAAGGTATGGGCAAGTTTTGACGTACGAGAATGACTAGTGAGGAGATTAGAAGAGAGTAGGAAGATGAGATGTCTCTTTTGGTTTCCAGTGAAAGGAAAGTGGAAACTGAAAAGCTGTGATGGGGTTTGCTTTATAAAGTTTTGAATGATCAATGCATGGAGTGGGGTTAGGCCAGTCCATGGTTCCATCTTCATTCTCCATTAGCATCCATGGCCCCATTATCAAACCATTTGGTGGCTTCATCATTGTATGAAGGGGTATGTTTGTCAACTCATCCATAAACGTATATCTAAAACGCACATGCATGATTACCATAATAGTGACCATGCCCTCTAGTCCTAAAACATGGCACAGTTTCATTGGTCTACTTATGCTTTTAACAAAGGGTACCCCAGGACCACAACTAATCCCTGGAGACAAGGTGTGTCAATGGTCATGACTCAATAGTAAAGAGTGCAATATAGCATCTTTCCCTTTCCTCTTATCAATTGGCAACCTATATAGTAGTGACTGAATTCTTTGTACCTGAGGCAAATAAATAATCAAACAAAAAGGAACCTTTTTACAAGGGCTGACCCTAAAGTTTCACCCTTTAAGGCTTTTACCCGCAATTACATCCAATTATCACGCCAAAAAAGCAAGAACGATTCCAAAGTCTCACCGCATTTAGCTCAACATACTTCAAACACTATCATGCCTGAAGGAGGCCAGTTAACTTGCTCCCATATGATGAATGTCTGGAACATTTGATTGCTATGGCATTGCAGACACATGGATCCATACATACATTCTAAACAAAGCCCTTTCTAGACATTCTTAAACATGGATGCCTCTAGGGTCGATTCTATCCTATTTGACCTTATCTCCTACTTGCTGGGTCTCACCCAATTTAGAATGAGTCCCGCCCAAATCAACCCCATCATATGGTGTGTCAAGAATCATCCTACACAATAAATGTGTTCAATCCCAAAAAGAAAATAAAATAAAAATCCAAAAACAAGGGAAAACTATTCAATACTCTCTCCATTTACATGAATAATAAGTCTCACTATGGATTTAATAAATGAAACTCATTATTATGCGCAAGAAATAAGCATTGCTCCTAAAATACTGAATAATTACTCCAGCACAAGACCTCAAGAAATTATTCAGTAGACCTGGTGCATTACCTCTCTCACTAATATAGATGTGGACTAAACAATATGGGTATCATGTATGAGACCGACATTTATTTGAGAGAGATGTGTAATACGTGGGATGCATTGAAAAATTTCACAGTTGAACTCATATAGATCGCATTCAAATTAGCTCAGCCATCAGATTTTGTCTCATCAATGTTCCCTAATGGGCCTTGATAATTCAATGACGGCTACTCTCATACCAAGAATCAAAATGAGTAAATGACCAAACAGAAACGGTGCATATCTTCATGTGACAACAGAGTAGCATAATTTTTTTTAGGTAACTTTTATTATGTACTTAATCATACATTCCATTTTGTAGTAGCTGTAGGATTAACTTCCCATAGTTTCCCATGTAGTAGGAATGGTCACAATTATACAACAGATAGTGCTGACAGTTTAAACAAACATGGAAGCAACCAATAGTGAAGAGTCATTTTTACATCCTATTCATAAGCTCTGATTATGGAGACTTGAATGAAGAATCATTCTTGGAAGCACTTTAACTATCAGCCACAGATGATGCAAAGCCAATGTCAAAATCGAAGCCAATGCATGTCAATTGATTTTGGTCTGCATCATACATCTTCATTGTAAGAGAGTATGAGCCCTGCATAGGTCAAACATTGTTAGAGATACAAAGCATCACAAATGATTTAAGATGAGCATCACAAATGATTTAAGATGAGCATCACACAAGCATTCCATCACAACCAAATCTACTATTTCCTAACTTAGCATTCTATTGCCAGAAAGTGAAATAAGGCTGCAACTAAGTAATTGCAAAGTGAATCAAGTGTGACACAAAAGATTAGGCGTTAGGCATTTATGTATTGGTTTTCAAAGATTACGTATACTTAATGAACTGGAAAATTCATTAAAGGGTTTCATCTCTATCGTTTAAGGGCAAGTTGTTTCACAGATACCACGGGGCAATTGGAGATATTAAATTATCAAGTAACACTAGCACTAGCTATGTTTTATTAGATGAATTTACAAGGGTGAATCCCTCCTGAGGTAATAAACTAAGCAACTATCAGAATATGACATAATTGAACACACCAAATGAGGCAGAGACCTAGGTCTTCGAATTGGTCCAGATGGAAACCAAGAACTAAACTTGGTGTCTTGTTCCAAGATTGTAAGTCAGAGGTAGTATAAAATACATAAAATTTAAGGGTTAAATAACTAAATAGAATAAAGACTTACTGGTGGAGTGAATCCAGGTAGCTCTTGTGAGTGAGCAACAATAAAATCACCAGTCGAAACAGGGCAAGATGTTTCCCCACAAAGGTCATGGGTCTCACTGTGAATGTGCCATCCAAAGTATGAAACATCAATCACCATTTTTCCTCCAGAGATATTTTTCCCTGTATTACATATAAGAGTCTCCATGTCAAAAGTAAAATCTCAATAACTATTCATAGGGCATGGGTTTGTACAAGTTGGGCTAGTTTTGTGATACCGTCATTAGCCCTGTGGATTGCGATTTTTCAATTAAAAAACAAATAAAATGGGTGGATGAGGATGACAAGGAAAAGCGCTGTTAGCTTTCTCTCATAAACAGAAACTTAAAAAAAATAAACACATGCAAGCACAACAGACAATCATGAATTGGGGTTTGGGGAGGGGGGGTCACCCAAGAAGCCCAGATATTGCCAATTGCATATCCATCAAAAGATAATTGATCTTTAAACCTCTAGAAATAAAAATATATATATATTAAACCCTTATTTATAACTTCTTTCCCTTACTTTCTTTCTTTCACATGGCTGTCAACTTGCAAAGTAGTACATATTAGCCCTCATGCAATAATTGTACGGACCAAACAGCCATATCAGTTATCATATATATTATATGCAGGTCCAAATTGATGTGTAAACTTTAAAACACAAGATGAAAAAATAATTAAAAAGTCATTTTTATAATGTTGTTAAGGTCCATTGCATTCATAGGAAGATCAGTTTGCAAGCCTCTTTTGTAGTAAAATTAGTAGCAACTTTAACATCTTCCATATAACTTCCAGTATACCAAAAACACTAATTTTCAGTCCCAAATGAATAAAGAAAGTCATCAAGTATATGGTAAAAACTACGCGCGAGTTATAATTAATCAAACAAGTACACAGAATTGAAAGAGTCTAGAAGACAGGTCAAAGTTCAATGAGATTGATATATCGATATTACCTGTAGAAGCAGAGATGCTAAAGGTTGCGGTCTTGCCTCTCGCGATGGGATACGGGACTATCTCAACCCCGCTGACCTTCACATCATAATCAGCTTTCTTATCTACAACATCAAAATTTAATTTAATTAAATATTAAATCATATTCAGGGTCCATTAGGTTAGGCATTTTGAGAGATTAAAAAAGCGTTTTTAAAACCCATAACTCATTTTTACAAACGCTCATTTTAAAATTTCTCAATAATTGTACACATACATAAACGAGCATAATCGGTTATTAACAATTCAATTGAAAATTATAAAAATCAAATTAAATATTAACTCATATTCAGTAATTGTACACCTACATAAACGAACACAATCGGTTATTAACAATTTTCAATCGAAAACTATAAACAACATAGTTAATAATATATATATGTTTTTTCGTTTATGGAAATAATTGTACACCGTTTATCAATAAAAGTAAACAATAATCAAGAACCTATTTGAGAATATAATCGAAACCCTAATACAGAAGCAAAGTACCGCGTTTCTGTTTCAGACAATAAAGAGTGCTCATTTAAATTAGATTTCCAGCAGAGACTCAAAGAGAAAGGAAAAAGAATGTAAGAGAGAGAGAGAGAGAGAGAGAGAGAGAGAGACTGACCGCAGTACTTGACGTCAGTGGTTGTTGCTAGGGAGAAAGATACGAGCATCGAAAGCGAGAGAAGGAAGAGAGCGAAGAGCTTGCACTGAACGGCCTCCATAGATTCTGCAATTCGTCAAATAAACAAAAAGATAAAAAAATATATATATATCACAGAGAGATTAAAGTATCAAATTTTAAGGGATTCTAAGTCAAGAAGATTTTTTTGGGAATTTGGGGGAAAACTGGAAAAGTGAGAGAGAGAGAGATTGGGAAGTTTATATGGTAGATAGGAGGAGAAGAAGAAGAAGTAGAAGAAGAAGACCTGAAATAAACGACTGGTCGTTGGGTTTTGGTGAACGTTAGGTGCGTTTGTTTGGACCTATCTGTTTGAAATATCTTGTCCTATTTTCTGTGTCACTGTCGCCCCGTCTGTTTCAGTAATCAATTATCTGATCCCATTTTATCAACTAAATAAATATATTTATTTATCTCTTCTTGTCTAAATTTGACCGAGGGTTATGTTTGGTTAGCTCAATTAGTAAAGTTTCTAATCGTTAAATAAAATATTTGATATTCAATCTCTGTCTACACCAAAAATTAATTGATATATTGGTTTGATAATAAAGAGTACTATCAAAAGTAGATACCATAAGTTAAAACTCTCTCAAAAAAAAAATTTGACTCAAGTTTTTTTTTTTTTTAAACATTATAGAAATTCTCAATGTATATTGAGCTAATTTCAAATATATATTTTTTAAAATTAATTAATTTTTAATGGTCGAAATTTACTTAAAATACTAAAGTATGCTTTTGATCATTAAGGATTGATATTGTTTTATTTTTATCATTTACATTTCAAAGTTTTTATTGTAATATTTCATGTTTAATTTTGTTTTCATGTTGACAGTACCGTCCATTTCTATTAGTAAATTAATTGCCCATCATAATGATCATATATTTAAATTGGTGGGTCGAGTTGAATTCGAATCATAACAATCACAAATCCGCCTAACCCAACTCGACTCACTTATATATTTAAAATTTCAATTATATATTTAAAAATATATTATATAATTAATAATTTTTTTATTTAATTTTCCCCCTATTCAGCTCTTCCTATATAAAAATTACTTCGCAAACCCTAACAATATTATTTCTCTCTCTGCCACCTCACATTATCCCACTCCACTCTTATTTGTTTATAATTGAGTTGGGATACTAGGTTTCTAAAAAAAAAGTTAGGATATTAGTTCATGTATATTTTGTTTATCAACTCAATTGGATATATTTTGTTTATAACTGAGTTGGAATACAAGTTCATGTATATTTTGTTTATCAACCCAGGTGGCAGGTGTGATATATTCTTTTTCTACTTAATTTAATAAATAAATAAATAAAAAAACTATCCACCCCATGGGTTCAACCTAACCCAACCCAATCCATGTGGGTTGAGTTGGACCCCTGTGATGGATTGGGTTGGGTTGGATTTTTTTTAATCCATCATGGTATCTTGGGTCAAAAAATCTCCTCAACCCGACCCATATACACCCCTAGTTTTTTTTTTTTTTTTTAATTTAATGAGAAACAAGACTAAGTAGCATTATATTATTGAATGTTAGCTAAATCAGCCAGGAAACACAGGAAAAACTTATGGTGGAACATCCTCTATTCAAATAACAAAATCAAAGATATGCAAGGCATATCGAGCTAGAGTGATGCACACCCGTAGTTGAAAGATTGTTTCTAACTAGTTTCTAATATTTGTAACAGTTTTATTTGGGACTTTAATGGCTGGTATATATTGTTTAAACTCTTATTATTGTTGTAAGATTGATTTCTTTAAGAAACATTAGAAATCTTGTGGGCTTTCCAAAGTCACTATATGTAGAACCTAATAGGTCTGATTGTATCCTGGAGATGAATTGCTTGTATCCCATTGGCAAACTCAATCAAGTGGGGGCAAATATCATATTAAGGGAAGAAATTTATCATGCCTCTAAGCCTTTCTAATGAAGATTGCATTCTTCCCTAACCCACTAACCCCAACGGCCTGAACATGATTTTTTGTTTAAAATGGAAGGAGGGGCATTACAATTTACAAGTGATGAATCAAGAAGAAAACTATGGTTTTCTTAATTGGTGAACAAAGTAGAAGGAGATAATAGTTTCCAATGTATTTAGTCAAGAAATTCATGAAGATTTAACAAAGAAAATTTGGTAAAACAAGTGTTGGTGCAAATACAATGATGATGGAAATAACACAATGAGAAACTAAATAATACTTCTAAATTTTATTAATTAAAAGGGAGAAATTACACAACACTATTTGGACTGAGGTGCGACACTTGCTCTCTTTAAGAAGATTCAAACCCTTAGTTGGCTACACTTTGTAACCGGTGCAGACCGTCTCTAACTTGTCTCCCCCAGGATACAACAGCCCAACAAGTGTTGTATGGCTAGAACAACCTCTGCACAAAGTGTTCAAGCCCAAAACTCCACCAAAAAGAACACATTTCCTTGCTAAGAATCTCTCTATTTTTTAAGTGTATATTGCAGTAACTTGAATGTGTCTAAATGGGTCTATTTATAGGCTCAATGGGCCTCACAAAATTACTACCCAAATTAATCTGATTAATTAGGTCCATTATTCTGATAAAGTGGGTGTTACAAGATTAATTTTTGGATATTATTCTAATGGGCTGGAGTTACACAATTAATAGGGAGGTAAGGAGTTTCTGAATAATGGAAAGGCCCAAACGGATAGTCCATTAAGTGGGTTAATGACTCTTCATTTTTCATAATAAAAATTGTGTCTGAATGGGTCTATTTATAGGCTCAATGGGCCTCACGAAATTACTACCCAAATTAATCTGATTAATTAGGTCCATTATTCTAATAAAGTGGGTGTTACAAGATTAATTTTTGGATATTATTCTGATGGGCTGGAGTTACACAATTAATGGTGAGATAAGGAGTTTCTGAATAATGAAAAAACCCAAACGGATAGTCCATTAAGTGGGTTAATGGCTCTTCATTTTTCATAATAAAAATAGAATATTAATTCGGGTCATTTACTCACCAACGGATATGGTAATTTGGATATTATTCTGATGGGCTGGAGTTACACAATTAATGATGAGATAAGGAGTTTCTGAATAATGAAAAGGCCCAAACGGATAGTCCATTAAGTGGGTTAATGGCTCTTCATTTTCCATAATAAAAATGGAATATTAATTCGGGTCATTTACTCACCAACAGATATGGTAATTACTTACTAAGTAAATTAATCTGATTAATTAGGTCCATTATTCTAATAAAGCGGGTGTTACAACATCCCCTTGCGCACGTATCTAGCCTAATATTTGAGACAATTCATGTTAGCCCATTAATTATTACAATTAAAAAGAACAATATAGTCTCTCTCTTTTTCAATGTGGGATTAAATATTTTCACTAACTCCTCATCTTCCATATTCACTCCCACATCTTTACATTTATGTCATAACATTTATTCATTTTAATTATTTAATATTAAAATGCTCCAACAACAAGTTTTTGTTTGTGGGCAAGAATTGATGAAGAATCTATGTAATTGATGTAGAGAAAAGATGGTGCTGCTTTTACATTTTTGCTATTCTAAATTTTAGTTAAGAAGATAAACAACATATGTTAAGAAGCATAATTTTTTTTTTTATAAGAACATAAAATATGTTTTGTAACTCAATTGACACCTCGTAATGTTTCTAAGGAGACATCATGATTCAATTCCCTTTTCCCAATTATCAAATTATAATTTTTTTTTTAAAAAAAACTAATTAATAAGCTATTAGTTTTTTCATAAAGAGAAAGCGAGTGGTAGGCAGTGGAAGTATAATTGAAAACGTTTTGCAGATGCTTCTCTAGTATTTTATTAGAGTACTTTTAATAAAGGGAAATTGAGTGAGAGAGAGAGGGAGAGGAAAATTAAAAAGGTCATAGAAGTATCACTTAGGTCAGATATGATACATCTGCTGATTTGAAATATCCGTGTTTCTTTCTTAGGTTCCAACTGAATTTCATGTTTGACCCTTGTTAAGGGAATGGCCTAAAGATTTGACGTATTGAAAATTTTCTTATAAAAGAAGTAAGAGTAATATAATGTGGCATGCTTCTGTTGAATTGTTAGCCTTAATTGACTGACTCTCTCCTATGACTGCAAGCTAGAAAAAAGTTACTCTCATATGAATTATTTCAGATCTTGTGTTGATCATGCTTGACTATGGAGGCTTGTTAGGTGGGGGGGAGCTATTTTCATTTCTAGACCAAGTAAATTGAAAGAGCTAGCGTTTGTTTTGTAGGGGATTATTTCAATGTGTTCAACTCATGTTTAGAGAAAGCTTGAAAGAAATCAATATTACTTCAAATCAATTATGTCCAAGAACATTTTTTGAACTCTAGCAAAGCTATATAGACTTCTTCTGTTCTTCAAGTTGAAGAGGAATCTGTTATTAAAATCTGAAGTAGCCATCTTCTTAACAAGACAATGGATTGTCTCTTCGTGAATGATGTAAATAGATTAGGGAAGATATTCCAGGCCTTGTCATCAAATCAAAGAAAATGTGCAGAAATTACTGAAATGGGGGGAGGTGGAAATTATTGATGAAATTCTTTATATGAAGGGCAGGCCTCAAAAGAACATAGTTTGGCCGTTTAGGAATTATTCCAAAATTTTGCTAGAAAGATATTCTTTGGGACATGTTGTGGGGTCTCAAAGCATCATAAAATCTTAGACTTGAAGCTATGAATTCGTTTTACATTCTTCTTTCTATAATATTGTGGTTACGTTTTAATAATAATTAGATGTATGCATCTGAATGCAATTTCCCCTTGATTTTACATTTTTGGCTCTTGCCCAAACTGCTGGCCTATGCATCCTGTTTATATATCTATGCGTTGCAAATCTGTTTAGAATGCCAGTTTTATACTACTGCCATTCCTGCTCCAAGTAAAACACAAAAAAAAAATTCATTTCCAGACCATATACATAAACTCCTGGACTTAGTTACACAAATTTCAATTACTATATGATATAGAATTAGATCCAAGGCTACAAACAAAAAAAACAAAACAAAACAAAACAAAAAAACAAAAACAAAAACAAAAAAAGTATATATGAATTTTCATAATATACCAAAAGAGTTGTCATGTTGCAATTTGTAAATAGACCAAAATTGCAATTCTACAATCTCCTCTCATTGTAGCCACCAATTCAATCCCTTCTGCTTGCCAATGGAACTACCTCGGCCAGAGGTGTCGAGAGTGGCGTTGGCAATGGAGATGTTCTACAGACTGGACAAGTGGGGTTCAACCGCAACCATGGATCAACACACTTGAGATGGAAGAGGTGCCCACAATCAGGCAGCAGGCGAAGCATATCAGTACTCTTGTAATCTGCTAAACAAATGGAGCAGCATGTCGCGGTGGAGTCTGTCTTCTTGAGCTTGGCCTCCGAGTAAAGCAGCTTTGGATAACTCAGGATGGTGGCCTCATCGAGGCCTACATCGACAACATAATCATGAGTTTCAATTGGGTGTTGAGGAAGAGTCCTTTGAGTTGCTGGGGCCATTGTCCGCAGGTCAGTCCGGGTGCAGAAATAGGAAGCCAGGGTGATAGTTGTGATCAGCAAGAGGATTCCAATTGAAACTCCAATTCCGTAGCCAAATCCTCCAATGTTGTTAAGAAGTCCACCAGAATCTGCTGTGCTATTCATCTCCTTGAGGAAGAAACAAGCTGCAGGGATTGGAAAAGGAGTATATGAGTATTGATTTGGTCAGCCATGTCAATAGCTAGAAAAATTGTTATTTGGGTTGTTTAAAAAGTCAACGAATGCATGAGAGAGAGAGAGAGGAAGAGAGAGAGATTATTGGTTGAATTTTAATTAAAGGAAGTTTTATTTGGTTGCAAGTAAAGAGAGGCCAATGGGGCATTACATGTGACTCATTATGCTTATTTGGTTGCAAGTAAGATTATGGGTATTTCAGCATTTGTCTGCAAGCTCTTGGAGGTCAACGGTTCTCATTACCTTTTTTGTTTACGCCTGTTATTTGATAAGAATAACGTCTTTATTTCGAATAAAGTATTTATATATCCTCTCTCCATCTCCAAGTTACAGTGCACATTCTATTTTATTAGAGAGGCTTAATTATATTTTATTAGATTGAGTTAAAGAGTTATGTAGTCCTAAACTTAAAATAGAATGAGTTAAGAGTTATGTAATCCAAAACTCCTAAATATTTTAATGAAGAATTTAAGATTTAAATTTCGACTTTGAAATTATAAATATATATATATATATATATTAGAATGAGTTAAGCTTCTGTCATGTTCCAAGGAACTTTTTTAATATATAGATATAATAGAATTAAATCTACAACATTCGCAATATGATAACGGATCTTTATCATCAGACTAAGACTTAGAAGTCATTTTATATTGGAAGTCTATTTTATACCGGTGTACCATTTAGTTGTTACCTCTCTCTCTCATAGATATAATAGAATTAAATCTATGACATCCGCATTATGATAACGGATCTTTATCACAGACGAAGACTTAGAAGTCAATTTTATATTGGAAGTCATTTCAGTTTGATTAGTTGTTACCTCTCTCTCTCTCTCTCTCTCTCTCTCTCTATATATATATATATATATATATAAATAATGTAAATATTTATTTATATGTTTATAATCATTTAATTTAAAATCCACATATTTATATGCCCAAGCATTAGTCTAAGTACATTAGTCCAATATATTAGCTTAAATAAAATATTTTTATTAGTGGTGCTTTAGAAATTTTTTTAGAGTGGTCATTAAGAAATTTAAATTATACAAAATTTTAATAAATAGTTACTTTAATATATCGCAAATACACGAAGTATTATAATTTCTTTGTACTAACAAAGAGAAAAGGGCAAAAAAAGACTAATAAGAGGTAAAATGGAAATTAAAAATGTTGAGATAAGAATAATAAAGTGAGAGAAAGTCTAAATTAAATATAATAGAAGAGAGAGAGAGAGAGAGAGAGTGATGATATTTGCTATAATTGTGAGCCGAATTGCTAAGGAGAGCAAAATTGTTGCGATTGCAAAACCAAAGATAACATAACTACTGGCACTGCCAAGAAGAACTCACGACCATAGTTTTTTTCTTGGTATTTTTTAAGGAAAAATGAAATTAGAAATTAATTTTATGTAATGAGTTGAACGAATTACAAATTTAAATGATTAGAGATTTTTTCCATCTTTTGAATAGGCTTTTTGTTGAGTTATTTTTCATCTCTTGTTGTTTGGTCTAGTCTTTTTCTTTTTTTTTTGGGGTTATTTTTGTTGTTATTTGGGCTAACTTTTATTGTTGTTATTTAAGTCTTTTTTTTGGTTTTTGGGGTTAAGAATTATGTTTGGAGAGCCAGAATTATTTTTAAAGTAATGCTACGTCCACAACATGTTCGGATTAGTGCCTTTAAATCCTATTGTATTATACTATGTATAACATTATGTATGATTTAATATTGTGATTACTAAAGTTGTTTTATTATTATCTTTTTTTTTTAGAGAGAGAGTTTCAACCTATGGCGTCCGCTCTTGATGATAGCTCTTTATCATCAGACCAAGACACAAATCAGTTTTTAGTGTAAATCTCTTATTCAACCATCAGAGACTTTACTAGTTGAGCTAGTTGGAACCCACTGTTTTATTATTATCTAAAATAATGGTAACATGAATATTTGGACATTATCATACGGTCCATGAGATGTATAATATGTGATTTATGTGATTTAGTCACAGAAGATATGGATCATAAGTTCTTTGTAAACTCAGTATTTTAGTTCATAGTCGGTGATGAAATTGGGCATTTCATTTGCAAAGACTATAACATATCAATTAAGATGATTTGTCTTGATCATAGAAGTGGAGACTTCTAGTTGATATATTGATATATTTTAAGAGTTAAGACATATTGAACTGGACCGCTGTGAGATTTATTATTCTCTTAACAACTGTCCAATGAATAATAAATCCCACAACATCTATTTGCATGAACTTTTAATCCTGAGAGAATAATGGACCTGATCATGAGGTGTAAGTTACTTTGATATATCAGGAGTGAGATCTAAAGTCACGATCAAAATCTCAGTATGTTGGGCAGCCGCATTTAATTAGGAATGGCAACGAGTTGGGTTCGGGCTGGGTTTCTTTAAGCCCGAACCCGACCCGCGGGCCTAAACCCGTTACCCGAACCCGCCCCATTTGATAAACGGGTTTTTTTTTCAACCCCAAACCTGCCCCGCCAGGCCACGCGGGCTCCACGAGCCCTGTCTAGTCATGCCCAACCCCAAATCACAACACAAACACAAACACACAGATATCAAAAATACAAGTTTTAGATCTATGAATTTTCCTTTCAAAATCACAAACACAAACACAAATCCTAACACAAATACAAACACAGGTTTCATAAACACAAAAATTTCATATTTTCCTTTTCAAAATCACAAACACAAATACAGATCCTAACACAAACATAAACACATATTTTACAAACATAAACACAAATTTCACAAACACAAATTTCACAAACACAAAATTTTCAGATTTCCCCTTCCAAAATCACAATCACAAACACAAACACAAATCAAAACACAAACACAAACACAAAAATTTTAGATTTTCCCTTTCAAAATCACAAATACAAACACAGAAACCCTAACACAAACACAAACACAAATTTCAGATTTATGATTTTCCTTTTCAAAATAAAAAACACAAACACAAACACAAAAACAAATACAGAAATCACAACACAAACAAAGAAAAAAACAATGAAAGATGAAACAAACCAAAAAATAAAAAATAAAAAAAAAACCAAAGGCGTGAGGCTGAATGAACAGAGCTAATGCCGTGATGTTGAATGAGGTCATGGGGTCGTGAGGTTGAGCAAGGTTGTGAGAGCCGTGAGAGCTTGAGAGAGAGAGAGAGAGAAAGAGAGTTGCTGAGATAGAGATTTGAGAACTTGAGAGACAGAGAGAGAGAGAGGGGGAGGCTGAGTGAAGAGGAAAAAAGAAATGAATTAGGTTAGGGTTTACAAATTACAATGATATATATATATATAAGGGGGGGTTTTAGTAATTTCACCGGGTATTATCCGGGCCGGGTTTCAGATTTTTTTTATAAAATTTGAACCCGGCCCGGACCCACTTCGGGTTTTTTTTTTAAAAAGCCCATACCCGACCCTATTCTTTATTGGACCGGGTAAAATCCGACCCATTAGGGTCGGGCCAGACTGAATATCCGCGGATCGAATCTAAATTGCCATCCCTACATTTAATGTTGATGGAACATATATTCTTAAGATAGAATTCATAATCTTTTAACAAAAATATAAAATATTCCCTTGAGATAAGTTTAATGGATTTGGTTATTCAAAATGTTAGGCCTAACCACTTTAGTAAGGAGTTACTAAAGTATATATTTATGAAATTGGATGTCACAAATATATAATGAATAACTTAAAGAATTAAACTGGGTACTCAAGAATTAAAATGTAGCAATATTCAAAGTGGCAATCTACATTCATGACTTTGTATTACTATGAATATTTTATGAAGGGGTTGTATGTATAATAAAGTCTTGAAATATAATTTATTAATAAGGCCTAGAGTGCAATTATATTTATATAGTGGTATTAAATATAATTAATGGTAACTTTGGACTTGTCAAGAGTTGACAGAAAAACTCAGGCCCATTGGAGCTAGAGTCTTATTTGTTCCCTTTTGTTCTCACTCGAAGCCACATACTAAAACCCAATTAGATGATCAGTTGGATGTAAGAAGAGAAACATACAGAGTTTGTTTAAGAGATGAAATGGTGTGTATGTGAGTGTAAGTCACTCTCTTATTCTTCATTGGAAACTAATTAAGAGACCACACTTCTTGGGCGTAAAGTGGAATTGAAGTGAAGATTAAAAAGTGTTCCTAAGTACTTCTAATCTTTGGTTATGAATTTCACTACACCAAAGTACGCTCTTTCATTCTTTGTTTTCAAAATTCAGATATTACATGCTATCTCACATGAATGAAGTAGATCCGTTCATATTCCGCTGTGTGTATTTGTATGAGATATAAATCTGTTATTTCATGTGTTTTTCCAACACAACATTGTTCACAATAAATTTTATGCGACAAACTGTTATTAGTGAGTAAAAAAGTGATATTAGTATTGAGCCTAAATTAGAATCAGTAACAGCTTACCTTATAGGATTTATCGTGAAATTATTGTGCAAATATTGTGGATGCATTATCTTATTTTTGTTAAACTCAAATTCTTGTGATTTTCAAGTCTAGGTATTCAAAATTTTTACTAGCTAGAGTGGTCAAAATAGGTTAGTTTACTATATAATTTTGTTAAGGACATATTTTTTATAATTGACTAATCCTTTGACAAAATGCACTTTACTTGTAATTGGGTAGATCTAGGATGAGTTTAGTATTTCAAGAAACATGTTGTTCAAGCCAAGTATTAAAGCCATGAAGATTGGACCAAAAAACAAGTAAAGAAAAGTTATTCATTGAAGCTCGACAGATACCTTGACAGAAACAGTATCTATCGAGACTTAATGAAGAAAGCTCGACAGAAGCTGAATCTGTCGAGATCTACGAAATCAAAGTTTCCAGATTTGATTTTCGGCCCATGCTAAAATATTTGTGTAGAGTTTATTTTCTCACAACCCTAAATATATATAAGACTTATTTTAAAGATCGTCACAGTAGGTATGCACATAGAGAACATATGAAAAAGTGACTGAGTGCCTTATTCTCTCTAAAAGAAACTACTGCGTCTTTGCGCTTTAGGATTTTATAACCAAGTGCTTCTTGATCTTCATTATTGATGAAGTGAAGAACTTTGTAGCCAACCACATATTCAATTTGTTGGAGTTAGTCATATACTAGGAGCCATGCATCATTGGTTAGTCACGTACTAAGATCCGTGTAAAAGGGTGATGTTCATATATTGAAGAATTTAGAGGTTCTGAAGCGGTAGAAGGTTTCTACTGTAAGTTCATCTAAGGAGATTGTAAAGTCCAGGAACAAAGGTTTTGTATTAGATCTGAAACTTTTCTTTATTATAGTGCATTGCTTTTCAGGAAAGTTTCTCCTCAGGTTTTTTATTGTGAAACTAGTTTGTTTAATTGGTTTTCCTGGATCATCATATTTTGTCTTATTTACTATTCCGTTGTGCATGATATTGATGTTTGTTTGTTTTAACAAGGTTTATTTATAATAAATCTAATTAACAACTTGGGTTTAAAACTTGTTAATTCTATCAACCGGAGTATAAATTTCCCAATAATTTTTTTTTGCAGATATATATATATATTCTCTTTTTGCAAGTCAAGGTTGTCTTGTGACCACCCTAAGTTAAACATGGAGTTACCACTGATTTTTATTATTTTTGACTATATCGTCTAAAACATCGATATTGCTAAAACATCATAAAAACTCCAGGTACAATCCGGTATTTTATCATGTATGTTTTAAAGGAGTACCAGTATCGATTAATGCCTAGTACAATATATTTTCTTGAGTACTAGTATTGGTTTAATGACCGGTATGATATATATCCTCGATGTGGTTGGTATCAATACTTAGGGCTGTAAATGAGTCGAGCTTTGTCAAGCAGTGAATGTTTAAGCTCGGCTCGACAACAAAAGTAGAATGTTCAAGCTTGGCTTCAGCTTGATACGAGGTTACAAATAAAATTCAAGCTTGAGCTCATTATAAAGTATAAAAGTTTGATCTGCTTGGCTTGGCTTGGCTTGATTCATTAGTCAAACGAAGCTCGAGCTTAATATCAAGCCCAAACTCAAGCTCAATATCATGCTTTTGAGTTTGAGATCCTACATAAGTATATTATCAAGCCCATATCAAGTTTATTATCTAGCCTATTTGATTTGGATGAGTGGTCTCAACTGATAATGAATTAAATTCATAGAAGGATATGAGTTAACTTGTCAAGCTCATATCAATTTTATTACCAAGCTCATAAATAAGCCTAGATTCAACTTATTTTGTTACTTTTATATCAAGTTTTAGTGTTCACAAGCTTGTTTATGAACAATATTTTTTACTCGGGCTCGGCTTGTTTATTAAACAAGTCTAAAACTAAAGCTTAATTTTGGCTTGTTTATAAACAAACAATCAAGAACGAGCTTTTTATCAAGCCAAGCCTGAGCTACAAATGAACCAAACCATTCATAAACACCCGAGCTGTTTATGAACGATTTGGTTCATTTACAGCCCTATCAATACTGTATTAATTTCCTTGACCTAAACACCAATTATAATGTAGGTAGAATTTGAACCATAAATCCCTTGACCAAGACATCGATTGACGACAAAATACTTTACCAATTGACAACAATTGCTCTTACCAAAACACCATTTTTTTTTTTAGTGTAGGTGGGCTTTGAATCATGAATTTCTTATTTAATGATAAGACTCTTTACCAATTGGTGATGATTGTTTTTTATCATCAAACAAAAGACTTAACTTTTTCAACAATAAAACAAGATACCAATTGATTCTTGGTATAAATGGGATTAGAACATTAAACTTATTAAACGACAAGAGTCTTAGAACTTACTGTTCCCAAGGAACTTGATTTCCTTTAATACACCTAAATATAATGACATTGCGTCCCTTCTTTACTCTCTTATGATTTCCTTGAAGACACCTAAATATAATGACTTCGTATATCTTCTTATATGCGGTCGAATTATTCTATGTTGGGAGCCAACACCATGACATATGAAGTTGTGATAGAGATAGTAGTTTCCATCTACCTAACTGCCACAATATGTACAATATTCAAAATTATTGCTAATACTTCTATATATTCTAAAGAAATCATAACGTAGAGGTTTGCCTAATCTGTTCTTTTTTAGTTTATTTATTTATTTATTTTATTTATAAAAATGATTTCTTGAGCTGATGTAGGCGGCCCACTTCTTATGACATTATACAGTTGTCATCAAAGATACAACTCATAGTTGAAATTTTTTTTTTTTTTTTTTTAAATAGTTGGCCTTGGGGGTGGTTAGTGAAAAAGATACAACTCATCCATTTTATTGGAATACATAATAATTCAATTAGCAGTATGTATTATCTTTTTCTTTTATTATCTTCATTCAGATATGGTGCTGGAATAAGTTGGAGGGTGAAAGCCATTAACATGCTTCAATCCGATCATGGTAACGTATGTCCAAATTTAATATTACCAAAATGCTTCAATCCATTGGATACATACAGCATTATTCCATCCCACTAGGCCCTCATTGGTCGATGCTTACAATTTATCAAATTTGATATATATATTTGATGAGCTGCTCTTATTTGGGAATGTAGTGCTTTTTTTAAAATCGTGATTGAACATCGAAGACTCCATTTTTAATTTTGTGACACTGAAGTGCCAAGCATGACAGGAAAGTTTAAAGAGAACTGTTAAAAAATGTTAGAGCTACTATAAATTTTACTACAACATAAAGTAATTTTTATAATATAAATTTTTTTTGAAAGAATTTTATAATATAATTGAGTTTGCAAAGTTTTGAGTGGTTCTCATTTTAGTCCAATATTAACATCACATCTTTATTTACTAATACAAATTTACCACCAAATAGGTGGGTTTGAAAAATCATATTTTAAAGTTGAGGTGTGCTTCCAACCTACCAACTTAATGAAACTGACACAACCTAACTTGACACCTTGGATGGTATTTGTAGGTTGAAATTTTATTTTGAGTCCCAAGTTAGGTTGGGTTTAAGTTTATAGCTTCAACTCGTTTAACCCAAACCGAACTACCATAATATATATAAGTTTATTTTATTACTCTTATATTAATATTTTAATTTGATTTATTTTGGTATTTTCCAAAATTGGATTTTGATGAATTTGAAAATTTTCAAAATGATTTAGGAATATTATGTTAATTGTAATTATTTATTTTAAAATAATTAAATAATTAATAAAAGTTCAATTATTTACAAGCATGAAACATTTAAGCAAAACACGTCAACCCAACTTGACTCAATGGATTGGGTTATTTTCTACACATGCAATGGATTGGGTTAAAAATTTCTCAACCCAACGGACTTAAAGTGATTGCATTTAGTCATTCTGTCAACACCTGATAAATCTCTTTAAAAGAAGATGATGTAGCTAGACTAAAAATTTATAAGTTAGGTACCAAAAGACATTACTTTGATTTTATAAATGATTAAAAGCTATCACTTTAAATTTTAAGGACTAAAATCGCTTATGGGCTTAAAGATTTGATCCAATAGTCTATTTTGGTCAATTTATAAAATGATTTTTTGGACTGCATTGCTAATTATATTTTAATTAATTATTAACTTAATTATAATGTCACAGGGATTGATCTCCAATCAAACTCAAAATTGAATTTGGATCAATTTTTTCTTTTAACTTCTTAGTTTATTTGCTTATCTACATTTTTTTTAAATATTTTTTTTTTCTAAACACAGCTATATATTTGTTAACTTTCAGTAAATAAGCAAATCCACTATCAATAAATAACAAATCTAAACACGCGATTGAATCAAACTTGAAATTGTTAAACCGGGATAAGATGTCCTCCCATTAAATCGTCCAATTCCCTCCAATTTTTATCTAGATGTAAGACCTGGCATTTAAAAATCAAGTAAATGCCATGTGTTGTATATCGAACTAAAAATGGGAGGGAATTGAAGGATTCAATTGGAGAGATCCTTCAATCAATCAAAAAGTGGAGGGGATCCTATCATCTTGAACCTCTTAAATTTTAATTCTAAATACATTACGGTTTTGTTTAATTAAAAAAAAAATGGTTTTACAACTTTGTTTGGATGGAGGGGAGAAAAAGAAAGGGTAGCGTTTAATGAACCTTGTCTGGATGTTTTTAAGTGGGAAAGAGGAGAGGTTTGGAGAGGTATTTTACTCCTCATAACCCTTATTTATTAAATTCCCCAAATTGGAGGAATTCGAAGGGGAAGTAAAGTGGGTTTTAGTTAGCTCGACTGCTAAACTTTCACATCTTTAAATAAAATATTTGGAATTCAAATTTTGCAATTACTATAAAAAAAAAAAAAGAGTAAAGAGGCAGAGTTCTCTTTATCTTAGAAACATAATATATATATATATATATATATATATATATATATATATATATATATATATATATATTATTTTACCTTGTGATACCGATTTATATCAACATCCTTAAACATAGCAAATAAAGGGTCATATTTTTCTATTTATATAATCACTTCACTCTCTTTTACTCTTCCGCCTTAATTTTTATACGTCCAAATAAAGAGGATGAATATCTATTTCATTTTTCCCTACTTAATTTTTTGAAACATCTAAACAAAGAGAATGAGTAACAATCTCCATCCTCTCTCTTCTTTTTCTCTTCCCTTATCCTCTAGGGATCTACTCTTCTCCAAACTTCCAACATATTGTTAGAGCTTGAGTTAACCCAATATATATATTTCAATAATTTGATCGTTGCAATGGAGAAAGAGTATTTGAATGCTAAATGTTATAAAAATATTAAAAGACGTCAATCAATTAAGCTATAATACTCGCTCTTGACAAGACAAAATACAAATTGGTTTAGCATATCATAGAATTTGGCAGTAGAAGCAAACATAATTAGGTTTTGATTATTTTCCAAGGTGTTTGTTCAAAATCATACAAAATTTAGTCCCATAAAAATTCATTTTTAAAAAACTTGTTCTTTCAATTTAAAAAAAAAAAAAATTTATTCTTCAAGTAAATTCTCACAATTTTTTTAAAAAATTTATGTATTTTCACATCCATATTTCTATAGAAAAATATTTTTAAAATTGACATTCTCTTGTACATATTCTCACAAAAAAGTTGATTTAAATTTCTAATAAATTTTAACACAATTTGATTAATAAAACTAAAAATCACTTCAAATTTGAATATTATGGTATTATTCTTTAAAAACAAATCTAGTTTTTATTTTATTAGAATTTATTCTTAGTATTATTAGATCAGAGTCTCACACCTACACCTACCTGTAACGTGTAGTTGCTTCCAAAGTTCCAAACTCCAAATTCCAAAAAAAGTCAAAAGCACTCGATTCGCGATCGGCCATGGCGGTTCGCCGAACGCAAACGACGTCGTTTGCGACCATCACTCTGATGCTGATGTTTCTGGCCTCCGTCGACGCTGCAAGCGACAACAACGTCGACTACTCGCCGTGCTCCGACACGACGGTGGCTCGCTCCGACGGGTTCTCCTTGGGGTTCGCTTTCGCTGGTGAAGCCTCTTTCGTCTTCAACACAACACAACAGCTCTCTCCCTGCGATAGCAGACTCCGCCTCTCCTCTTCCAACTCTCTGTTCGCTCTCTTCAGACCCAAGGTCGACGAGATCTCACTCCTCACCGTTAACTCTACCACCTCTCCGGTTAGCTCTCTCTCTCTACGGTTTGCCTTCAGTTTAGGGTTTAAATTGTGCATTTTCTTGGAATGGAAGATTACAATTTGTATTATTCCTTACTTTTGATTTTGTGGAACAAACACTGCCATATTAGAGTGTGGATTTGGTTTTAGTTGAATTAGGGTTTGGTGTCTCATTGATTTTGCGCATGCACATAGTTTGCAATTTTTCTGTATCAAGCTGAAGAAAATCTGTTTCAATAGAATGCTGAGAATTGCTTTAGTTTTTTTTCATCTGGGCATGAACATAAACTGCTTAGCCCGTCAGGAGGAGTGAACATTAACCGGGCTTAACTTGTGGAGAAAATTGCACTAATGAGCTCTAGCTTAAACGGGCTTGCGGAGAGAATTGCTTTTGTCTTGATGCTCATAATAAGTTTTCGACTTTAGTTACTGCGTTAGATTAGACTGAGTTGCATCTTGGGTGGTGTTTGAGACATTATGTGGCTGTTTTCAAGAGTGACTCCCACAGTATATGATATTTTTGGAATCAGTTTTTTGGGTTGAAATGGATAGTAATTTTATTGCTTGCATTCAATATCTGCCATTGGTTTCATATTCTTATTATGTTGCTTGCTAGTTAAAGCAGTCTATATAGCAAAATGGAGCACTGTAGTGGTACTAAGAAGTGTTTGCACTACTTAAAACTTGAAAATAGGTAGTGAATTTGTTGATCGATTTTTTTGTGCCTGAACGCCCAAATGGAGGAAATGATATTCTCACACTTCCGCTTGATTGGTTAATCTGAGTATTTGCGTATAATTTGATTAATCAAACTTCTCCTTTTTCCTGAAGAGTTGAGATGTATAAATGCAATAGTTTTTATGTCACTTGTAACGTTCTATATTCTTCGGCCTTAACCAGGAAAATTATGGGTATATGGTTGCATTTGCTGGTCGGAAATATGCTGCAAGGTCCACTCCTGCTTTTGTTGCGAATAGTACATACATTGTAACCAGCTTTACCCTTGTAAGGACATCCATCTTTCATTCACTGTTTGTGATCTCATTTTTTCCTTCATAATCATCTTTGAGTATAAATAAATAAAAACCAATTAAATTTTGTGATGCAGGCACTCGAGTTTCAGAAGGGCAGGCTGCAAAACTTTTATTGGAAAAGGGATGGTTGCACTAAATGTTCTGGAAGCTCAAACTTTGTCTGTCTCAACAATCAGGATTGTGCAATCAAAACATCCAGCTGCAAGAACAATGGAGGCACTGTAGATTGCAGTCTTGGTATACAATTGGCATTCTCTGGCACAGATAAGCACCTTCAAGCTCTCAACTCTTGGTATGAAGTGGCAAATCTTCGTCAGTACTCACTTTATGGAGTTTACTCAAATCTCAAGGATTCTCTCACTAGCCAGTATAACAGCTTCTTCTAACTGCGTTTTAGCTGGTTTGTAGAATTTTCCTGCTGCTATGTTGTAATTCATTGTACTGTTAAATTGTAGACGAATTTTTACCCTTTTTTACCGTGTGGATTTGCTGCCTCAACTGATAAGAATCTTTAGGGTTAATGGTGTATAGACTTGTGTACTTGACAATTATTTGTGATTATAGAAGGAGAAGAGAATTACACATAAACTCTTCCTTGTTCATGGTGCCCAAGTTTATATCTCGATCTACTAGGTGACTTACGAATTAATTCTACTTGTCCGGGGGATTTCACTGACATGGCATCCTGAATATGATTCATTTCCCAAACTTTATCCCCACATTGCTAAGTTAATGTGGTGAACTGATGATCAGTTGCAAATCATTTGCAGCAAGTTTCTATTTAAATGCTTAGCTAGCTGTAGGACTCTTTATTTTTGAAAATAGGTGTAGGTAGCCTATAATAAAAAAGAGTAAGTACTAGGCCTGTAGGGTATCCTATATTTGGTCGTTACTCTGGACTCTGGGGAGGAGGATTAACATTGCAAAGTGACACTACATAAAATACTTAGCTTGAACATTACTCTGAATCAAATTGCAACAACAATATGAATTTCTGTTACTGGTAATTACTAATTAGTATATCCAGTAATAGAATTTTTATTTCATATCATTTGCTTACAGCATTGGATTAAAACCCATAATTAGTAGAATTTATGTTATGGTATTCCAATAAAATTTTCATATTTAATCCATGTATGTGTTTATTATTTTATAGTAGGCTAAATTGCAAACTACGTCCCTAAAAAGTTTGAGGGTGTTTAGATTTTATACCTTGAAGTTTTAGAATTTAGACTTTATCTCCAAAAATTTTATTCTGTTTGCATCAACAGCTCCTTTATTCATATTTTCCTTTAAATGCCACATAAACTTACCACGCATGTTTACTTTGTCCAATAAAATGATGTCACATTGTTTTTGTAGCCTAAAAAATTAAAACATTAAAATTGACATGGCATAATAAAAATGGCGTGGCATCATTTTATTGAATGAATTAAACACACGTGGCAAGCTTATGCGGCACTTGACAATAAATATGGATGGGGGGATTACTGAAAAAAACGGAATAGGACTTCAGAGGGTAAAATTTAAATTCTGAAATTTCAAGATGTAAAATTCAAAACCTTCAGACTTTAGAGATGTAGTTTGCAATTTAATCTTTACAGTATATGGTAAATGTGAGAATGAAAAGCGCAATGAACAATTGCTAATGAATTTATTATGATTCAGAACAAGTCAAAATGGTAGGGAAGGTAAAAAAAAGTGGGTGTTTTTTTTGCAGGGACTCCGTCCCTAACCCCTGAGCCTGGCTCCACCCACTCACGGGTGGGTTATTTTTTGCCTCCCACCGAGGTGATTATCGGTTCCTTGATCCTATCCGGCCTCGCCCACCCAAATTCTCCTTGGGTCAGGTCAGGTAAGCTGATTTTTTTCTTCTTGTTTTTTATAATTATATTTTATTATTAATTAGTTAATGAGCTGTTTCTCAAAAAAAAAAGAAAAAAAAAAAAGAAAAAAAGAAGAAGTTAATGAGCTATAACTCAATTAGTACTCCTGCTATAGATAAAAGGATGAAGGGTGAGCCGTGGGTTTGAGTGTGTATCTTACCAATTGAAAAAAGAAAAAAAAAAAAGAAAAAAGAAAAAAAGAAGACATCAACGAGCCCTAACACAACTAACACCTTTTCCTCTTGTATAAGTTCTAAATAAAGGGTGAAGTGAGTTCAAGAATGAGAGAATGCGAGTGGAATTTATCAAAAAAAAATAATTTTAATAAAAATAAATATCCAAATCATGAAGCACTTACAAATTAAGTTTTAACACTACAGCCTGGGAAGCACGGGTGCGGCGTTTGGGCTGCCGCACCCGTGTCCGTGCCGCGTCAGACATTAAAAATATAATTTTTTCGGCGCGATACGCGTCGATTTAGGCCGACGCACGCGAAATCGGGCTGATTCGCGCCAATTCGGCCCAAATCGGGCGCAACACCGATACCGGCGAAATCGGCCGATACAGCCAAAATTCAACAAAAAAAAAAAACAACAACAACAGGTGCACCGTTTAACTTGGCCGAAAAAAAAAAAAGGTGCAAACGCACCGTTTGGAAAAAAACCAAGCCCTAGCCCTCTCCCTTTTCATTTTTCTTGCGCCTCTCTCCCACTCTCTGCCTTCACTCTTCAACTAGGCTCTCTCCCATTCTCTGCATTCTAGTTATTATTTACTATTACTCTTAAATTTGATATATGTTTATATAATGTGAAAAAAGTATGTTTAGCAATATATTAAAAATATAAATTAAAATATTTTTAATAATTTTTTAATCACCGCACCCCACCGCACCCGTACCCTACTTTTTCAAAAATTGCCGAGTTCCGCACCCGCTCCCGCACCCGCACCCGCACCCGAATCCCGAAACGCACCCGTGCTTCATAGACTACAGCAAACAATATAACAATCAAAATCATAAAACATAAAAACAAAAATGGCATAATTAAAGAATTTTATATATTTTTATATTTTTTACATATATTTATTAGAAACCTTAATTATATACCAGGCATAAAATATATCAATATAAATTATATGAAATTTTCCAATTCTTCACACCCGAATCAAGTTTGGGATAGGGAGGATAAAATTGTCTCCACCGTGAACTAGTGACAAGTTATTATTATTTGGCTAAAATTCAATTTAGGCTAGGGCTATAAACGAGTCAAGTCACGCCAAGTACTAAAAGTTAAAGCTTTTTTTTTTTTTTTTTTTCTAATATGAGTCAAGCTCGAGCTCATCACCAAACAAGACATATGTTCAAGCTTGGCTTATATTTTTGTCGAGCAAGCTTAATTAACTTATTATTTTTTTATATATATTGTGAAAGCATGACTAAAATATTTGACCTCTACACAATATGATAAATTTTTACTACAAATTGATTGTTTATATCATTAATAAGTCACAAGTAATAATTTAATATCATATGAACCTATTAACAAATTTATATATCCAACTTCAAGTCTATATAAATATATTTTTAGACAAGTATGCCTATAAATATATAATATATAGTTAAATTAAGCCATCATGTTCACAAACTTGTTCATGAGCACATTATTATGTTTGAGTTTGACTTGTTTAATAATCGAGCTTAAATTTAAGGCTTGAACTTAGCTTGTTTTCTAAATAAGCGAACATAAACAAGATTTTTTTTTTCCGAGTTGAGCTCGAGTTGTTTATAAATTGCTTGTTTTATTTACAACCTTAATTTAGACCATATAGTCCCTTACCTTTTTACTTTTTTTTTTCTTCTAAGAAGACTCTTGCCTTTTTACTTCAATTTTCAAATTAGTTCTTATTATTTAATTGTTTTCAATTTAGTCCCTAATTTTGATAAAATGACTCATTTTGATCATTCTATTAAAATCTATTAGTAAATAAAGTTGTTTACACGTTTAAAAAAAAATCATCAAGCAATGAGATCTCTTAAATGAGGCATCTCATGAATGTTTTCAATTAATTTTTTAATAATTTTTTTTATTTTATAAAATAACGTCATTTGGTAGTAGATTTGGATGGAAGGACCATATTAATTCATTTTTATAAAGTGAGGGACTAAATTGAAAAAGATTATATTTTGGGAACTAAATTAATAATTGAAAGTAAAAGTCATAGACTATATAAAATTTTAACCTATTATTATTAACTTCTAAAATCTATCTTCACACTTCCCCTTTTTGGGATCAAGGAAAATGGAAAATAATAAGTGAACATTTGGTACACTATAATCATTACATTGAAATATGAATATGTATTACAAGTAATACAAGAAGTTGTGATGGAATAACTATTCTTGTGCATTTGTTTGGTGATAACATAGGAATAGAACAATTAATTTCATTGTCTTTGTTCAAAAATGTTCTCCATAAATGTTAAAAAATGTATTAAAAAAATTGACATATCTACCCTAAAAATTAGATTCTAATCATGAAAAAATCACACACTTGAATAAAATGATGATATACAGGAAAAGCTTTTTAAAAAATAATTAATACATGTTACATAATATATATATATATATATATATATGTGTGTGTGTGTAATTTAAATTACTAGATTAGAAATAAATGAGTTTTTATTTTTTTAAAATTAAATATCATACCATAATATAAAGATATTAGCCTTATTCTTATCAACAGTTTTTTATTTTTTATAAATGAATTATCATAACTAGTAGCTATAAATGTTACATTAAATATTAATAATAATAATAATAATCACCATCATCATCATCATCTTACATTATTACCAAAATATATATATATATATAGAGAGAGAGAGAGAGAGAGAGAGAGAGAGTAATGAATAGCTATTTCCCGTAATGAGTGCAACCAAACAATTGAATGATTATTATAAAGGAATAGCCATTCAATTCATGGATCTATTCTCATATACGAAACGTGCATTAAGTAAATTTAGACACGTTGTATTAAAAAATCCGAAGTCTACCAAAACACTTCATCCACACATTGGTACTAATTTAAGTCTCTACATAATACACACACCACATCCAAAGTGTTACGCCATTCTCTTGATCCACATTTCATTGTAAGATGCATATTAGTATCTTCTTCCTCCTTGTTTCCATTTCACCGTACAATAATTTTAAGGTCACAATAATTTTATAAAATATTTTACAATTGTTGATATGTCAAGTTATTAATAGTAAATAATAAAGTGATATTAACGGTAGACCTAGATGAAAATCAATAAATACCTACAAAATCAACTGTTATGAAAAATGTAAAATTTAATTGTCAATACCATTTCTTTTGGATGTGGATATGAAAATTGGTATTCTTGCTCTCTTTGTACGCTTTAAATCAACCAATCCATATTCTCTCTTTAACTTGTCAAATGGTGCTTTAAAATATGTTTGCGCGTGGATCAATTTGGAGAAATACATCTCCAAATCAATACTTGGTGGTTAAAATAACCATCCCCGAGGAGAATTTTATTGATAATAATAATAATAATAATAATAATAATCTTAAACTGTTACCAACTTTTTATACACACACATAGAGAGAGAGAGAGGCAAAATCTTTTAGGGAGTGGCGGGATTAATAGTTTTTGGATTGATAATTTATGAAGAATTTTTATTTTTTTTAGATATTACGTGACTTAAGGAATAGCTATTAGTCTATTACAGATATTTTGATAACAAATAGCTATTCACTGTAATGAAAGTCTATTAAGAAATAGCTGAATGATTATGAGTTTGGCTTACTTCCAGCACTTTTATAATTAGAGATCTCTTTTTGTTTTAAATACACAATTATAAGCAGTAGTGAGTTTTAATTTTCACATTTTATTTAGTTAGTTGGTGATGTAGTAGTTTCTCATTAAAACAAAAGGATAATCCAGTTAAAAAAAAGTACTGGACGTAAGCCAAACCCAATGACTATTACATTAAAATAGTCTTTCTATTACTAGATCTATTCTCATGTGTCAAAACCATTGTAACTGAATTGATACATCTCTATGTACCAAGTACTTAGAGGTCTATGGGTGAAATGGTTTGAACTGCGGTTGCCAAATATGCATTAAGTATATAAAGACATTGTATATTAAAAAATCTGCAGTTAACCAAAACACTACATCCAAACATGGGTGCTAATTTCAATCTACCACAAAGTCTTTACAAAATAAATACTGATGATTCCAAGATCGTCAGTCAAGTAGGTTTGTCCAGATAAGTCGGCACGGGCGTCGTCTCTATACTTGCAAGGTTAAGGATGGAATCCTCTTTAAGTGGTCACCAGTGTGGTTCTGGCCATTGAGTCTCCGATGGTAAAGTCAGTGAATGGATTGGCAGAGAGGGCTTATCAAAGCTAGAGTAAAATAGAGAAAGTATTAGTGTTCTTAAAGTATGCGTATGTACCTCTCTTAGTTCTGAAGTGTATCTTATATATCTCCTTTTCTTCTAACCTTTGTATCCCATTTATGGTGGCATAAGTGCTTCTTTTGTAACTCCTTTGGACCCATTCAATGTGGGCTTTGATTGGTCTCCAACGGTCTTATTGGCTGATCTGTAACCGTTTGAGGTATTGAATGTTCATCTTTATGGTTCTTTTACCATCGTCTTGAGTGGACAATGGTACTTGATGAGTTTGTCTGGACAACGATGTTTATTGGGCCTATCAGTTGCCCCCTCTGGTCCTGTGGTTGTCCTTACGTGTAATGACGACCACAAGAAGATGGAAGGTTTTTTTTTGTTCAGACATGACCCTTGGGATTCCGTTCCAATCGCATTTAATGCATAGTGGCGGCGTTGTATGTGTCGTGGCCACGTGGCACATTTTGACTAGTGGATGCCTTTGTTTGGTTCAAGGGACTTTTGGTTTTCCCTCTGGTTTCCAATTTCCTAGGCTTGGTTTTTTAAAAACTCTTTGCTTTTCCTCTCCATTTTCACATCTTTCTTTGAGCTTCTCAACCTTTGGTGTCTCCCCCTCTTTCTGAGCCTGAATTTTTAAGCCTTGGAGTTTTTGAGGTACGATTTTCTTTCCTTTTTCGTTTTTTATGGCGACATTCTTTTCCCTTTTCTTGTCTTGTTAAGAAATTTGTTCTTCTTTTTAGTTTCCATGCTTGGAAGTCCTGAAATTAGGCAACTCTGTCCCTCTGTCTCTTTTCTTTTTGCTCGATTAAGGGCATCCTTAGGTTCTTTCCATACTCACTGTCCGTCAATTGAGGGTTTGTAGTTGGGGGTCAAGGTTTGGGTTTGGTATTGACTAATCTGTTTCCTTTATTGCGTCAGTCTATAGATTGGTTCGAAGAATTAGTGGGTAGCCCACGAATCATGTCTGAGGTGAGGTCTAGCTAACTGTAAACTGGGTTGTTGTCTAGCGACGACCCTGTTGAGGCGGAGGTGGATACCGCTACTTCTAGCCGGAGAGAAGCTAGGGCTTTTCATGCCCTCGGGGAGGTGTGTGCTTTGGACTCTAACACCCTCTCTAGGTTTAAAGATAGGTTTCAATTCCTTGAGAGGGTTAGAATTCGTTTTCCTCATGAAGAGGAAAGGGCTTGTCATTTCTCACCTGGGGAAGTGTGCTTTTACGAAGCTGTTTTCCAGTGCAGTCTTAGGTTTCCTGTCTACGCATTATGGAGCTCCTGAACCATTTCAACATCGCTCCTAGGCAACTTATGCCAAACTCGTGGAGAATTGTGATTAGTTGTATGGAGATATGGATGGTCGTCTCTGAAGGCGACATGATTAGGGTGGACGAATTCATACACTTGTACCGTTTGAAGGAGTCTAAAGAGTACGGGTACTACGAACTTGTACCTTGGGTCCGGAAGGTGAGGATTATTACTGATCTACCTTCGTCCTTCCGATACTAGAAATTGAGGTTCTTTTTCGTGTCTAGGGACGAATGGGAGACCCCATATGATGACCTTTGGGGAGAAGTTCCTAGGTTGCTTCGTCGTTGGAGAGCCCCTAGTCTAGGTGCACTGTCTTCTTGCCGGTCCCTTCTTTTTCTTCTTTTCCCCTAATTTGTTACTAACCTCCTATTTGTAACATCCGTGCAGTTAAGAAGTGTCTAAAGCTTAAGAGCAGGTACCAGAAGCGCGTCCAAGAAGCTACCGAATACGCTAAGACAATTGACGATGGTTGATCCGAGAACTTTAGCTCAACACTGCCTTGGTCTAAAGCCTTCCTCTTTTGTTTAGCGCGCTATTAAGATTGAGGAGAAGAGTAAGTGTTTATTTGGTTCGTCCTTGTCTTGGAATTTTTTTTGTTTTGTTTTGTTTTGACAAGTGTTTCTCTTCTGTAGAGATGACGACGAAGTTTAACCAAGACATATACACCAAGATGAGGGCCAGGAAGAACAAGCCTCTCTCGAACCTCGGGAAGAGGGTGGTATGGGTGGTTGAGAAGGGAACTCCCGTTTCCCCGTTGTTTCCATTCCTAAGGCCATGAGGGTCGCGTTTCCTGCTACCTTGGTAGAGGAAATCACCCCTCGTCCAAAAAAGTAGCGGGTGTCGGACAAGGGTAAGGAGAAGGCTGACTCGCGGTCATCGAGTGTCTGGGACGACACCGGCCTAGCTCTGACAAGGGCGTAGGATGCCTTCACTGTTGAGGATCTTAAGGTGCTCTTGGGTATACCCTCCAACGAGATCGTGGGTTGTCACATCCACAAGCTCGTCCAAGTGATGTACTTGTATTGTTTTCTTTCTCCTTTTTTTTTAGGTATGAACTTGAAGGTTTGGTGTTTTACATGATCTCCTTTTCAGGTGCTGGGAGTGACGATCCACATTACGTCGGAGTACTTGAGCCACAAGGCGGAGGCTGCGTCAGTGGGGTCCAAGGTGGGGGTTCTGGAGGCGGAGAATGCTAAGCTGATGAAGGAGCTTATCTCTACCATGGATAAGGCTAACATTGCCAAGGAAAAGGTTAAGGCTCTGGCTGAGGACCTGAGGACTGAAAAGCAGCTGACCATGGAGAAGGACGAGCAACTCCAAGCTGCAAACCAAAGGGTCAAGACCATCATTGCTAAGGCCATTGAAACCTTTCAACAAACTAAGGAGTACAACACTGTTCTCTTCAGTTGGTACTACAAGGTCTTCAAGCTTCTTCGGCGGTATCTCGTCAAGCACCCTACTGGCGTGGACCTAGGGAGTCTGGATTTGGAGGAGGTGGACAAGGAGAAGGAGACGGACGAGGCCTCTCAGTTTGCGGCTGCTGCTCCCGAGGGGAATGCTCTAGAGAACGCTCCTGCTGGTGGTGACAAGGCCGCTGCTTGACACCAAATCTATCTAGTATACATGTATATTTTTTATGTTTTTGGGTGCCCACTATATTTTTTGGGCTCTAATTTCAAGAAAATGCTTTTTGCCCAGTGTTTTTTGGGCTTTAATTACTGCTTTATAGACAATGTTATTTACCTAGTGTTTTTGGTTTTAATCGCTAATCATAGGAAAAATATACTTGTGCTACGGTTTATTTTCGTACCTTTGATTCTTTTTTATTCTCTTTATGGTCGTCGTGTTGACATTCTTGGTAATCTGTGCGTGACTTGCATTTTTGCGAGTCCTTGTTTGCTCTTGTTTATAACTTGTATCTGTCTAAGGAATTTGGATAGTTATTCCTTTTTGGGTGGCTTACATTCGTCGAAGGGAATCTTATCACTTTCTAAGGAATCTTATCACTTGGCTTTGTCAGTGATTTACATCTGTCTAAGGGAATCTCATCACTTAGCCATTTTTAGGTGATTTACATCCATTTAAGGAATCTTATCACTTGGCTTCGTCGGTGATTTACATCCATCTAAAGGAATTTTATCACCTAGCCATTTTTAGGTGATTTACATCCATTTAAAGAATCTTATCACTTAACTTCATTAGTGCTCTACGCTCGCATACAATCTGTTGGAACTTTTTGGCTGAATAGTACATTTATTGCTTTATTTCAAATGAGAATTTCACTTTCGTGAATACAATGATACATTACACTTATTGATGATATTTCTTCAAATGCTTAATGTTTCATGGCCGTGGTAGCTTCTTCCCGTCCATCGTCTCTAGGTGGTAGCTGCCCTGTCTCGAGTAATGGATGACCTTGTAGGGCCCTTCCCAGGTTGGTCCAAGCTTCCCTTGGGTTGGATCCTTTGTCACTGGAGTGACTTTGCGTAGAATGATGTCTTCTATGTCAATACTCTAAGCTTCACCCTTTTATTTTAATACTCGGCCATCTTTTGCTGATACCTTGTCATCTTCTGGGATGTTAAATCTCTTACTTCGTCCAAGCAATCAAGATTGACTCTCAATTGATCGTCGATACTTTTTTCATTGAAGGCCTCTATTCTCATGCTAGTGACTCCTACCTCGACTGGGATTACTGCCTCGATGCCATAAGTAAGTCTGAAGGGTGTCTCTCCTATCAATGTTCTTGCTATAGTTCTGTACGCCCACAAAACATTAGGCAATTTCTCAAGCCATGTGCCTTTTGCCTCCTCCAGCCGAACTTTGATCATCTTTAGCAGCGTTCGGTTCGTTACTTCTGTCTGTCCATTGGCTTATGGATGCCTCAGAGATGAAAATTGGTTCTTGATCCCCAATCCCGAGCAAAAGTCCCTGATGACTTGGCTGTCAAAGTTATTTGATATGATCATCCGTGGTATCCTGAATCTGCAAATAATGTTCTTCCACACGAAATTTTGGATCTTTGCCTCTGTGATAGTTGGTAGTACTTTTGCTTTAACCCATTTAGTAAAGTAGTCAATTGTGACCAGTAGGAATTTTACCTATCTCTTACCTTGGGGTAATGGGCCCACGATATCAATCCTCCACTGGGTGAATGGCCACGGGGAGGTTATGGGCGTCAACTTCTCTCTTGGGATGCGTTGAACATTCCCTAACCTCTGACACTTGTCGCATCGTTCAATGAACTTCTTTGCATCTCTTTGCATAGTAGGCCAGAAATAACCTGTTCTAATAATCTTATTTACTAGGGATCTTGGGCCTGTGTGGTTTCTGCATATTCCTTCGTGAATCTCCTCTAGGATGTACCTAGCTTCACTTTATCTGACACACTTTAGGTAGGGCATTGAGAACCCCCCTTTTGTACAAGGCTTTGTTCAAGATGGTGAACTTGAATGCTTTCTTCTTGACTTTCCTGGCCTCCTCGACGTCTGTCGGAAGTCGTCCGTCTCGAAGGAAAGACAGGATTGGGGTCATCCAGCTGTTTTCGTCTTGAACTGCAAAGGTGTGAAATTCTTCAATGCTGGGACACTTCTGGACCTCCATCTTCAACTCCGTGATCGATGATTCCGTTTCTAACGATGCCTGCTTTGCCATCTCGTCTACTTATGCGATTGGCTCCTGGGGACCTGTATGAATTCTACCCGATCAAATTCTTGGACTAGATTCTTTGTCAGCCTCAGGTATTTATGCATCCTATCCTCCTTAGTCTCGTACTCTTCCTTTATCGGTCCTACCACCAGCTTAGAATCACTCTGGAGGAGTAGGTTTCTAGCGCCCAACCCCTTTCCGACCCGTAATCTCGTCAGTATTGCCTCATATTGCGCCTCGTTGTTAGTGGCGGGAAACTAAAGTTGAACTCCATATCTAAGTGTATCTCCTTCTGGGGTGCTGATGATAACCCCTACTCTGCCCCTTTTTTCAGGTTGACGATCTGTCAACCTGGATTGTCTATCTCTCTGCTTCGTCCTGTGCTCCTTCTTTGTCAGGGGTCGTGAACTCGGCGATAAAGTCTGCTGACGCTTGTGCCTTGATCGCTGTTCTGGGGTGGTGCTCAATATCAAACTGGCTAAGTTCAATTGGCCATTATACCATTCTTCCTACAGCCTCAGACTTGTTCATTAACTTCCATATGGGTTGGTCCGTCATTACCAGGATATGATTCGCTTGGAAGTAGGGGCGCAGCTTACGAAAAGCTACAATCAGAGCGAATGCAATCTTCTCGATCCGTGGGTATTTTGTCTCAGCTCCTTGGAATGCTTCACTAACATAGTAGATCAGGAGCTGTGTTCTATTTTCTTCCCGAATCAAGGCCACACTGTTAGATATAAGTATAGGTCTTCTCCTTCTTTTGACGGGCTCAAGAGAGGTGGATTTCTTAGATAGTGTTTGAGCTCCTGAAAGACTTTCTCGCATTCCTCCATCCAGGTGAAAGTCTGTTTCAGAGTTTTGAAGAAGGGTAAGCATTTGTCTGTTGCTGGTATCCGCCCTGTTAGTTTTTGGACTTCCTTGACTGTCATTGGCAATGTCATTTCCAATATGGTTCGTATCTTTTCTGGGTTTTCTTTTATCCCACTCTAGGACACCATGAACCCTAGAAACTTCCCAGATGCAACCCCCGAAGGCACACTTGCTAGGGTTCAACTTCATCTGGTATTTCCTGAGAGTAGCTAAGGTCTCCTCGAGGTCATCCAAGTGTGCAAATTCTTCCCTGCTCTTGACGGGCATGTCATCCACGTATACCTCCATGTTTCTCCCAATCTGCTTACTGAACATTCTGTTGACTAACCTCTGGTAGGTTGTTCCTGCGTTTTTCAATCTGAATGGCATTATTTTGTAGCAGTAGAGCCCCTGGTTGGTGATGAAGGTAGTCTTCTCCAAGTCTTCTTCTGACATTTTGATCTGGTTGTATCCTGAGAATGCGTCCATGAATGTAAGGAGCTTATGTCCTGCTGTGGAATCCACAAGTTGATCTATTCTTGATTGAGGGAAGCTATCTTTTGGGTAAGCCTTATTCAGGTTTGTGAAGTCTACACACATCCTCTACTTCCCATTTGCCATTTTCACTAGGACGACGTTGGCTAGCCAGTCTGTGTAGTAGACCTCACGTTGCCAGCAATTTTTTTACCTCGTTTATGATTGCTTTATTTCGTTTAGGGGCAAATACTCGTTGCCTTTGTTGGATGGGCTTCCTTTCAGGATCTACATTTAGTTAGTGCTGAATGACCTCAGTTGCTATGCCTGGCATATCCTCGTCACTCCATGCGAAAATGTTCAAATTGTCTTAAAGGAATTGGACTAGCCTTCTCTTCATCTCTTTGCTCAAAGTCGTCCCTATCCTTGTGATCTTCATTGGCTCCCCGTCTACCAGCTCTACGGTTTCTAGGGCTTCTACTTTCTCTTCTTCCTTCTCCTTAGCTAACACTACTTAGTAGCATTCCCTGGCTAGCACTTGATCTCCCTTTACTTTGCCCACGCTATTCTCCGTTGAGAATTTTACCTTCAAGTAGTAGGTGGACGTGGCTGCCTTCCAGCGGTTGAGTGTGGGCCTTCCAATTATCACGTTGTATGAGGAGGGCCAATCTACTACCAGGAAGTCGAGCTGACGGGTTAACTGTTAGGGGTAGGACTCCACTGTGACCGTCAGTGTCACTATACTTTTGGGATACACTCGATCTCCACTGAAGCTGACGAGGGGGGGACTCAAAAGGCCATAACCTTTCAAGATTTACCTTCAGCTGCTGAAAAGCAGAGAGGTAGATAATGTTTGCAAAACTCCCATTGTTTACGAGGATCCTCCTGGTGTTAAACCCTTCTATCATGAGCATGATAACCAAGGGGTCGTCATGCGGCTGCTTCACACCTCTGGCATCTTCTTTAGAAAATAGGATGTCCCTGTCTGTCCTTCTCTGCTTAAGGGGCGGTAACCTGTGGATGCTGTTCACCTGTCTCTGTTATGACTTCTTGAGGGATTTGAAAGATTTACTTGTGGACGGTCCTCCTATGATTGTTTTCATTTCTCTTATCGTGCTTTATGGATGGTTGAATGCGTTATCCTCGTCCCTTGGAACAACTTCATGCTTCTCCTTGTTATCACTTCTAGATCTGCTAGATTCCCCATTCTTTACAAACTTCTGCAGCTTCCCCTTCTAAGTGAGTTCTTCTATTTGCTTCTTCAGGTCTCTACAATCTTTAGTGTAATGGCCGTGGTCTTTATGGAAACGGCAGTATTTCTTCTTGTCATGTACATTAGGCGATGAGTGCAGTGGCCTTGGCCATTTAAGGTAATGTTCGTCCTTCATCTGCGTCAAAATTTTGTCAACAGGCATAACCAAAAGGGTAAGCTTTACCGTCTGAGGGGTTTTGTCGTCATTTTGCTTATTTCCGTCAGTATCCTGACGATATCCCCTTTCTCTTTTACGTCCCCTCCGGTCTTCTCGTTTTCCTTCCCTCTTTGTGGGCTTTTCCTCGTCCCTTATTGCTGTTAGGGCGTCTTCGGTGTTCATATACTTCTGCGCTTTCAACAGCATTTCCACTATTGTTTGAGGAGGGCTTTTCGCGAGTGCGACCACGAACTCTCTGGATTTCAATCTAGCTTTGAAGGTCGTCAGCTGCACTTTGTCATCTTCTTCATCTACCTCCAAGGTTTCTCTGGTGAAACGCTTCACATATGACCTCAAGGTCTCCTTCTCCCCTTGCCTGATGGTGAGTAGGTGGTCTGCCGACCTTTTTAGGCGTTGTCCACCGATGAAATGGCGTAAAAAAGAATTTCCCAATTGCTCGAAGCTACCGATGGACGATGTAGGTAGCTTGTTGAACCACTCTCATGCTACTCCTTTGAGAGTAGTGGGGAAGGAATGGCACAGTATCTCATCAGGGGCTGTTGAAGACCTGAAGTTGTCTTGAAGGTGTTGAGGTGGTCTAGCGGATCTTTCAAATAGTCGAATGGCTCGAGTTTTGGGAGACGAAACTTTGAGGGCTTTGGGCATTCCAGGACCCTTATTATATAGGGCAAGTCCGTCCTCCTGACCATCTTGTCTAAGCTCTGATCCATTTTCTCCCTTATTGCACTTCTTAGCTCGTCCATCTCCCTTCTTATTTCTCTGAGGAGGTCTAAGTTTGCTCCTTCAGGGGTATTTGGCTGTCGGTGGTCGTTCCTCCTGTGGCTGTCTCCATCGTCATTCCGGTTGGTCCCAAGACGATTGTTTTCCTGCTGGAGCTGCAACCTCATCTCTTGGTTTTGCCTTGTAAGTTCCTCTACGCTGGCTGTGAGTGTTTGGATTTGCAGAGCTAATGCTGCAGAATCTTGAGGCGTGCCGGACTCCATTTGGACCTTAGAGTTGAATGGAACTACGCTTTTGAACCCAAGTACGAAGTTGTCGTTCCCATAGACGACGCCAAACTGATGATTCCAAGATCTTCAGTCAAGTAGGTTCGTCCAGATAGGTCGGCACGGGCCTTGTCCCTGTACCTGTAAGGTTAAGGATGGAATCCTCTCTGAGTGGTCACTGGTGTGGTGTCGGTCATGGAGTTTCCGATGGTAAAGTTAGTGAATGGATTGGCAGAGAGGGCTTATCAAAGCTAGAGTAAAATAGAGGAAGTATCAGTGTTCTTAGAGCATGCATATGTACCACTCTTAGTTCTAAAGTGTATCTTATATATCTCATTTTCTTCTAGCTGTTGTACCCCATTTATGGTGGCATAAGTGCTTCTTTTGTATCGCCTCTGGACCCATTCAATGTGAGCTTTGATTGGTCGATCCAACGGTCTTATTGGCTGATCCGTAACCATTTGAGGTATTGAATGCTCATCTTTATGGTTCTTTTACCATCGTCCATGCTGGTTTTAGGTGGACGATGGTACTTGATGGGTTCATCTGGACAACGATATTTATTGGGCCTATCACATACACTACATCAAAAGTTATACCATTCTTCTAAACCACATATAGTTAGAAGATGCGTGTTACCGTCTTCTTCCTTGTTTTGGTTTTTTTTATGCAATGATTATACGGTCACAATAATTTTTAAAATATATTTCGCAAATCGCCAATATAATTTTTTAATTAAAAAAAAAAGTAATATCAATGGTGTACCTAGATAAAAACCAAGACATTCCTACCAACTCAACTTTTATGAAAAATGTGAAATTTATTGTCTGTACCATTTCTTTTGGATATGTATCTGTAAATTGAAACTCTTGCCCGCTTTGCACACTTGTAATCTACCAATCTGTATTCTCTCTTAAATTGACAGATGGTGCTTCAAAATATGTTTGCGCGTGATAGTCACGTATGCCTTAATAAATACATTTATGATAGGATATAATTTACCTCCTAATCATTTTGGAGGAACATTCCTCAAAAATAGTACGTGGCAGTTGAAATGATCATTCACGTGTAACTTTATTCATATGACAGTTTTAATATGTAACTTGTTTATATAATAAATGTAAATGATTTTATGAATAGACATATAGTGGGTAAAAGGAGATTCTACCAAACCGGTTTGGAGGAAAATTTTGCCCTTTATAGTAACACCAACAACAACAAACAACAATAACGCAGCATGCATTGTCTTTGCAATTCTCTTCTGGTTGGTATTATTATCCCAGTAGGTTTAGATGCACAAATTTTAATTTTTTTTTTTCACAACTTTGAAGGTGGTAAGTTATTAATGATAGATAATTAAATGTTATTAGTATTGGACACGTGAAAAAAATTGTAAAAATCGTAGGAAAATTTGTGGCTAAAGCACTAATCTTTATAATACCCCCTTAAACATTAGACAAACAAAGGATGTTTAGGGGTAGAAAATTAATTATAATAAAAAAATGATTAGATGTCTTTACAGTAATGTTAGGGATAATATTGATTTTACTATATTAGTTTTACAAATTTATTTATCACCAGTCCTAAAAAAATAATTTCAGACATCCGGTTATCAAGTTGTTGAGGTCACCCCCTCTCTCCTTGTGTGTTTGTTTGTTAAAAAAAATGATTTGAGTATCTGACATTGTTTATGCCTCATTCTTTCTTAAAAGTTTACTATGGATTTTGAGTGAAGTTTGTGGTGTGTTTTTGTATTAGAAACTCAATCTCTCTCTCCTGTTGGTTTGTTTCTAAAATAGAAAAAAGAAAAAAAGAAAAAAGAAGAAGTAAATATGCAAATTTCTTAAGAGAGTGTTATGTGTATTATAACTTACTCAACCCTCCCTTAAAAGGGTACCCTGGTTTTTGAGTTGATTGTAGTGTGCCTTCGTTTTAATTAAAACCCATTTACTCTCATCTGTGTTTATTTCTCAAAAAAATAAAAATAAAATAAAAGTTGTTGAGTTGACACCAAATACATTTGTTGCCAGATCAGTTTGTAAGCCTTTTATAGTAAACGGGTAGCAACTTCGATAGTTTCCTTGTATATTTTACTACTAACATTTTAGTGATTGTTATCTGTTAGTCTGGACTTTCTTCACGTCATGTTTAAATCTCAGAACGATTTTTCCTGTGTTTTCAGTGAAGTGGGCATGTGGTAGCCATTGGAGTCGCACCAGTTGTTTGCCAAATTATTCACTTTGGTCAATAAATGCAGTGCAATGATGATGGCTCATTGGCTTGTAACGGGTGAAGCAAGATAAAATTCTCAAGGCATGTACCTATAGCCTTTTTCAAGTCGTTTTTGGTATAGAAATAGAATATGTGAAGTTATAAATTTGTACTCTTTTTATTTTGTTCCCATTCATTAGGAGGCTTCATGTCTTAGTTCTTTTAATTATTTCTGTAACATACATAAGCCGAAAAGGACTGCTATTGCTTGAAATTAGAAGAGAAAAACATTACATTACTGTATAGAACATCACTGTATAGAGAAATTTATGGCCAAACATGAATCAGACATAAAAGCCATAAAAGGAACCTAACAACATGCCTATTAGATCAAACAACAAAACTAGAAAAGAAACTACTCCAATATAAGGAGAGAAAAAGTATGGCCATTCTTCGGATGATAAAGTAAGGCCATTGTCTGGGTCATAAGGCAATCCTGCATCACTTCCAACACTGCTACCTCCAAATAGTTTCTGGTACAAAGCATAAACCAAAAGAGACAAGAACAAAACTGTTACATAACATTGAAAGAGAGAAACATATGACTGCAATAGAGAAAAATCATATATGAATGAACATAATCACTGACCTTTTAGATCTAGGATCCAAAATCTAAGGATTGAAAAAGTGAGCTTGCCATGGTTTGGTGACATCATAAGGCAGCCCTGCATCACTTCCAGGCCCAGTAATGCTTCTTTGTTGCCATGATTTGGTGACATCATAAGGCAGCCCTGCATCACTTCCAGGTCCAGTACTGCCTCCTCCATAGTACCCAGGCAGCCCCATGTCACTTCCACCTCCTACAGATCCAATGTTACCTCCATGGGGCATCATGCCAACCCCCATGTCACCTCCACCAGCACCACCTCTCATAGTCCCATGATAAGGAAACCCCATCCCTATATTATTTCCTCCTCCACCAGTGGCTCCATAATTCCCATGAGGGAGCTCCATGTGATCATTCACATTCACACCACTGTTAACTCCATAATTACCATAAGGCAGGACTCCCATCTCACTTCCTCCAGTACTACTAGCACCTATAAAATTCCCATAAGGCAACCCCACCTCAATCCCACCTCCAGTTCCTCCATAATTCCCATAAGGTATTGGCACCATGTCACTGGCGCCACTAGGACCACCAATATATGAATTTGGTGGTAGCCCCATGTCACTCCTAACACTGCTGTTACTGGCAGCAGCTTTTTTTTCATGTTGGCTTATCATTTCAACAAACCATGGTTCCCACATGTAAGACTCTGTGGGAGCCCTACCCTGATCAGCACCAGTACTGCCTCCTGCTCGGCCTATGTCATCCGTATCAGGAGGTGGAGGAGGCATAGAACCTGGAGCACCAGAAACCTGCTGGAAATAATCCATCCTTTTCCTGTTCTCCTTGATCTTCTCCTCCAGCATCCACGCCAAACCTGTCATTTCACACAGTTCAAGTTCTGCCAATCCCTTACCTTGATCTACTTGGTGCATGAGATGCCCCATCTCCATTTCTTTGTTCTTCCTCTGTTGTTTGCGCAGCTGTTCTTGCGTTTTGGTTGCCCTCTCACGGAGATAAGTCTCTTGGTTCATCATTTTCTTGTGCCTCTCCATTTCTGGCACGCCCTGGAACCTTGTCAGCAGTTGTTGCACCACCTGGCGAGAGGGCCAAGCTGCTGGCTCCTCATTGTCAGGGCCATAGATGACGACAAAAGCATTCACACCACACAGGGTGGTCAGCTCACTCACTTTTTTCAATAATCCCACCCTCCTTTTTTTGAAACTGGCTTTCCTAGCACTATCATTCACAATCCACATAAGTTTGACCTTCTTCCTGGTCATGGTTACTGCTTTGGAAGGCTCTCACTCATGCTCTAACTCTACCAACCCAAGAGTATATATAGGGGGCATGATATGGGGTAGAATTGGAATACAAGTAAATAGGAGGGTCAGGACATTAAAACTGAATTTGTGTATAGGTTAAAAAATCTATAACTCTAGATTATCTGTGATTATGATGTATTGGTAAGGTAATTAATTTTGATGCTGGCTGAGGTAGAAAATTCATTGTTCTTTAATGCTAGGTGTTTAAAGTATAGCTGGACAATTACCAGGCCTTTGGTTTTTTTAATTGCTTGAATAAAACCACACACAACCTTCATTGACAGAGGCAAGATATCAGTAAGTAAAATGGGATACAAATCTAATCTAATGATCATCAACGTTGATTTCAAATAAGGACCATCAGATGGACTGAAGTGGTTCAATGCAGATTTGAAAACTAATCTAACTGTCCATTTCCATTCATGGGTTGTGATTATAAAGCATATTGATCGATCGATTTCATGAGGACTAGAGCCTAGCTTTCTATGATGCGCTGCAGCCACGTGCTACGCTTTCTCAGGATAAGACCATATTTATTATCTAAATCCCTTACAAATATGCATACTGACTGAATTTGATTTTTTTTCTTGAAAAGTAAATCAACTTACTTGGATTTTTCTAATAAGAGCTTTGACTTTTTTTCAACAGAAAATATCAAAGGTAATCTTATGAGATGCAATTCACAAATGCACATTAACTCATGCATTTGAAATTAGAATCTATCTAGATATGCACAGATAATTCAGACGATATTTATCTTAAGGTCGCTTGCGTATTTAAGTTACATACTTTTTAGAGGGCATGAAAATCAAGTGTGTAGTAGAAATTTTGTTAAAAGCTTGATGTATATTGTGTAGCATAAATTACATTTCTATTACATTCTCATAAAAGGCATTCATAAATGTGAAATACTGTAATTGAATTGGAAACATCTGTAATTTTCATAACAGTGACAAATTCTGCATAAAACTTGGTAATAAGGTTGAGGTTGGAAACTTTTGTGTTGTTAAAGAGTAAGACAAAGGCTTGAAGTAAATAATGAATCTAAGTTTCCAAAAATCTAAAACTTCAAATCCATTATGTTACAGAGGTATGAATTCATCCCAAGGAACATTTAATTGAACTACTGCTTAGATTGTGCTCCTTTTTATTCTTACCTCAGTCCCTTTTGTTTAACCCTTTCTTTACCATCTTCTTATCTAGTTTCTATTTGCATATCATATTTTTCATTTTGGATGAGCTAAAGTAATGGTTTATCTATGTATTTATATCTCCAACAATAGTATGCATATAAATGCCTTATTGTGTACCTATATATGCATAGGTTTCTTCTACACCAGTTTATGATTATGATAAGAATACACGTACACATGTTACATAATTTACTCTGACAGAAGAAAATGTCACAGAAATAAACAAATTTTCAGCCATGGGCTACTTTCAAATCTCATTTCAACTTAAATCATCTGTCTGATTAAAGAAAACAATTCACAGATATGCACTAATACATTTACTCTGCTCTTCTTGCCCTGCAATTGCAGCTCATAAAACTAAGGTTAACTTAGCTTTATGAGTATTTTCATGGAAATTCTATTAAGAAATAATTGCTTTTGATATTACATATAATATAAATTATTTTGCCATCAAGTTGAAGAAACTAGAAATCATTTATAGTAAACATAACTAGTGATTGTAATAACTATAAATTTTATCTAAGTGAAAGATTCTGGACCAATTTAGTATCAACCTTGAAAGTACATAACATTAATGCCAAAAATAAAGTGCACAAGCACATTAGTGAGACTGACTTTGGAGTCATATTCATTTAAGACAATCTTGTCATCATACGCACGTGGAATTGATGTGATTTGGATTCATTGCAGGAGATTTATCCTTCAACTAAAGATGGAATGTAAGTGACGATCTTGTCGTCATATGCACGTGGAATTCATGTAACTTGGAATCTTTACAGGAGATCTATCCTTTAACTAAAGACAATATAAGTGAGTGATCAATCCATTCAAGGTAAAATACTTGAAACCTATGCTCCTATACATACACAATAAGGTATTTTATATGCATACTATTTTGAAGATATATATACAGACATTAGTGATCAATTTAACTCTTCAAAAATGAGAATATGATACACAAATAGGAACCAGAAAATCAGATGGTAACAAAGGGATTATGATAAGAGTACACATACACATGCATACACAGGTTAGATGCTTTACTCCTTTAACAGAAGAAAATGTAATAGAAAGAAACAAATTGTCAGCCATGGGCTACTTACAAGTCTCATTCCAACTTCAATAATCTGTTCTGATTAACAAAAAATTCACAGACATGCACTAATACATTTAGCCTACTCTTCTTGCCCTGCATTTGCAGCTCGTGTTATATCTAAGGTTAATTTAGCTTTATAAGTATTTTTGTGAAATGTCTGTTAAGAAATAATTGCTAATGAGATTACATATTATATAATATTTTTTTCACCACCAAGTTGAAGAAACAATAAATCATTAATAATAAACATAAATAATGATTGTAATAACTAAAATTTTATTTAAGTGAAAGATTTAGGATCAATTTAGTATCAACTGAAAGCACATAACATTAATGTCAACATTATGTACGGAAGCACATAGGTGAGATTGGTATTGGAATCATATTCATTTAAGACAATCTTGTCGTCATATGCATGTGGAGCTGATGGGACTTGGATTCTTTGCAGGAGATCTATCCTTTAACTAAAGATGGAATGTAAGCATGTAACCTGGTTTCTTTACAGGAGATCTATCATTTAATTGAAAATAAAATGTAAGTGAGAGATCAATGCATTCGAGGTAAAATACTTGTTATCACTACTAACAGTAAAATGGTAGATTAAGGACAAAATTGGAACTTACAACTTAATATTGGCCGGCTGCATGCATAAGAATGCCTATTACCGGACTAATAGCAATTGTTTAGCAGCCATACCTTGAGTACCCCATATCACTGTGTATCAACTGGCTCAAATTTGGTCATTAAAAATAATAGTTGAATTGGGAACCAAATGAAATGCTTCATTTGGTATAGATGCAATTATCCAAACTATTTGATGGGAAAATTGATGATTCCTAGTAATGGGATTGACATTACATCTGTACATATAGCATAGGGAGGAAAATAAATAATCTTTTATTTATTTTTGGAGCCTTCAGTTTTCCTACAATGCTAATAATGCTTTGTCTGGTTAGAGGCAAGCTAGCAAAAGGATTCCTTGTTCACAAAAGACAATAACAGGAATTGGGGTAAAGCAAATTCATTAACTCCTGCTCTTATGTCATGTTTGGATGTTTAAAAAAGGAGGGGGAGTAGAGTAGAGGGAAGGGGAGTAATTCAATTACCTTGTTTGGAAGTTTTTTAAGGAAGGAGGGGGAGAGATTTGGAGGGGTTTGGAGGGGTTTCAACTACCTCCAACCCCTCATTTTTAATTCTCCCAAATTGGAGAGATTTGGAGGGAGAGTAGAGCACATAAAATTATTTATAAAGTAAATTACCTAATTTACCCTTATTATATTTATAAAATTACAATGTTAAAAACAAGGGGAAGGGCTAATTACTCCCTTCCCCCTTACTAATTATAAAAACATCCAAACAAGGTGGAGGGTAATCATTCTTCTCTACTCTCCTTCCCACTACTCCCCTCCCCTCTACTCCCCTCTAGTCTCCTCCCTCTCTAAACTCCCAAACAGGCCATTAAGAATTAGAATAGGTCCTTCCATGGAATGACAATCCACAGCAAAAATGTCCCTTTAATTTCACCTTCTATCTCCTTTATTTGGGGCACATATATTTTCAAAACTTATTGCTTTTTTTTTTAAATTTTTTTTTATCCTGCTCTCAGGTCTGCTCTTCTGTGTATTTATATATGGAACTAGTTTCGTTCATTCTTTGATTTTCTGATTTATATTTTCACCAAAAAATATACTCATGGAAGCAATGCAGCTCTAGCAAAATGGAAATAGGAAATCAATCCGTCACCGACAAGAAAAGCGCTTTCAGATAAATAAAAGAAAATTATTATTAGGAGATGAGTGTTACATGCTCAGGAACAAGAAAGAAACAAATAAACGTACTCTTCTTTTTCATTAAGGAAAAAAAACGATTCTTCTTCATCCCTAAAAAGAAATAAAAGAAAAGGAAACATATGTGATTCACCATTTTTGCATTTGACTTTATAAAGTTCTTATTAGCATTTCTCAGTTATTTTGGCCATTCCAGATGGAAGCAATGTCAATAGAGGCTTGATGATGATTGAACATGGTAACCAACTCAGGAGCCTGGCTTTTCCTCTTCTTCCTCTTTTGGTAGGTGGCCTAATTTATTTTCAGAGAGGAAGAGAACTAATGGTTGAGGCAGAGTTTGATACTAAACTAATCACCTTAGAAGGATATTTGTTTTTCCTATTAATGAACAATAAAATGTAATTGCAAACTCTACCAAAGTAAGTAAAAGGAAATCCAAGTTAATGGTGGACATTATACTAAGCCTTTCTGCTACATGCATCTTCACTTTACCTGGACTGATTGCCAATCTGTATGATTATGTATAATGTATTATATTATCCTATTTAAATTCTTAGTATTACAGAATTAATCCAGTCTTTGCCCCTATCCATGTAGAGGAAACAATATTATGTACCCCATGAATAAGATCAATGCTTCACCTAGGCTGGTTGCCATGAACAGATTACAGGTTATGAGGATTACAAAGAACTGATATCTAAAACTCTAGATATCCTTTCAACTGCCAGTTTAATCTTTATTTCCTGGTTAATCTTCTAATTTTTGCTTATAATCGATATGTCCCTGAAATTGCAGCGACATAAAAGTGATGTTCAGCTTGCTTAAAGACCGTTGAGCAACCTTCTCTCGAACAAAATGGAAATCAATAAGCACGGTCACAAACAAACATGAGTACGGGTATGATACCGTAATATGACAAATTGGTATACGGTATATTAATTAATTATTAAATATATTTTTATTTATGTTTTGAATATATTGTTAAGCATTTATTTTTTATACATTGTTAGACAAATATTAATTTAAGATCAATAATGGATAATAAATTGACTCTGCGGCTATTAAATGATGTCTAAAATACAATCTTTTTTTATTTTGGTTTAAGTATAACCCATCAAATACTAACTAGGACCAGCATTTAGTAATAACCAAATCTTATAATTTTAACATTAAAAAATAGTATTAAACAAAGAATTAAAGTTAAAAAGTTAGTAAAATAATTGCCAAAATTAAAATTTTTAATACTTTTTTTGGTCGGACACGTTGGGCAAAAGTGTCCAAGGAGTGTCCATGTTCGATACGTGTTCAACATGGCCACAGCCCATTCTGAAGTGTGTGTGCTTCATAGCTAGATCAACACTATGATAAGTTGCACTGATGTTAATCACACCAGAGTAGGTGGTTTAGAAAGAAACACATGCCCCATCTCGTGAAAGAGAAACTACAATTGGAGAAAGTTCAGCAGTTGTATGAGCTAATGCTCTCTACACTCAGCTTCAGTACTTGACCACGCCCGCTAGTCTGATAGGCTTGGCATGCAACATATTGGTTCGCTTGAGCACAGGGCCTAATCTCCTGGCCCACAATTTTACAAAAAGAACCCCAGGCCTCAAATACTGAAAAAAAAAAAAAAAAAAAACCTATGTGAGTGGATTTTGCTTCTTTTTTTTTTTTTTTTTTTTCTCTTCCGCATCCTAGAAGGCCCCAAAATATTAAGTTTATAGAAGTTCAATTTAATTGAAATCCTAAACTATTTCACAATATATATATTTAAAAATTTGTCATGAGTTTACTGAGTAACATTGACAATTGATTTCCCTAGCAACTTAAAATTTTAACTTTTGTAAATCAGTTTTTCACATGGAAGATTATATATTATTAACTGAAGTTGTAATAATGTATTAAATAAATTAAAATTGAAAAAAAAAATCTTATGTCTTAAGTAAATAATTCAACTTGAAATTATTGCCTTAAGCTTCAAAATGTCTTTGGGGCCTTGGGTTTGTGAGTTTATATTATGAAATTTGTGAGTGTTGTTTGTATAAGTTGTGAGTATTGATTTATGTTATTGTTTGAGCAAGTGAAGAATATAGCGGTGTTGAAACCATAGAAGACCTTATTATGTGCAATAAAACTCATGAAGAGAATGATATAATATTTCTCTCTTCCTTCTTAATTTTTATAACATCCAAATTAGGGGAGGAAAATTTATTCACCTCCCCCTACTAATTTTTAAAACATCCAAGTAAGGGAAAAATTATCTATTTACCTCCCCCACTTAATTTTTAAATCATCAAGTAAAGGGAATGGATAATTATTCCTCTCACCTCTCTTCTACTTCTCCTTGTCCCTCTACTTCACTCTCCTTCCAAACTTCAAATCACACTATAAGTCTTGTCATAAGTGATTCCTAATCGACACAGTGTGTTTGGAAGTTTGAACGGAGAGAAGAGTATAAGATATGAGAAGGAATTAGAGGAGAGAGAAAGAGAATGGCTACTTGACGTAGGACTACCACACTAATTCAATGGAACAATTAAACAACAATAGAACAAAGAATAAACCCTAGGAGTCAGCACCTAAGGGTTGCTTGGAGTCAGCACCAAGCAAAACTGGAGTTGACACCAGTGTAAAAGAAACACACATTTTTATAATTCTCAAAAAACTGTCTTACAATAATCAGAAAAGTGCTTAAATAGCTAACAATAAAATGCATAAAAAAACAGTAATTATTAAATGCTCGGGTTTGCTTAATCTTCAAGCCCAATTACTAACAGGCTCCATCCATAAGGCCACAGGTTGGGTCGTTTTCTTTTTGCTCTTCCTCTCATACATGTGTATAATTGGAGGCTTGTACCTTGTGTCCGTAATACTACTCCTTCCTCTTATTTGGATGAATTTAAAAATTTTGTTCTAAAAATCACCAGTAACTAATTTGGAGGATTTATTCTCAAGAAAATCCAAAAACACTAAAAAGATGTTTTGGTGTTTGCATAGTGTATTTGTGTTAGCATGTTCTCATGGGCTTGGGCTTGGGCTTGGGCCACGATTCTAGCTATAGCAAAGATGTGATGATTATCCAAAGGCTTATAGTTTTCGACTCAACCTTTCAACGACAGCTATCTGGTCCGATAGCCACAAAATGTTGGTCCAAAGTGAATAATGAGTTCACGATCGCATGGCAGTGTGGGCAGCATCTAAAATTTGAGTTTGAGTCTTGTTATGCTTCTCTATTGGTTTAGCCACAAATTATCCACTTAGAAATGCTAGTTCATGATTTCACCCAAAAGTACAAATGAAAATGGGCCATGCCCAACCACGCTAAACTATCGGTTTGCGTATTCGACATAACCCTATTGCTATCATAAAGCAAACTGGGGACTTACCATTGGGCCTAGTTGGTGAGTCTAGACTCTAGATATTGGGCTTGAGACTAGACGTGGCAAAACGGCTGGGTCGGGTCAATTGGGTTTGTAGGTCAATCGGGTCGTGGTTTAAAATGGGTCATTTTTAAACGGGTCAATTGGGTCGCGAGTTGGGTCTGGTTGAGTTGACCCGTATTTTTCAAATAAGTTTTTTTTTTTTTTTTGAAATAGATGCAATTTGTCAATTTTTTATGAGTTCCTTAACTGTGATTAGATTCTCACTAGTGATACTGTTACCATTTACCAATTACCACTAAACACTTGATACCTAAATTTGGTGCAACTCTTGTTCCAGTTTTCTAGAAGCTAATCTTGGTATAATCTTCGATTTGTTTAAAGTAGGAAGAGAAAATGAAGGTGGCAAGTTGAGAATGACAAACTATAATGGAGTACGTAACATATTAAGTAAAGAAGAATAAGTAAATATTTAATAAGAATTACACCTCAATCTCAATCTACTCAACGTTGGTAGATGTGGCAAAATGGGTGGGTTGGGTCAATCGGGTTGCGGGTCAAAACAGAAGATTTTTAAACAGGTCAATCAGGTCGGGTCAGCAAATTCTGACCCGTTTTGCCATGCCTACTTGAGACGATTCGTCCTCAGGATTGTTTGATTCAAGTTCAACAAACCATTGGGATTTGAAGGTGTGTCTATGATTGATGGTCAAATGTAACACATGCTACATGCTAATTACTCTATCCTTACCACTTGGGTTTGCCTTGTGGCCTTGAACATGGGAGACATATTGAAAGTTTGTCATTTACGTCCCTTAAGTGATTTCTCACTTGATTTCAGCCTAATTTTGCTCGTGAATTGTCAAAATAAAGAGAATTTCATAAGCTTTAATATAAGACTAAAATTAATCTCATTAAAAAAATTAGCTTTTAGTATAACCTCAGCTGGATTTGGTCAACTCAATAAAAATTTATCGGAATCAACCAAAAAACAAAAAAGTTTGATCATTAAATTCATGAGATCAACGGTAGTTCTAGGATTTTTTTTTAGGGAGGTTATTAAGAAACTTAAATTAAACAAAATTTTAATGAGTTATCGACAAAACACACACACACACACACACACACACACACACACACACACAAATACAATAAGGTTTTACAATTTCTTTCTACGAGTTGTCATAATTTGAAATCGTCATATGATAGTTTTGTACGGTTTTAGACCCCTTAAACACAACCAGTTTAACCTAGTTATTTAGCCAAGTGATTAACTTAGGTAAATTATGTAGATCTAGGTTAACACATATAAATCATATCATTGTAAGGTGCAGAAAATAAAGAACACAACAATATGATGACCTAAGAAAACCAAACCGGTAAAAAACTTAGGGAGGATTTAACCTAGCTATCCTCAAGGTAAAACTGAATCCACTATGAAAGAATTGAAGTTTACACAATAGCGACTTAGACCACTAACATCTTATTGCTACCTCGAGTAGAAAACTTACTACCACGACCACATGACAGCTCCGAGTCCACGGACTACTTCTTTCTTGGATTCCCAGCAAGCACAAACACTCCCGCTTGTATATCTTTAAGCTTTTGAATCTACAGCTGAATTGATCACCAAGCTCTTGACATCAATCTAGATCTTGATAACCCTACGTGTATGTGAAGGCAAACACCTCTAGATCTCACAAAAGACTCACACACACAGTATAAAGAGCATCCACAAAACGTGGCTAGAGTTTTCCCTTTTATACCTAGGGCAAAATATAAAACCCTACACACAAAACGGGCTTAGGTTGAGTTGGAAAATTCTGTAGAAAAACAATCTGCACGACTTTTGATTGGTCGAGTCTAATTCTCAATCGATCAAGCTAGACAGATTTACACAGTAAATCCTACAACAACTAGATTCCAACTTTACATAAAAGACACACACTTTGAGCACATCTAAACAAGACTAAAACGTTTTGATCATGATTTGCCAACATTACAAATTAGCGTTCTAATACATTTAAACCTAAAGGTCTTAGAACCTAACAAACTCCCCCTTTGGCAATCCGTGACAAAACACAAACATAACAAAGTGCTCAAAGTTTACATAAAAACAACCCATTACAAAAACATAGCCCAACATAACAAATTCAACCTAACTACTAGCCATCAGTTGCAAATGTAGACAGTAGCATGACTGAATCAACCTGTATATTCTTGTAACACTTAACAAACACATAAAGGCATGTGTGGAAAATACAAGTAACACAAAAATATAACTTCTTGATTTCACATAACACAAAATAAAGACATATATCATGAATAACCTCATAAATATAAACCAATAAACAATGTGAAACAAGAAACATATAAACAAATCATCTCACCCTATCATGCACAACCCAAACACAATACATCATGAGCCAAAAAATGTAAATATATAGTGAAGCACCTAGATACAACTCCAAAAAAACACAAAATCCCCCCCTAAATACAAAAACTCCTCTCTACACCATATGCACTCCCCCTTTTTGGGACAAATTGCCAAAGGGCACTCATTCATCATCAAAAGTAGGTGGCAGTCTAATACTCTCCAAATCCGCTCGCAAAGCACGAAGCTCATCAAGCATGTCCACCAAAAGCTGACCATGAACCGCTTGAATGGTCATGACAGTCTCTAACATACGACGAATGTTTGAATCATTCAAAGTAAAAGGTGGAGGAACATCAGCAGCAACAGCAGGATCGACAGACGCCTCAGTAGAAGTATCACCTGTAGAGGAGGGCAGATGAGGAGATACGACACCAGAAAACTCAACCCTAGGACGTTTAGAGCTTGCTCTCAACTGAGTAGCCCTCTACCTAAGAAAGGTGGCACCTATAGAAGCGATAATATGAATAAGCTCAGACGCGGAAAACTCCTCTAAACCAAGATGTAAAAGAATCTGGTGAATAAAAACGGGGAAGAAAAGAGCATGAGCAGTAGAACTACTCCTATAAACCTCGTTCAAAGAACGAATAAATAGGTGAGGAAAACTAATAGGAGCATCAATAACAAAGGCATACAGAAACACACATCGCTCAATAGGGATGGTGTGCAGATTAGAGATAGCCACAAAGAATGACAAACAATCCTAAAGAAAAGATAGTGAACCTTAGTGAGCTCAGCAGTAGTGATCCGAGGATCAAAACCCCACTGGATAGAAGATTCAGTGATGTAAGACATGATGTCGTCTAGGGGAGGAGACTCATCATAAGGGTAAACAGGATGCTGGACCACAGGTACCCCAAGAGCATTAGCCACTACTAAAGGAGTAATGGTGTACTCTTTACCTCGTATCCAACTCTCTAATCAGGGTAGCTGGAGGTGGATGAGAAATATCCAACAATGGTAACCAGCCCCTATGCTCAAAGTTACGTCTAATCTCACCATCTAGCTCGTCTAACAAAACTTTCCTCTCAGCCCAAATGTTCCTCTTAAGGTTCTCATAAGTCTCTTGGTGTTTCTCACTCAAGAATCTATCACTCTCAAAAGACGGAGCATAAGAGGAGGAGGAGGGTTTCTTATTGGCTTTAGTCATCCTAGGCATGGTGCTAAGGAGAGATCAAGACAAATAGAAAAGAACCAAAACGGAAACAAGAAAAACCAAGGGCAGACTGCAAGTTAGCAAAAAAAAAATATAGAAAATAACAATCTATATGATGCATGAACAGTATAATCAAATGATGTATGCTCTAATACAGTGAGAATAAGTTCAATTTAACTTTAAAATCACAAAATTGGCTTGAGCATAGAGTTTATATATAAAAAAAAAAACTCAAAATTTTGAAAAACCACTTGTATAATTTTCAAGAAATTGACCAATTGATCATTAAACAGATAGAGAACACAATATAATAATCAAATGAATCAATCCAACAAGCCAATTTCATCAAATTAAACCTAATTGAACAAAATACCCATTTTGGGTAGATTTAGGCCCTATAATTTTCAATTTTTCACAAAATCCCAAATTGATAAAAAAAAAAAAGCACCAAGAACAGTTGTATATCATTCCACAACAAAAACCCATTGATCAATTTTCAAAGAAAACACATGAATCATCAAAAACCCCAAATGTTCATAGGTTCGAAATTATCCCTAAAATGCATGAAACTTGAAAATAAATGAAAAATGAAGGGTATAAAGGCCTTACCGGCCTTAAAGAACAAAAACCTTGCAAAAGATTCAAAGGAAAACGACAAAAATTTTGATTGGAAGTTTTGACAGATCGGATAGAGAGAGAAAAAGTTTTAAAAAGTTTGAAAAGTGTTTAAACACGTGTGAAACAAAAGTTTTTAAAAAATCTCTTTATACGACTTTCGATCAATCGAAAATTAGTTTCGATCAATCGAAAATGCTTTGATTGATCTAGCACCAATCGAGCACCGATCGAAACAGACAGAAGCTGACCAAAAATTTTAATCGCAATTTCGATTAGTCAAGAAACAGATTCAATCGATCAAAATTAAGGAATTTTTTTTTTAAATCAAAACAATTTTATACAGAAACTCCTCAAAGCATTGAATTTTATGAATAAAATGCATGAGTATGAGATGAAACGCTTTTCAAAAACACTTGTTTTGAATCCAGTTTTCCCAAAATTTAGAGTTTCCATCAATTATCCTTAAAAACCCAAACAGCAAACATGTTTTGCATAAAACTCAAGGAATTTTCAAACTTGGTTGGCCAAACCAAGATCACACACAATAACATGTACAACGTTTAGTAAAGAGTAACTTGTATTGTGTGTGCAACTAGCAAAAACTTGAGATACATGTGAGGTGATATGTGAATAGTAAATAATCACAATTTCTATAAAATTAATCACATCCATTTAAAGGAGACTATCCCTCAAAAAGTTACATCATATAACTCTCACATCTCCTAGAATAAAAGCTTGCAATTATGTAAGTTTCTTAAATTTGCCTCATAATGTACACACCAATTTCATTTGACCAGCAACTTATTAAGAATTAGCCGGGATAATGTACACACGAATTTTATTTGATCAAAATTATTATAGTTCAATAATGTACACAGCAATTTTAGTATTTAAACTGAGGCTATACCTTATGTTCTTTTTGTGCATGTGCTACACTTTCTCGAGCACAAAATCTTATGATATGCATTAAGGTGTTCATGATTTTCTAATAAACAGTGATGAAATGGTTATTTATGCCTTTTTCAATAAGATCAAGTCCGACAATCAAAGGCATGTGATTTCAAGATCAAGATCATGTGATCACAAACTATAAACATCTTCCCACACAACATGCAATACAAAGCTCAAACTAGTAAAGTGCAATAAAATAAGCTCATCCAGGCTAAACAAAGTACACAAGCATGTTATATAAAGATAATATGACCAACCTTGATTTCAAATCCAAGACAAAAATGCAAAACACATTTTGCTTCCCTTTCCCTTATTTTATTTTGGATGAAAATAGCAAAAACAACCTAGAATGAAATGCATGAATGTTGTGCAAAGCAAATCCTAGAAAAGCAAAGAAAACAAAAACAACCTAGAAAAATGATCACAAAGAGTAGAGCAATGAAGCATAAGGACCATGTCAGAAAGACTCACTTAGATTAAGCCTTTTGCATCTAAAGCTTTTTAGATGCACCTTGAGCATTGGAGTTCTTATTCACATTAGAATGATTTCCAACTCCAGGATTAGAATAAAGGTTTAAAACCTTTACCAGATCACCAATAAGTACCATAGGATCTTGTGCTTGAGGCACAATCACTTTTGGTTTATTTGCTCGCTTAGCAGCTTGCAACTTAAAACAGTTTGGACGAATATGCCCAGACTTTTCACAAAGATGACAAACCCATATAGGTCTATCATGCAACTTGCCCTTAGAAGGATTATAAGTCTTAGGTTTAGACTCTTGAAGATCAACCCTAATCTTTCTAGGAGGTGTAACTTCAACAGATTTGACAATCTCACTCACAGGAGGCTCAGAAGAAGGAACAAAGTTTGTGGAATGTGTTTCAGAAGTAGAGATGCTTTCTACAAAACCTAACCCAGTTTTGTCTGAAGGAGACTTTTGAACACTCAGCATATGATCAAGTTTGGAACTAGTAGACCTATTAATTTGTTCTCTAGCAATAGATAAATATGTTCAAATTTTTTAACTTTATCAAGTAAAAGCATGTTCTCAGTCTTCACATTATTCAACAATTCATTAGCATCAAACGATTTCACAAGCAAATTCTTTTTATCAAGCTCAAGAAAAGCAATTTTCTTTAACCCTAGATCAACATTCATAGCATCTTTTGCAGCAACTTTGCAAAGTTTATTGTAGGCTTCTTGTAAGTCTACATCCTCAGAGAGTTCCCCATCAGAATGGTTCTCCTCAACAGCAACACTTTCATCAACTACAGCAGTAGTAGTGAAAGCAATGAAGTTTCCATTCTCATCGCTACCAAACTTCATCATCACTAAGGGTTACAGCCATAGTGTTACCCTTAGACCTTAAGTATGTAGGACATTCAGATTTCATATGACTATACCCTTGACACCCAAAACATTGTTGTCCTATAGAATTATTAGAAGGTTGACCTACTTTTTCTTTAAGTTTTTCAGTGTTATTAACCTTAGTGAGATCATTCCTCCCAAAATTTCGAGGTTCAGCAGTGTTCTTACCTCTTACCCTTCTGTTGTTGTTCCTAAGAAAGTTTCTAAAGTTCTTGGCAAGATATGCAATCTCTGTAGTAGAGAGCTCATCATCAAATCCACTCACATCAACATCATTAACAGTCTTAAGAGCCATTGGTTTGGATTTACTAGTCTTAAGTAGGTCCAACTCATAGGACTGAAGAGATCCTACAAGTTCATCAATAGGGATGGAGTCCACATCCTTGCTTTCAGTTATGGCAGTCACTTTGGGTCTAAAGTCCTTAGTCAAAGATCTAAGAATCTTCCTAGTAATTTTAGGTTGATCATAGATTTCACTTAGATTATATGCAGAATTAACAATATCATTAAGTTTAGCATAGAATTCATCAAAAGTTTCATCATTAGACATCTGAATGCTTTCAAATTTAGTAGTTAATTGCTGCAACTTATTAATGTAACTGCCTTTGTGCCTTCATGCACAGTTTGGAGAATATTCCAAGCAGTATGAGCAACCTCAACATTAGAGATTCTCTTAAATTCCTCCATAGAAACAGCATTAAAGATAGCATTCATGGCTTTGCTATTGAAAGTGGCTGCTTCTTTCTGAGAAGTTTGCCACTCACTTATAGGAGTAGTGGGCTTCTCCCATCAGTATTCAACGAAGTTCCAGACTCTCTCATCAATGGATTTCAAGAATGCTTTCATCCTGACTTTCCAATAAGCATAATTATTCCCATTAAAGTAAGGAGGAATAACAAAAGAGTGTCTGTGTTCCATGACAACCAGGGTCAAGGATCAGCTCAGAGATCAAAAGATTTACAACAAAAGAGCTACCCGCTCTGATACCACTTGTACGTTTTTAGACTCCTTAAACACAACTAGTTTAACCTAGTTATTTAGTTAAATGATTAACTTAGATAAATTATGTAGATCTAGGTTAACACATATAAATCATATCATTGTAAGGTGCGGAAAATAAAGAACACAACAATATGATGATCCAGGAAAACCAAACTGGTAAAAAACCTGGGGAGGATTTAACCTAACTATCCTCAAGGTAAAACTGAATCCACTATGAAAGAATTGAAGTTTACACAATAGCGACTTAGAACACTAACATCCTATTGCTACCTCAAGTAGGAAACTTACTACCACGACCACATAACAGCTCCGAGTCCAAAGACTACTTCTTTCTTGGATTCCCAGCAAGCACAAGCACTCTCGCTTGTAAATCTTTAAGCTCTTGAATCTGCAACTGAATTGATCACCAAGCTCTTGGCATCAATCTAGATCTTGATAACCCTAAGTGTATGTGAAGGCAAACATCTCTAGATCTCACAAAAGATTCACACACACGCAGCATAAAGAGCATCCATAAAACGTGGCTAGGGTTTTCCCTTTTATACCGAGGGCAAAATATAAAACCTTACACACAAAACGGGCTTGGACTGAGTTTGAAAATTCTGCAAAAAAAAAATCTGCACGACTTTCGATTGGTCGAGTCTAATTCTCGATCGATCGAGCTAGACAGATTTATACAGTAAATCCTGCAACAACTCGATTCCAACTTTACATAAAAGACACATAGTTTGAGCACATCTAAACAAGACTAAAACGTTTTGATTATGGTTTGCCAACATTACAAATTAAAGTTCTAATACATTTAAACCTAAAGGTCTTAGAACCCAACAAGTTTATTATCAATTGTCATTATCTATTGTCAATGTAGGTGTGACCATTTTACTTTGTTAAATTTATATAGCATTTTTGTTTTTATGCAGTTGCCATTATTTATTTGTTATTATTTTTATAAATTATTGACCTAATAATTATTGACCCACATATCCACACTCAACCATATATAAACAATACATTTGTCTCTCTATCGCTAAGAAAGTGAGGCACTCTCTCTTCTCTTAGGCAGTAGAAGAGTCCCTTCCTTGGAAGGAGAGTGTGTTCTCTTAAGGTAACAAGTGTACCTTCAGAGCTAGTGGTTTTTTTTTGTGGGGGTATCAGGGAAACACGAGTGTTTTTTTTTCTTTGGCTTCCAGTCTATCTTAGCTGCAAACCATGGAAAAGCTAGCAAGCCAATGGAATAATTTTTCCCTGTCGGAGAAGGAGAAGGAGGGTTTTACTCTCTCAAAAGAGCAACGATCTGGAGAATTTATTTTGGCAGCGAAATTCCTTACTCCATGCTTCCTCAATATAGAAGCCATGGCTCGAACTTTCAAAAAAAATATGGCGATCAACTAATGGATTCAAGATTCGTAATCAAAATGAGCACAGGGTCCTTTTTGTCTTCGACAACCCTGGTGATGTCGACAGAATTCTACTCAATCAACCATGGAGCTTTGATAAGCATTTGGTGATGATTCAGAGATATTATTCAGATTGCCCGATTCGGGATTTGTTTTTTCGAAAAACTAAATTTTGGGTCCAAAGTACATGATATTCTAGTACGCTATATGACAATGGCAGTAGCTGAGAGTATTTGTGAAATAATTGGTGTAGTGTAAAAGTCGACAAAGGGAGTTAACGACGAGGGTGGTTACTTCATGCGAGTCCGAGTAGAAGTGGATGTATCTTTGTCACTGTGTCGTGGTAGGCTCATCACGTTGGATAATGGCACAAAACACTGGGAGAAGTTCAAATACGAAAGATTACCAAACTTTTGTTTTTGGTGTGGGCGACTAACTCACAGCTACAAGAATTGCGAGCTCTGGATCCAAAGCAAAGGTTCATTAACACTGGACCAACAATAGTTCAATTCTTCCTTAAAGGCAGCACCATACACTGCCCATGAAAAAGATGTCATATACGTGCTAGGATTCTATGAGAGCAAGCAACCATGGACGAGAAAAGCCTTCCACTCAACAAGAATGTTATTGGAGGAAACGATGGTGAATTCAGTGGATGGCGGTAAGAGGAGGTTCAGGCGAGCATGGAAATGGTTGGGAACACATATGTTAATGTAACTAATAGGCACATTACTAAGAATCATTTGATGAGGGATACGTTAGATTCTCCAGTGGTTCAACCCGTTCAGAAGTCTATGTCGAGCCAGCTGTCACCAATCGAGCTCCATGATTCAAGGAAGTCAGGCATTAAGGAGGGAGTATCAGAATTGACTAAGGAGTCAATTTGCTTTTGAGGATGCAACGGAAAATTTATTTGATATTCAAATAAAGGAAATTGACGCTGAATTAGAGAAATTTAATGAGAATCCAGCTAGAAAAGGGAACTCAAGTAATGCTCTTAATGATAGTTTGAAGTCAGCCCATATACGGAATATCCACCATAATTCCTTGAGCACGTGCATGCAAGCCGCCTCATCCACTATGGAATTTTCCCAACTTGACTCAAACCCTACAACCGAACAACACACAAGTAGCCCAAGCCTCCAATACACCAAAAGAACTTTGAAAAAGCAAACTAGAACAAGAGGCTTGAGCAGTAACACAACTAGGGAAAATATTGGGAAGAAGAGAAGTAGTGTTGATCATCAAGAGTTACCTTCTAAAAGGAGATTGGTTTCAAAAGATTATGGGAGTTCATCAAATTCAATGGTGGAGGTTGTGCATTAGCCCCACAAATTGCAATGAGTTGCTTAGTATGGAACTGTTGTATGCTTGGGAACCCATGTACAGAGAATGAGCTTGCAGACATAGTGTGGGCAAAAGATCCCTCTGTCGTGTTTTTAGTTGAAACATGGGTACATGAAGCTAGGCTAAAAAATGTATTGAGAAAAATAAAGTTTGAGAATTTTTTCTTTGTCCCAAGAACAAGCAAGGGAGGGGGACTTGTACTTTTCTGGAGAACAACAATAGACGTAACTGTGGAGGGATCAGGCAAGAACTACATCGACGCTATAATCAATAAGGATCAAGAAAATGGGTGGAGGTTCACTGGTTTTTATGGTGAACCGGTAATAGAAAGAAGACTTGAGTGTTGGAATTTACTGAGAAGCCTGGACCAAAAATTCCAAATCCCATGGCTTTGTGTGGAAGATTTCAATGAATTAATTAGAGGCAACGAAAAAAGAGAGGGTAACAGGAGAAGTCACAATCAGATGCAACTATTCCAGGATGCAATAAATGAGTGTGGGTTTTTCGATTTGGGCTACATGGATTTGAAGTTCACATGGAGGAAGCATTATGCTAGTGGCCAGTCAATATGGGAGAGATTAGATATAGCCCTTTGCACAAACGATTGGTTGCAACAATTTGGAGACACTAAGGTACATCATCTCAATTGCATCACTTCGGATCATGTTCCATTGTGGATTGTTTTGAATGGTTTTGATCCTCCACTTATATCAAAACCATTTACATTCGAAGAGATTTGGCTTACGGACATGGGTTGTGACTGAACAATGGAAGCAATGTGGAGAGATCATACTTCTTGTGATGCCGAGGTACAGGTGATGAGAAAGGTAGAATGGTGTGGAAAGGAGATGACACAGTGGAGTCGGAAAAATTTTGGGAATGTGAAGCGAGAACTATTGGTGAAGAAAAAATTGTTGGCAAAGGCAAAACAGATAGTGGTACAATTAAGGAGCAATTTTCGGGTTAGAGTGCTAAGGAAAGAAGTAAATGATTTGATGATCAAGGAAAACAAAATGTGGAGGCAGCGGGCAAAAAAATTTTGGCTGGTTGGAGGTGACAAAAATACCAAATACTTCCATAGTAGGGCTACTCAGAAGCATAGACAAAATAGGATATCAGGTATCTACAATCCAGAAAGTGAGTGGATTTATCAAGAAGAAACAATATCAGATACCTTTACTGATTTCTATCAAAGGCTCTTCATATCCACAAATCTAGTTTTGAGTGAGGAAGTATTGCAGCTCCTAAGCTTCTCACAGGAGAGATGAATGCAATGCGAGCGTAGGAGTTTATGGAATGGGAGGTGCAAGCAGCTTTGAAACAAATGGCTCCCCTCAAAGCCCCAAGCCCCGATGGTGTGCCTTCTATTTTTTATCAAAATTATTGGAACTTGGTTAGAAGTGATGTCACAAAAACAATTCTGTCATATCTAAATACAACCACTCTCCCTCACCCCATTAACCATACTTTCATCACCCTAATCCCAAAAACAAAAAAACTCGATGTCTGTTAATGACTTCCGACTAATCAGCCTTTGCAATGTACTTTACAAATTTTTTTCTAAAGTCCTAGCAAATAGATTGAAAAAAAAAAAATTTTACCCTTCGTTATCACCGAACATCAAAGTGCCTTCACAAAAAATAGAGTGATATCTGATAATACTCTTGTGGCATTTGAAACTCTCCATAGCATGAAAAACCATAAAAAATGCAAAACAGGTTACATGGTCATCAATTGGATATGAGTAAAGCATATGATAGAGTGGAGTGGTCTTTTTTGGAGGAAATGATGCAAAGATTGGGGTTTGAGGAAAATTGGATAAATCTAATGATGGTATGTGTCAAATCAGTCTCATATTCGATCTTGGTAAATGGTGAACCAAAACGGTTAATCTACCCAAAAAGGGAAATCCGCCAAGGAGACCCACTATCCCCTTTCCTTTTCCTCTTGTGCACAGAAGGCTTACATAGCTTGATTTCCAAAGCTATCATGGATGGTTCTATTAAGGGCTTCTCCCTTTGTAGAAGAAGTCCACGACTAACCCATTTGCTCTTTGCAGATGATAGTTTGTTGTTTTGCAGGGAAAATAGAAATGACTGCCAAAAGGTGCTTGAAATCTTGGCAACTTATGAAGGTGTATCCAAACAACAAATAAACTAGAGAAAAACAGCCCTATTTTTAAGCACATCAACCGCCGACGCAAAATAATAATAATAATAATAATAATAAAGGAGGCGCTTGGTGTTCCTGAAATAGTACACTATGACAAATATTTGAAGCTGCCTTCTCTCATCGGAAGACATAAGAAAGCTAGCTTTGATTATATCAAAGAAAGAATTGGAGGAAATTACAAGGTTGGGAGGAAAAATTGCTATCACAAGTTGGTGGGGGAAATTTTGATCAAAGTAGTGGTTCAAGCCATCCCAACTTACACAATGAGTTGCTTCTTGCTTCCTCTTGGCTTATGCCAAGAAATTGAAGGTTTAATACGTAAGTTTTGGTGGGGACAAAGGGGGGAGCGAAAGAAAATTCATTGGGTTAAATGAGGGGATATGCGTGATCCAAAATCAGAGGGAGGAATGGGATTCAAAGAGTTGTCACTCTTCAATGAAGCACTCCTAGCAAAACAAACTTGGAGATTATTGCACAATAAAAATTCTCTATTCCATAGAGTTTTTAAATCAAGGTTTTTCCCAAATGGCTCTATCATGGATGCTAATGAAGGAAGGGGTGGTTCTTACGCTTGGAAAAGTATTTTGAAGGGGCAGGAGGTCATCAAAAGAGGTGCAAAATGGAGAGTTGGAAATGGGGAAACTATCAAAATTTGGGGTGATAATTGGCTGCCCTCTATCTTATCTCCACGAGCACGAGGCCCTCTGAGTTTACAGTTCCAAGAAGCCACTGTAAGTACACTCATAAACCCCATTACATGCAGCTGGGATATAAATTTGCTAACCTCTTCTCTCAGTCCCACAGATGCAGACCAGGTCCAAAGAATTCCTTTAAGCTGCGGAGAAGCAAATGATGTCCTATTCTGGCCTTTTGTGCAATCTGGAGAGTACACGGTCAAGTCTAGATACTTCTTCCTTAAAACTGAATAAAAAAATAGCTCTAATGAAGTCGGGTCATCTTTAGAACACACAAAACCCATGTGGAAGCAGATATGGAAGCTAGCTGTGCCGAGCAAAATAAAGAATTTCTTATGGAGAGCATGCCGAAATGCACTGCCAACAAATTAAAATCTAGTCCTGCGTTGTGTAATGACTGATCCGAGATGCTGCGTTTGCAATAGCCATGATAAGAACGTACTCCATTGCCTCTGGTCTTGTCCGAGTTTGTCAACAGTTTGGGGAGAAGATCCACAATGGAATTTCAGGATTGTCACAACACTCACAAGTTTTGCACAGCTGTTGGAGTATGTCTTAGCTTCAGATTGTTCATCAGAATTATTCACCATGGTCACATAGATAGTCTAGTTAAGGTGAAACAAGGTACGCTTTTCCCCACCAGTTTTCCCAAATGACCAAGTGATGCAGCGAGTTGTTGCAGCATTGGTGGCGTATCGAACTGCCAATCCTCCAGTTCAGGTAGCAGAGGTCAGAGCAAGAACAGGGTGGAAAGCTCCTCCAAGTGAGTTCTCAAAAGTAAACTTTGATGGGGCAACATTTAAAGAGGAAGACAAGGCAGAAATTGGAGTGATTATTTGAGATTGTCAAGGGCTGATCTTGGCATCAGCATCAATGTCTCAAATCATTCCCTTACCTCTAAATAGTGTGGAGCTTGAAACATTGGCAGCGGCAAAGGCATTATAGCTTGCTATTGATTTGGGGTGCAAACTCATCCTAGAAGGAGACTCGGAGATCATTATAAATGCTTTGAATGAGAACTCGCAATCTTTGGTGTCATTTGGTTTACTTATTCAAGATGTCAAGAATATTGCAAACTATTTTCATTGTATTAGTTTTTCACATGTTCGTAGGGATGGAAATTGTGTAGCTCACAACCTAACTAGACATGCATGACATATCACTGGTTTTTCAGTATGGATGGAGGATGTTCCATCATACACCTTCGCTACTTATCAAGCAGATTTTCCTAATTCGTAATAAAGCTTTTGGTCCGGTTTCTCAAAAAAAAAATATACATTTAATAATCACTAACTTTTTTTTTTCTTGAATCACTAGTTTTATATCAAAACGTTATTAAAAAGTTATTTTATGTAGTTGCCATTATTTATTTGTTATTTTTTAAAATAAATTATTGACCCACATAACCACACTTAATCGTACATAAATAATACATTTAACAATCACTAACTTTACTATTTTTTTTTCTTGAATCACTAGTTTTATATCAAAAAGTTATTATAACATGATAACAATATACACACATATAACAAATCTTCTGTATTTCTTGGTTTTTAAATTATATAAAGTTATATTATATTTATACTATACATGTACACATTAACACACATCACAATTCACACAAATAACATCATAACAAAAAAAAAATGCACACAATTATTAGTATCAAACACACACTCACACATGTATATAATATAAATTTATAATAAAGGAGACATTATTCAAATCTCACAAGCATTCACATTTTATTCTTAGAGTCAGAAATACATAGAAAGTCAGATATAAGATAGATGAGATGAGATTCATGAGAGAAAGGGAGAGTGATTTGTATTGTTAATTAGTTTTGGGCTAAGCTGATCTATGTTCTTTGATTTTGAGCTAAATTGATTTGTGATTAGGGTGTGTAAGATTTAAGTCAAGGTGTGCAAAAATATTTTTAAGGATAATTAAATCACATATATATATATGTGTGTGTGTGTGTGTGTGTGTCTATATATTTCCAAGCCAGGGGTTCATTTGAAACCCCTGAAGTATATGTGTAGCCGCCTCTCATGAGATCCTTTGATTCAAGACTAAAATCTCCATCAAATTATTCCACTACCTTGTTTATCCAATTATCATTATTATCATTCAAGTTTGTGGTGGTTAGGCTTGTGCTATAAAAGGGTGTAAGGGGTCTTTGGGAAGGATCACCTTTTGTCATATTATTGATATCAATAAAACCGTTTGGTTTTCAGAGTTACTTCGGTGTTCTTGTTTCTTCTCATTTTCCTTGAAGTGGCTTGACAACCCACGTATAAGGAGTTGAGTTGTAAAGCTATTTCTTATTTCTCCTATACTTCCAGAAGCTGTGGGTCTGATTTGTCCCGCATTAATGGGCAAGAATAGTAAGGCAAAGTATGGCAATGGAGATCAATTTTGAGCGAGAGTGACTTATTATTGAAGAAATGAATGTGTAGAAGTTGGGAATGACTCATGGATCCCTTCTTTCCTGGGGTACAAACCATCACCTAGAGAAAACACTTCCATATTTGTAATTGATTGATTTGACAATTTTTTCAATTTTTCGTAAAAAATTTCTTAAAATTGATGATTAATGTATGCCTTAACCTGCTAACCACTTGTAAATTGGGTCTCTGACGTGATTTTGAGCAATCCTACAAGATGGGATCAAAATAAGAGTATCAAAACTATGACCTGTATTGTGTTAAATATATTAGCAACGCGATGTGTTATACCATGTTGTATATGCTAGAGTAGATACAAAAATGGAAGCATATAATAGAAACATCGGGAACACGAGAGTTACATGGTTAAACCTTGTCAGCATATATACACGAAGAAATCCCTTAAGAGCTACATCTTTATTGTATAAGAGTGTAGTACAATAACCTGTATTACAATGAATCCTAACATGAGTATATCTAAGTGACTAAACCCTAGATTACTAGTACAAGAGTGGACTTAGGCCTATTACATTGGGCTAATATGTCTAATATATCTCTAACATATTGGAACTAAATTGGGCAGCTCATGAGTCATGACTAACTGTAATTCTATGGAAGATTATTGCTTGGATATCCTACTAACCAGGGACGTCTTAGGCACGAGGTTCACAATAAAAGACTAGAAGTGTCCGATATATATACAATAATAAAGAGTCTATTATTTATCGATTTGTGTCATGCTCCGTAGCACGAATACTATGGTTCACCTCAGAATGGCAAATACGAGTACACGCCTTAAATATCAACACGCCAAATGACTGAGTGAGTGGACAAGCTTACTATAAAAGGAATGTCTATTGCAAACTCTCACACACAGTACAGACTCAGTTTTTTTAACTAAATTGTCACGGTTTATGTGCAAAAGTGGTGAGTATGTGTGTGTGTGAGTGAGTGCAATTGACATTGCTCTACTATTAAATGCATGTAGTCCTCTTAAACTCAATGCTAAAGAGTGAAGACTAATAAAAGATCCTCCTCTTTGCTACTTTGTGTTGTGAAAGATTTGGATGGAAAGCAACTAGCAAATCCATGATCCGGACCAATTAGAACCAAGAAAGATAGCAAAAGATATCAAAAAGTTCTCACAACTACAAAGTGGGTTGGAAAGTGGCCAAGGTTAGAAGTTCACTGCTGGATGTGTGGAGTTGCCTACCCTGGCCCTAGGTCTAGTCAAGGTAAATTTTGATGCTGCAGTAAGGACTGGAGTCTGTAACTTTGGCAACTGTGTGTAAAAATCACAATTTGTGAACTTGCTAAGGCGGTTTTGTTTGAAGTCCAGTGTTCAAAGGAAGAGGGTTACACTGACTTAATCTTGGAAGGTGATGCTAGTAATGTGCTTGATCCTATAAGCTGCTCTACGTCCACCCCTCGTTGCTCTATAGTATTAATCATTGATGATAATAAGCTTTAATTTTGTGTTCCTTTATGTTTTTGGCGATCTAGTCTTGTTATTAGAGAAGCCAACTCTTTTGCTAATGTGGATGTCAGTAGTTGGGCTTTCTGTTGTAAGCTTAAGAAAGGATTCCCCCATCTCCTCAATTCCAAATTCTCTATTTCTTTGTTTTTTGGATGAGGAAGATAAAGCTCCATCCCTTGCGGTTTGTTTTGGTTAATAATATGACTATTATATCCATAAAAATAAACCCGAGCTCTTTTTGGGTGTTTTTTTATTATTATATTTTAATAAAATGTATTGTCGCTTTCTTCGCCTCTAGAATACATGGGCAGGGAGAGTGCAGATAGGGATGGCACCAAAACAATTACAAAAGGGAGCCCAATCAGCTAAAGAATGACCTTAAAACGTTTGTAAATCTAATTGGATTTTATAACGTGTATCCTAAGAACACACAATTGTATACTATTTTTAGAAAAAGTTTTAATTTCCCATAAAATATTTCTAAAATGTTTTTAAAAATAAATAACTTAATGTGTGTCTTTAGGGCACACATTAACCGGACACAATCTAATTATATAAGAAAAAGAATAGTAGACAGAAGATTCTGCATCTACATGATGTCACCAATTATATTAGGGATGGACTAGTGAAGAGTAGCAGCCGAATTCATAATGGAATTAATAACATTAAGACAGTCTCCCTCAGAAATAATACTATAGTTCAAACCAGTAAAAAGAGCACAGGTGACAGCAAAATAGACTCACTTTAGCTTCAGCCCAAAGAGAATCACCATGACCATTAATCAATCCAAGCATGAGTGATTTGAATCCCAATCGGGTGAAATAGAAAAATCACAGCTTTGAAAGTATGATGAGAATGGCACATGGAAAAGTTTTATAATAAGTATAATTACATTATTGTTCTTTTGCTAAGATTTTATATTATGCATACTATTATAGTGAATATAAAATAAGGAGCTCGCTCCACTTACTCGTTGGTCCCTCCATCACACTAGAATCTTGAATTGTTGGGTGTTAGAGCGAATTCCAAGAGTGATATTTTTAATTCAAAAATTGATGAAAGAAGAATCTACTAGAGAGAGATTATAACTTTAATTTAACCATCGTGTAAGATCTAATCACCACTACATGGAAAAGATCCAAGTATCAGGAAATATTAATCTACTTTGCTTAGTGGTACTTCCATTTCAGATTCATCCACGCCAGTATTACTTTTCGAGTAATCATTTCTTTAAAGTGAGGGAAAAAAACATTGTTTTTGTCTTGGGCATTAGGGTCTTAGGAAAGAAATAATCAGAAAAGAGAGGACCAATAATACATTGAACATAAGAGATATGTGGTTCATCTTTTGACCAGCATTATAAACGAAAATGATGCAAAAGATCTAGCACATATTTGTTGTATAATCTTTTTCTTATTACCTAACAGTCTTTTATGATCGATATTCTCAACAAAAAAAAAAAAAAATGTAACCCAAATTTGAAAACAAGTCCCATTTATTTATATCTAAGTTGTTGAAAATTATGGGTACAATTATACCTATTATTCTTTTAAATCTTAAAAATTCACTCTACATTTTGGATCAAGGTTTAAAATTTTATAATTTACCTACATGAATTCATATCTTTAATATTTTTCTAATCCCTAAAACTTTTTTTTTTATTAAAAAAAAATCACATTACAAATCAAGTATCTTGATAAAAAAAAGACTTTAAAATATAATGAATTAGATTGTAATGAGATTGATATTATATTTTGGCCTAAATGCAAAAACACCCCATGAGGTTTAGGTCAACAATAAAAACACTTTTTTAGGTTTAAATTCTTCATTATAACTTCCTAAGGTTTTCATATTCACCAAATTAACTCTTGTGACTAACTTTTGTTACCTCTTATGAACAGAAAAAATTACATAACCATTACATGTGTAGTGACATGAATAAGTTGTTAAGTCTTCTTAATGTGGTCATAGGATGGTCACGCGATTTTTCCGTCCATAAAAGCTAATAAAAGTTAGTCCCAAAGGTTTGGTAGATACAGAAACCTTGAACAATTAATTATAAGTAAGAATTCAAAGCTCAAGGATGTTTTTGCAATTGAGTCAAACTCTAGAATTTTTTTTTTTGGGGGCATTTTGGCCTACATTAAAAGCAAAAACTGAAAGTGTTTGGTTACATATATGTGTATAGGTTTATTGGCAAACACACGAGCATAAATTTGTCTAGATATAGATCATAATGCCTATAGGTATGATTAGACAATACTTAAAATGTTGCCAAGACACTATACAAGAATATGAAGGTGCAAATTCAAGGAATCAGAATTTAACAGTTTCGACCGATCAAAGCTAAAGTTCAACCAATCTAAAGTCAATTTCTAGAATTTGTTTTTTCATCCCATTAAGCCCAGTAAGTGATTAGGGTTCAGTCCAACTACACTTAGTATTTAAGTGAAACCTTAATGCACGTTTTTTAAGACTTGGGAGCTACTCTTTTGATATCTAAAAGGTTCTGTACTTTCTTCTTTTTCAAGCCTCTACCAAAGATCAAACAATGCTCATTGAACCAGTGAAATCAACTTGTTAACCTCAGTTTTAACTGTACTGGTGATCTAAATCTTCAATGGGATTTTGAAGTGCGTGGATTGGAGGTTCATGTTGTAGCAGTTCATTGTAAAAGAAGTATGTGGGATTTAGAGCTCAATTTGGTAACTGAAGTTAGATTTACTACGAATTAATATTCTTGACTATAAATATCCAACTTAGTGTTCGTTTGGCACGATTAATTTTTCCAACTTATTTTGCTATTCAGCTTCTTTTTGCTATCATGTATGGGTCCTACTGCATTTTTTGGTACTATTCATAGGTCCCACTATACTATTTTAACTATCTTTTACTTTTATTTACAGTACTTTCAGCAAAATATTTTCAGTTTCAGCAAAATAAGCGGATCCCAAACAGACCATTTTAGTGAAATTGTTAAATTGGGATTGATTAGGTCAAGTCCCACAAGGTTTTTCCTTTCGAACAAATTATTTCATGAAGTTTCCTAGGTCAAAATATCATGTCTTATTTAATTTTCAGCGCTTGCATGATATGTATGATTGTTTGTTTAATTTATGGCTTTCATAATAGATTTAACAAATAACTTGGGCTTAAAACTAATTAAACATTGTTTGACTCAGGGGTTTAAATCTAACAAAAATAAAATAAAATAAATCTCATTAGGATAAATTAAGTCCCAACTTTAAAACTATGAATTGGGAATCTAAACTCAACTCAAATCAAATCATAGGTGAGTAAAATAATATTGTCCTTTTTTTTTATAAAGAATCAAATATATGTGTCAAGACTTTTATTTAATCTTCTCATCTTACGCACATCAAGTTATTATACAGAAGAATTCTTCTGGGTTGCCTTAAGACACTAGCTAGAGGTTACAAATCTAGAACCTCATGAATATCATAAATCTTTAGGAATTACCTAGCGAATCTCTTGAGGTTATCAAATGCTTTTAAAAATTGGGGGAAAAAAAATATATGTGTATACTTTGTAAATGTTCAAAATTGTAATGAATAAGTTGTGCAATATTTTGCTCAAGATCAAGGCCCCAATGTTGGGGGTGCCTCCCGCGTGCCCATGGGGAAATAATGATAATAATAATAATAATAACATCTACAGTGCATTTAGAATCTTTTTTGTTTATTTTAATAACAATACGCTAATATTATAAATTAATTAGACACTACTTTATAAGAGTATTTTATTTTAAAACCTAGATAATTTTCCAAGTGATGGATGGATACTTTGCAAACTAATATGAAACATTTAAAAAAAATGTTTTTATACTTATTTATAGTATACATTTTGCTGTATAATTATGTTTTACCAAAATATTGCTAAATTCTTTGAAACTCAATTTTCTTAATTCATATATATATATATAGGAAAAACTTTAATTACAAAATTGGTTGTAGTCTAAAACTACGACCTTAATCAATATCTTTTTATTGGAGGTGAATTTTGATAAATCCACCATTGGATTACATTTTCTTCTAACATCCTCCACGCTTGCAAAATTTTTGGAAAATTAAAGATCAATAGCTATTTCATCAAAAAAATTGTTTAAATCGCAAGTTTTTGTAATTTAAAATTATGCATAAAATTTGACATATGTATTAAGAGTGTAAAGAACATGCAATCCAATGGTTTTACATTTTCAAAATATGTAATAATGTTAATGATATTGAGTAAGGTTAGACTACAACCAATTTTGTAGCAAAACTTTGTCTATATATATAATTGTCATAGAATTGGGTGGAATTGCTCTACTAATATAAAATTTTGAGGTTAGAATAGTCAAGTTTTTTCAACATTTGTAGGAGACTAACATATTATATTTGTAGACTTTATTTTTTAAATTGATTTAATGATTTTGAAATTTGAAATTTATAAATTTAATTTAAAAGCATAAAATATTTTCATATCCTAAAATTACAAAAATTCAAGCAACCTCCCAAATACTTCCTTAACTACTCAATTTTCACAACCAAATACCGAGTCTCATATCTCAAACACTCATTTCATTATCTCAACAAAAAGAAATCATTTGTAATTACCAATATATAAATAATGTGATAAAATAAAGAAAAAATGATTAAAAATATTTCCATTTATCAAGATTTAATTGCCTTTAGCAAGGCTTCCACATTAAGAAATAAAAATAAAGCATGAAAAACACTCTAAATTCATCATTGACTTTTACTTTTTTTGTCATGGCTCATATCGATATTGCACTAAATAACCATAGAGAAATACAAAAGAACCAAAGCAATTATATGTCTAAAACATAATATAAAAAATAAAAAAATAAAACTAATCTCATCAATAAACAATTAGAAAGTTTCTTTCTATTTTTCTCTTTAGTTCTAAAACAAATACAATATTTATGACTTTTCCATACCAAAGACCCAAAGACCCAAAGCAATTATATGTTTTACATAACCCACAATACCTAACTTCAACATCAAAACCATAATCTTTCATCAATCAAAAAAAAAAAAAAAAAAAAGCTCTCTTCCTTTGTTATAGCCCACTCATATGGATTAAAAATTAGATGGAATGACAAAGTTGGAGCTAGGTAGGTGACGTTGAAAGATTGAAGATAATTGACATTAATTTTTGTTTGGATGTATCTGAGATGAGATGGCATGAAAGGTTTTGGGCTATATATAAAGGAGTAGAAGTGCAAGAGGTTTATCTTTGAAAGCTCAAATAATGTAAAACACTATTGCTTGTTTAGACTCCCAATTTTAAACTTATGACTAGCTTGCTTTTACCCTACTTAACTAAATGTAGAACTACTCAATGAGGCCGGAACTACTCTAAAGCATATGCATATACTGTAGACAATAAGTATAAAGTATAACAAATAAGGGAAGAGAAATGCAAACAACAAAATAACATTAATACGTGTTATCGAAGAGGAAATCAAAGTACTCGGCGAAAAACCTCTCCGTGGCTCTCCAAGCCGAAATGATTTACTAGTGAATATAGTTGGAGTATAAAAATATCAAAAAGACTCTCCAAGCCTAATCTATCCAATGTACTTAAACCCTCCGAGTTCTATCTCTTAAGCTCCAGCTCTCAACGGACTTCACCGAGTCTTGTTTTCACTAGTTATCCAAATCCCGTATTTAGCTCCAAATTGCATCCGCCAATCAATGGCTTCTTCCAATACTTCCCACACGAACCAAAACTTCTCTCAACACTTAGATTGGGTGAGGCAAGTGTTTCGGATAAGAACCTCTCAAGGATTTGTAATTGGAGAGGTAGGGGTAAAGGAAAACTAAGAGAAATTGTGTAGATGATTGTGGAGAGCAAGTTGCGAACTTCACTATTTTCACAATTCTTCACCAAACTTTCACACTCAACATTTACAATAAATCTCACAAACAGCAAAATACAATCAAATTTGATACGGAATTAAAGACAACAAAAATGTAGTTGTAAATCACAACTTTATAACCTTTTTATTTTAGAATTCTAACAACTAGTAGCAGTAAGAATTTTATCATCATCTTGTCAACTCACAAAATTACACATGTTAAATTTTATTGTTAATTTAATTAATTATTTTTATTTTCTTCGTAACTCTACTTGTATAAGGAAAATGGTTGCCTTATTTTTTAGCTTTTCAACTTTTCTGGGTCTATTCAAAAAAGAAGAAGAAGAGTCAATGAATTATTTTGCTATGCCAGTAAATATTTTACGCAATGAGTTATATTTTTAAATTATTTCTTATTATACTGAATAATTCGTTTATGGCTTGTAAATTTGTGGATTCTATAATTTGTTTTCATTATTAAACTAACTGTTTATTTTTTATTCACTTATTCAATATATATATATATATATATATATATATGACTAAATTTACGATTTACAACAATGACCAGTTTATTGATTGTTTAAGTGTCGTGTATCATATTATTTATTAAATCACAGTTATGTATTTAGTTGTTACTTAAGAAGAATAAAAATTTATACAATGTTATGCATAATGCATATGATCGTATTCAATCAAAGCCTAGATCAATTCCTATTGAAATATAATAATAATTGTAGGGCCATTGGGCCTAGGAATATATCTAGGTTGGCTCAAAGAGTATTCTTCGGGCTAGAAGCCCAGTCCAAGGACACAGGATGGTCCGAAGGTGTATGAATGTTAACTCATAAGAAAATACTAAACAAAGGAGAGATAATGTCTAAAAATGTATGACCGAGGAAGATTGTGTCCTCGGCTATATGAAGCCGAGGTAGGAGAAATGTTGGTTAAAATCCATAGGCTATGTTCTAGAAATTCCCTAGGCTATGTTCTAGACACGGTACACGTGGAGGAACTTGGCTCCTATCTCCAAAGACTTCAGGGGAGGTGGATGGGACAAGTATCTAAAACGAGCAATCTAATCATGACGTGGAGGATGAAGAGGAAAGGAATGAAGGAGTATAAAAGAAGGGGGGAACCTTAACCAGCAGGGGGCAGAGAAAAAGAAAGAGAAAATACATCGTGAACTTGACTATCCATATTTGTAATCTATCTCGGGAAGCAGTAATATAAGTCATCCTCGGCTTGTAGCCGAGGAGAAGATTTCTTTAAAATTCATATAAATAGTTCCTCATATGTGCCATTGTGATCAAAGCCCATCATTCTTTTTCATCTGAATATCATTAGAACCTATATTTCAAGCCCACTCTCTACAAATTTCATTGTAAAAAAGGCTTTTCAGGCCCATCCCCTTCTAATTGTGGGTCCGGGCTCGAATTGTGTCCTTACAATTGGGGCCGTCTGTGGGAATCTTGTGTTTTAAGAAGTTTAACATTATGGTGAGCTTAGGACCACAACACCGTGCAGAGTCTGTGGGATCCCAGCATGAGGATCACTCCTTACATCGTGAGCACGAAGAAAACCAAGAAGGGAGTGTACACATAACGCACACCAGCGAGAATAGGAGTCACTCACGAGGGGGAAGCAGAGTTCCCCACGAGGAAAATGCTAAGGCCATGCAAAGGGAAATTGATCGCCTGAAAAAGAAGTTACGTAACGGGAGGCAAAGGCTGACTCCTTCTTTCTCCGATCCCTCTTCTGAGGGCTCGGGGGATGACAATTACAGGCAGAAGTCAAGGACTCCCTCGAGTGAATCTTTCTCCTACAAAGAGGATAATCTGCGTGAACGGAAGGGTAAAAATCCTTCTTCCAGGGGCTTGGGAAATGATGTTATGGGTAGGGCATTACATCAAATCTCCAAGTCACCCTTCACACGAAGGTTGGAAGAAGGGAGGCTCCCTAGGCGCTTCACACAACCAGCATTCACCATTTATAATGGCCGAACAGATCCTGTGGAGCATGTGAGTCATTTCAGTCAGCACATAACTGTACATTCTAAAAATGAAACTCTGATATGCAAGATCTTCCCCTCCAGTCTAGGACCTGTGGCAATGAGATGGTTTGATGGCTTGAGGGCAGGTTCTATCAATTCTTTCAAGGAACTAACTAGGGCATTTGGCTCTCATTTCATCACATGCAATACGGTTCTTCGACCCTTGGATTCATTTTTATCCATGGCTATGAGAGAAGGAGAAACCCTGAGAACATACCCAGACAGATACTAGGAGATGTTCAATGAGATTGATGGGGACTTTGATGACGTGGCGATAAGGACCTTCAAGGTCGGCCTGCTTGCGGAGCACGACTTGAGGAAATCTTTAACTAAAAAACCTGTCAGGAGCGTACGTTGGCTCATGGATCGCATTGATGAGTATAAAAGGGTTGAGGAGGATCAGCTGCAAGGGAAGACAAAGGCGAAGGTTATCCCCCAAGAGAGGAGGGATTTCTTGGACAAATACAACAATAATAGGCTTGGGAGAGATTTTGCCCGGCAAGCTGGTCCTACCGTCCCGCAGGTGGTCAACACCATTTTTAAGGAACCAGTGCAACAGCTGTTGGAAAAAATCAGGCATGAATCAGACTTCAAGTGGCCCAACAAAATGGCAGGGGACCCTTTAAGACGCAACCAGAACCTCTATTGCCATTATCACCAGGAGAGGGGTCATACCACTGAGGATTTTCGGACTCTGTGGAATCACTTGGAGCAAATGGTTAAAGAGGGAAGGTTAAAGAAATTCTTGTATCAGCCTAATGGGCAAGGAAACCACTCAGGGGCGGCGAACCAGAGTAGCACCTCATCAAGGCCTCCTCTAGGTACGATCAATGCTATTTTTGCTGCACCTGGAAGGACTGGCTCACATCCTTCCAGGGTGATGTCTTTGTCTCAGACCCTAGCCGAGGAGTCTAGGGATCAGCCGAAGAGGATTAAAGCGAATATCCTACCAGTTTTGGGTTTCTCAGAAGAGGACAAAATTGGGACTATCCAACCACATGATGATGCCTTAGTTGTTACCCTAAGGATAGAGGACTACGATGTGAGAAGGGTGATGGTTGATCAGGGGAGTGGTGCAGATATCATCTACCCTGACCTGTTTAAAGGGTTAAACTTAAAGCTTGAAGATCTTACAGCTTATGATTCACCCTTGATAAGCTTTAAGGGAAAGGTTGTCGTACCAAAGGGGCAAATTAGGCTACATATGCGGTCAGGCCCAGAAGTGATAAACGTAGATTTCATTGTGGTAGATGCATATTCTCCCTACACGGCCATTGTGGCAAGACCTTGGTTGCATGCTTTAGGTGCCGTTTCCTTAACCTTGCATGTCAAGGTCAAATTCCCGTCTGGGGATCAAGTAGAGGAATTGCTTGGAAGTCAATCTGTGGCTCGATAGTGCATCACGGCTGCAATTATGCATCAACTTGAATCGAAGTCCTCGTCCTTGGCTGACAGAAGGCCATAGCAATCAAAGTCTTTGGCCACGACTAGAGTGCCATCGGTAAAAGAACCTGCATGTGAGGAACTGGAGAAGGTTCTTATAGACGACGACCCTGAGAAATTCTTTCAAGTGGGAGTTCAATTGCCACATGATGAGAAAGCGGAGCTGGTTATGTTTTTAAAGAGAAATGTGGATGTATTCGCATGGAATGCTTACGAAGCCCTTAGGGTTGATCCGGGTTTCATTTGTCATCATTTGAATGTCAATCCAGCTGTGGTACCAAGGAGGCAACCACCTCGGCGATCCTCTAAAGAACATTCTGAAGCTGTCAAGGAAGAGGTACTCAAACTTAAGAGAGTTGGTGCTATCAAATAAGTATTTTATCCTGAATGGTTAGCTTATACACTGGTAGTAAAAAAGAGAAATGGGAAGTGGAGAGTATGCATGGACTTCACAGATTTGAACAAAGCTTGTCCTAAAGATTCTTTTCCAATGCCTCGGATAGATCAGTTGGTGGATGCTACTGTCAGGCATCCTCGGATGAGTTTTTTGGATGCTTTCCAAGGTTATCACCAAATACCTTTGGCTATGGAGGACCAAGAGAAGACTGCATTTGTCACTCCTACAGGAAATTACCATTATAAGGTAATGCCTTTCGGTTTGAAGAGCGTAGGGGCTACCTGTCAAAGGATGATGACTAGGATGTTTGAGCCACAGCTGGGAAAAACTATCAAAGTATATGTGGACGACATGGTGGTGAAGAGTAAAGCGGTTTCCACACATCTGGAAGATTTGAACGACACTTTTCAAACATTGAGAAGGTACAAGTTGCGACTCAATGCCTCTAAATGTTCTTTTGGTGTGGGATCGGGCAAATTTTTAGGCTATATGGTAACTCACCGGGGAATTGAAGTTAATCCGGCCCAGGTCAAGGCCATCAACAGCTTACACCCACCTCGGAATCCTAAAGAGGTTCAGAGGCTGACAGGAATGACTGCTGCCCTCAACTAGTTTATTTCTCGGTTCGCAGACAAGTGTAGGCCTTTCTTTCAATTGCTGAACAAATGGAAGGGATTTGAATGGATCGAAGAGTGTGCTGTGGCTTTTCAACAGTTTCAGGAGTATCTCTCACAACCACCCGTTATGTCCCGACCAGAAATTGATGAAGTTTTGTTTGCATATATTGCAGTGGCTAATCATGCCGTTAGTCTAGTTCTCATACGAGATGACAACAATGTGTAGAGGCCAGTTTATTATGTGAGCAAATCTCTGAATGAGGCCGAGGTACATTATTTACCTTTGGAAAAGGCAATCCTGGCGGTGGTGCACGCTACATGCAGGCTTCCCCATTACTTCCAGTCTCATACAGTTGTTGTTCTAACTCAACTCCCTCTTAAGTCTATACTTTGAAGTGCTGACTACACAGGAAGGATTGCTAAATGGGGTACTATCCTAGGGGCTTTTGATATCAAATATATGCCTCGCACCTTTATCAAGGGACAAGTCATTGCGGATCTAGTGGCAGAGTTTGTTGAGCCCTCATTAGAAGAGAATGTTAAAGGATCAGGCATGGATGAAAAATCAGTTGGCATGATCTCGTGCAAAGAACCTTCATTGTGGAAGGTGTACGTTGACGGAGCAGTAAATCAAAGAGGATCTGGTGTAGGGCTAGTTCTGGTTTCCCCTGAGGAAATTACTTTTGAGAAATCCTTGAGATTAGGGTTCTCGGCCACCAACAATAAGGTAGAATACGAAGCTCTAATGGCCGGAATGGACATGGTTCATAAAATGGGTGGAAAAATGGTACAAATATTCTCGGATTCACAATTGGTGGTAGGTCAAGTGGAAGGAAAATTAGAAGCAAGAGATCCAAGAATACAAGGATACCTAACCCAGGTCAGGTATATACAATCCAAATTTGAATCTTTTTCCTTATTACATATATCCAGGTGTAGGAATACCCATGCTGATTCTTTGGCCACACTCGCAACATCCTCGGCGCAAGGCCTACCTCGGGTCATTCTTGTTGAAAATCTGTGAAAACCCACTGGGACAAATGGCGACGCCATCCGAATCCATCAAATTAGGGTGGGGCCTAGTTGGATGGATCCAATAGTAACATTCCTTAAAGATGATATCTTGCCCAAAGAAAGGTCTGAAGTAGATAAAGTACGCGGGAAAACACCTCGGTTTTGGCTGTCCGAGGATCAGAAATTATATAAGCGCTCTTTTTCAGGACCATATTTGCTATGTATACACCCAGAAACAACGGAGTTACTTTTAGAAGAGTTGCATGAAGGAATTTGCGGAAACCACACTAGAGGAAGGTCTTTAGCTCATAGAGCTCTTACTCAAGGATGCAGAGAGAAGCACAGGATTATGCGAAGAAATGTGACCAATGTCAAAGATTTGCTCCTAACATACATCAACCAGGAGGTGTTTTTAATCCTCTGTCTAGTCCTTGGCCTTTTGCTCAATGAGGCTTGGACATTGTTGGGCCTTTCCCAAAAGCAGCAGGGAATAGGAGGTGGCTACTCGTTGGAACGAATTATTTCATCAAATGGGTTGAAGTTGAGCCATTATCAAATATCAAAGACGTGGAAGCAAAGAAGTTTGTATGGAAGAACATTGTCACCAGGTTTGGAATCCCTCACACTCTCATTTCAGATAATGGTCTACAATTTGATAGTAACACTATTGCATCACGAACAGATACTCCACTCCAGCTTATCCTCAAGGGAATGGACAAGCCGAGGCAGTCAATAAAGTAATAGTCAATGGGCTCAAGAAAAGGTTAGATGATGCTAAGGGAAGATGGGTGGAAGAATTGCCACATGTCTTGTGGACATATTGAACTACACCATGAAGGTTCACAGAAGAAACATCATTTTCTATGACTTATGGAGCCGAGGCTGTAATACCTTTAGAAAATGGGTTCCCAACACTAAGGACGAGCTCCTTCACTCCAGGCAGTAATGATAATCTATTGGAGAAAGGTCTAGATTTAGTTGAGGAACGACGAGAGAATGTCATGGTTCACCTAGCTTATTATCAACACAAACTCAAGCAGGGGTATGATTCTCATGTAAAGCTACCGCCTCTTGCACCTAGAGACTTGGTACTGAGGAAAGTTTTGGGCACAATGAAGAATCCAGCATGGGGAAAACTAGGGCCCAACTGGGATGGACCTTATCGTATTACCTCAGTCGCGGACATAGGGGCTTATAATCTTGAAGATCTAAATGAACATGTTGTACAATGTTCCTGGAATGTAAATAAACTAAGAAGGTACTATTATTAAATAAAAGGTACTTTGGCCATTTTTATTTTCTACTGACACTGTATTGTGTTAATTATCATATCTTTCTAAGTATCAAACTGAAACTTGGTCATGCCTGGATCCTCGGACCACATACCTCATCTATTTTGATATTTTATTAAGTGTTGAACAGAACCTTAGTTATGTCTGGTCCTCAGATCATCTACTTTAGGTAAATTAACACTTTAGTTCATTTTTCTAAGTATCAAACTAAAACTTGGTCATGCCTGGATCCTCGGACCACATACCTCTTCTAAATTGATATTTTATTAAGTGTTGAACAGAACCTTAGTTATGTTTGGTCCTCAGATCATCTACTTTGGAAAAATTAACACTTTAGTTCATTTTTCTAAGTATCAAACTGAAACTTGGTCATGCTTGGATCCTCAGACCACGTACCACGTTTAAATTGATATTTTATTAAGTGTTGAACAGAACCTGAGTTATGTCTGGACCTCGGATCATCTACTTTGGGGAAATTAACACTTTAGTTCATTTTTCTAAGTATCAAACTGAAACTTGGTCATGCCTAGATCCTCGGACCACATACCTCATCTAAATTGATATCTTATTAAGTGTTGAACAGAACCTAGGTTATGACTAGTCTTCGGATCATCTACTCTCGAAAAATTAGCACTTCTTGTTATCCGTGTATCTCATGTACGTTGGTATTTTATTAGGCATTGGTCAAAGTGTAATTGATCCTCAGCCTGTTTATGATTAATTTGTATCTAAACCTAAGTTTGCGCTTCTGCTCGCCAAACTTGAAGACTCCCAAATATAGTGATATATGGATAGAAGCCCATGAGCATCACTTAATGCATTTGCAAGTATATTGAATATATTGCCTAAATCATTCCAGATTGCTTCCTTAGAATTGTTAGTTATTTTATGAAAGTAAAATAGATTATTTTTCTAAGTGTGGTAAACAAACATCAGGAACCGTGAACAAATATAACAAAACAAGCATCAAATAAAAGAGATAAACTTGCTTTTTTCATTGATTCAAAATTTTTTTGGAAATACAAAATACTTGCGAAATAGTCAAAATTACAAAGGATAAAGGTAAAAGTGAGAGCAGGGAAGAAGAGAATGATCATGGCTTTAGCTTTAGCTTTATCTTTAGGGGGCCTGTGGGATCTTTTGGAAGTTGAGGTTGCGCCGAGGAGTCAGTAGCTATCCCTTTGCCTTTCAGATCTTCCCTCAAGGTTATCGGAATTGTAGCTAGGACAAGCTCCATTGTTTGGTCACCCTGTTTGTCATTGGAAGATTCCTTAGGGTCATTGGGAGGCTGTGTATCCTCAGATGCCACCACTTCTGTTAGTTTAGCATGCTTGGGAGGCTGATTTTCATCAGAGACGGGATCTTCAGTTACCTCACTTTGTTTGTCCTTTGCTCCTTGTATATCAGCACTTTCCATGGTTTGGGGAGGGGCAGAGGCTCGGATGGCTGGGGGGAAGTAAACATTCTCTGCCTTCCAAAGGATAGAAGAAGCGTAAATCCCAGCTCGGGAAAGTGCCTTATTCCATACTTGGAGGCAATAATGCCTACATACCTCAGGGACTTGAGCCTTGAAAGTTTCTGTGGTCTCTGTCACGCTGACCTCATAACCTTCTTGTTCAGATCGGTCCTTTGCCTTCTCAGCCTCCTTTTTTGCTTGGATGGCCTCTTCTTTAGCCCTAATGGCCTTTTCTTTTGCCCTCTCTGACTCTTTTAAATCATTTTTGAGACCCTCAATCAGTTTTTTTGCAGGCAAAGTTCTCGTCAGCTTGCCTAAGCTGCAGTCTTTGGTCCTCGGCTTGCTTCTCGGTTGTTTTTAGAGCAACATCCAAACTGGACCTCTCACTCTTTACTTTGGTCAGATTATCCAAGTCCTCTTTTAGTTTCTTCTTCTACAAGTCAAGGATCCTCTGGGAGTTGTCATGCCTTAATTCTTCGGCTTTGAGGGACTTGTATGTGCTAATAACAATCTCCTCTACCCTGTGAGCAGACTGAACAGTCTATGCGTAGAAGACAAAAAAATTATAAAAACAAAGTTAGAACTCTTCAAATGTAACAAAAATGGAGGTAAACAAGACTTGGGTGAGATCCTTACCATAGCAAGTTCCTTCTTCAAAGTTAAGAAGACATTTTGATCTCTCATCCTTCTGAGTTCACCCATGTCCTGGGTAACAGTAAGGCTTGCTCCAATGCATCTGCTACACAAGCAGCCATCCCCGCATCAGAGTTCCTGATGGTTGCGTCGGCAGTGACCGCGTAGTCATCAACGGTCATCTCAAGAGCCCAGATTGGGGCATGAACGGCTGTATGGGACTCAGTCCGTTTATCTGACCTCGTCTGCACTATACGGGCCAGCTTTCCCCTTTTTTCGGTCTCATATTCCCTAGGAAGAGAATCTTTCCCTCCCTCAATCGCGTCTTTCCCTTTTGGCTAATCCCTTTTTCTTTTATGGTCCGCCTAGTTAGTACGCTGAGATTGGGTAGGAGGAGGTAGAGGAGGAGGGATCTTGGATTCTGGGATTTTCTCAACACCTTTATCTTTGACTTTGGTTTGAGGTACCTTGGGAAGCTCTTGGATCCCCACTTGAGCTTCTAGTATGTCCTTGAGACTTGGATTTGGCTTGCGTTGGATGCCCATGATGTCAGGTTGTTGGGTGATGCTTGGTAGGACTGAGGAGGATGTGCCGAGGACAGCAACTTGGTCTTCAGGGGAAGGGGGTTGATTGAAAACCTCAAACTCGTCCTCGGAATCATATACTTCGACAATCTCTTCTTCTTCCTTTATATTGGGTTGAAAAGAGGTTGCTTCGCCAGATGTGTGTTGAGTTGGAAGAGGGATTAAAGGAATACCATCTGGTATAGGTTGAGGGGGTGGTACGGGATGTGTGATAAAGGTGCCTTGAGGAATAGCAGTTCCCTCAGGTAGCAGGAAACCTTCGACAGCAACACTTATATGGTGTAGACGTGGGTCCTTGGCTCTGATCACGCACTTCAGTGCTTGGAAAGCCTTGGAGATAGGATCGTAGCCAAGAATTAGATGAGCCGCTCAGAGTTGGCCGTCTGAGTGTACAAAAACTTCAGCCTGCAATATCCTGTCTTATCTTGCAAAATCGACAAGATGAGGATGGTGATCTACTGCGTGTGGATCTGCAAAATTGTTGAGAAGAAAAAATTATTAGAGTAAGTAAATGTTTTACATAAATATAGGTTTGAAAGAAAAATGGTTCTGAATAATTTAACCGGATCCAGAACTTCACCTGGTGTTCCCTACTATGTCAGACAGGGAAGGCCATCGTGCCAATCCCCTATTATGAGTAAGAAGTCATTTTTCAGACCCTTGTTGGATTCAGGGAGGCACTAAATTAACCTAACCTAACCTCTGGATATCTAGATTTTAGATAGTATCCATCTTGTTTCTTTAAGTAATGAAGGTTATAAACCCAGTTCACATCATGATGGGTGAGTCCTAGGTTCATCTTTTCATTCCAAGCATCTATAGAATCTAGAATCCTAAACAAGTTTGGGGCGCATTGGGTAGGGGTTAATCTAAACGCCCTAAGATAATCCCTAGTAACGGTTCCCATTGGGATTTTCATCACTCCTTCTATGAATGCTATCATCAGGATTACTACCTCTCCCGTTTCCCTTTTTTCATACCACTCCCTTTCCGAACAATATTTGACAGATACCATCGGTGGAATTTGGTACCTAGCCTTAAATTGTTCTATTTTTTCGCTTGAATCTACTAGTGATGCAAATCTACCCATGTTTAGGAGCAAAGTGTGGATGTGAGGGAAGAACTAAGAAATTATATGAGCCGAGGAAAAATAAACACCAGAGAGAGAAAAAGAGAAATACTTAAAGATGGAGTCTGGGAAACTTACTTTAAGAATGACAGAGTCACCTCAGCCTAGTTCTTGGTAAATGTGAGGGCGTGTAGATTGCAAAAAATTGGTAGATACGCTGAGTAGGTATTGTAATATGTGAAATGGTTTGAATTGTTGGTTTTTATACCAGTTGAAATCATAAAGGCATGAAACTTCCCGCCTATGTCTCTATGTCATCCTCAACTGTTGGATGCGCATCATATCACTAGGCGTGGGGGACAAAAAGACGTCAGAATTTAATATGGGGACGCTTCGCATACCGATACGTCAGGAACGTGCTAGGGGCAGTTCAAAGGTCATCATCCCTGTCAGCAAAGATGTATGGTGCACACAAGCGAACGGTGACAAATGTCGAGATCCTCCTTTCCTCCCGAGGTAACAAAATGAGAATCTCGAGGGGCTATTGTAGGGCCATTGGGCCCAGGAATTTATCTGGGTTGGCCCAAAGAGTATTCTTCTGGCTAGAAGCCCAATCCAAGGATACAAGATGGTCTAAGGGTGTATGAATGTTAACTCATAAGAAAATACTAAACAAAAGAGAGATAATGTCTAAAAAGGTATGTTCGAGGAAGATAGTGTCCTCGGCTATATGAAGCCGAGGTAGGAGAAAGGTTGGTTAAAATCCACAGGCTATGTTCTAGAAATTCTCCAGGCTATGTTCTAGACACGGTACACGTGGAGGATAAGAAGAAATGTGGTCGAATATCTGAGATAAAGCTATTTATCACCGCCCCCGCATTGAATGCATTGTAACTGATATTTTGGCCGCATTAATAGGGAAGTGAGACCTGAGCAACATGGTGGAACTTGGCTCCTATCTCCAAAGACTTCAGGGGAGGTGGATGGGACAAGTATCTAAAATGAACAATCTAATCATGACGTGGAGGATGAAGAGGAAAGGAAGGAAGGAGTATAAAAGAAAGGGGGAACCTTAACCAACAGGGGGTAGAGAAAAAGAAAGAGAAAATACATCGTGAACTTGACTATCCATACTTGTAATCTATCTCGGGAAGCAGTAATATAAGTCATCCTCGGCTTGTATCCGAGGAGAAGATTTCTTTCATATTCATATAAACAGTTCCTCATATGTGCCATTGTGATAAAAGCCCATCATTCTTTGTCATATGAATATCATTAGAACCTAGATTTCAAGCCCACTCTCTACAAATTTCATTGTAAAAAAGGCTTTTCAGGCCCATCCCCTTCTAATTGTAGGTCCGGGCTCGAATTGTGTCCTTACAATAATAATAACTGTTACATAAGAAAGAGGATTGAAAATTAGAATTCTTTGATCTACTAAGTAATTAATTTTTATTTAGTTATCAAAATTTTTTATCAATTTATGGTTAATTTTCCCCATAAAGTGAAGTCATGCCCATGCTAATACTCAGGACTGTTTGTTTGTGTAATGAACTTATTAATAATCAATCCAACAGTGTATGTTATTGAGACCATCTAAAGTAGAGCTAAATAACTTATTCTATGCCAAAAAATAATAATAACAACAGAAGTTAGAGTGTTAGGTTCTAAGACTTTAGGAACTAATGTATTAGAACTTTAATTTGTAATATATTGGCAAACCATGATCAAAACATAGAGTCTAAGTTTAGGCTTGCTCAAAGTGTGTTAATTGTAAAATTGGAATCGAGTGATTGCAGGATTTATTGGACAAAATCTACAAGGCTCAATTAATCGAAAATTAAACTCGATCGATCGAAACTCGTGTAGATTTAATTTTTTGCAGAATTCCAATTCAGCCCAAGCCCGTTTGACATGTATGGTTTTATGTTTTACTCTAAGTATAAAAGGAAAAACTCTAGCTATGTTTTAGAAGCTTTTGGAGTGTTGTGTGTTGAATCTTTTGTGAAATCTAGAAGTGTTTACCTTCATACACACATAGGGTTATTAAGATCAATATTCACGTTAAGAACTTGATGATCTCTTTAGTTGCTACTTAAAAAACTTAGAGAAGATCTGAAACCTTCGAGTGAAGTCTTAAAGTCACAAGTAGGACAACTTATGGTTGCAGCAGATCAAGGAAAGAAGTAATTTGTGGACTCAGAGCTGTCACGTGGCCGTGATAGTAAGTTTTCTACTCGAGGTAGAAAATGTTAGTGGTCTAAGTCTTATTGTATCCGGTTAGGTTTTCCTAGGTTATCATATCGTTGTGTTCTCTATATTTCTGCATTATTTACATGATCTGATTTAAATGTGTTAACCTAGACCTAAATAATTTATCTAAGTAATCACTTGGCTAAATAACTAGGTTAAACAACTTGTGTTTAAGGGGTCTAAAACGTACATAGAGTAATCCCTTCCCAAGCATAGTTTACTTAACTATTATGTTAATAATAGTTAAGTCTAGCTAGCATATAACTCTAGACTAGGTTTATTTTGTGTAATCATACTGAGAGCACATAAAGAGTAATACTAATCATACTTTTCTTTTCTTTTCTTTTTTTATAAGAATATTAACCATATCTGGAGTACAAGTGAAGTAATTATAGTATGTGTTTTAATAAGTTTATTTGTATTAACTTTTTCTTTCAGAAACAAACTAACTATTAAACACACACTCACTTAATTACACGTGTAAAAGTACATGTATACGTTATAAAAGGTATCGATCAAAACCCTGCATCCAAACATTTGAACTAATGTTAGTCTCATACAAAGTCTCTACATAATTCGTACACTAGGTACATCCAAGTGTTCTCTTCATCCACATTTTGTTAGAAGATGCATATTACTATCTTCTTCTTCTTCTTCTTCTTCTTCTTCTTTATACGGCCACACTAATTTTTATAATATATTTCACAACTGCAAAGGTAAGTTTTTAATGATAAAAAATACAGTAACATCATTGTTGTATCTAGATAAAAGCTAAAAGATACCTAACGACTCAACTTTTATGAAAAATGCAAAATTTATTATCTGTACCATTTCTTTTGGATCTAGATGTGTAATTTGGTACTCTTGCTCACTTTGCACACTTTTATGGTTTGTTCGAGATCTAATTATTTTGCTGAAATTGAAAAATTTTTGCTGAAAATACTGTTAATAAAGGTAAAAGTTAGATGAAATAATACAATGAGACTCATGAATAGTTAAAAGTGCAGCTGGGCCCATGGATAGTAGCAAAAATAAGTTGAATAGTAAAATAACTTGACTTTTTAATTTGGAATCAAACGCACACTTAATCTACCAATCTATATTCTCTCTTAGATTGGAAGATTATACTTAAAAATATATTTATGTGTGATAGCCACATACACCTTTTTCTTTTAGATAGTTACAATTTGCTATTAATCCCACAACTCAAACCATTTCCCCCTTAAACTCCCTAGTACTTTATACATAAGGAAATATCAATTAAGTTACAAAACTCTTAACAAATACACCTTAATAATTACATTTCTAATAGGATAGAATTTACTTCCAAATTGGTTTGAAAAAAGATTCCTTAAAACGAGTTCATGGCGATTGAAATGACCATTCACAAGTGATTTTTAGTAATGTGACATTTTTAATGAGTAGTGTGACTTATTTAGATAATACACATAAATGAACAGAGTTTATTTACAAACTTGGTTGGAGTTAATGACTACAACTACACTCAATATCTTTTTATTGGATGTAAATTTTGACAAAGCCATTGGTTGGATTACATTTTCTTCTTGTATCTTTCATACCGGAAAAATTTCCAAAAGACCAAAGATCAACAATTATGTTATCAATCAAATGTTTAAATTTCAATTTTTTGTAGTCTAAAATTATGCATAAAATAAGTTTATGAATCGAATAGTAAATAACATCCGATTAGCACAAAATTTGACATGTTTATTATTAACATAATAAATAACATAAGGAACATACAATTTAATCATTAGATTTTTTAATTATGTAGCCATGTTAATTTTTTTTAGTGGGAGTTGTAGCCTTAGGCTATAAACTCGGTTGTAACCAAACTGTTTGTTTGTTTAGACCCCTTTATACTCAGATTGTTTAACTTAATTAATTAACCAAGTTGGTACTTAGGTTTATTATTTAGATCTAGGTAAAATACATACGATCATATTACTTAGTGTGGAAAAGTAAAGAAGAAAAGTAAAATGATGACTCAAGAAAACCAATGAAACCAACAATTTCAAGGTAAAAAACTTGGGGAGGATTTAACCTAATTATCCTCAAGGTAAACAAATTCACTATGATATAATGAAAGTTTATAATAGATTTTCTCCCTAAACTCTAAAGCTACCTCTTGTAAAACTTACTCACAGGACCACATGCAGCTCTAACTCCACAGACTCTTCTATCTGAATTTGCTGAACACAAACACTCACATTTATGACTTTGAGATTCCACTCAAAAGTTTTAGATCACCATCAGTAGTAGATCTTTATGCAACAACTTGTTTCCACCAATTCTTAATTGTAAATCTCGTTCTAGTAAATGCTTGTTGAGTTAGAAGGCTACAAGAACCTCACAAATCTTACAAGAGTAATTCACAAGACTTCCAAGAGCTTCTGAAATGTAGTTAAGGAATACCTAGTAGTGTTGAACTGAAACCCTAGACGTTTTTGTGGGCTCTGGGTTGATTTAAAATCTGCAAAATACGACTTTCGATCAATCGAACCTTTCTTTCGAACGATCGAACTTCACAGAATCTAAACTCTTCTTGCTGTAGCTAGACCGTTCTTGAATCTTAACTTAAACAATCTTAAGCAATGTCTAACACCTTATCTAGACATATTTTTGTTCTCAATTTGCCAACATACATAAATTTAGAATCTAAACATTTATCCTAAATATTTAGAACCTAACACAAACTTTATCCCACATAAATGATTATATGAATGGACTAGCAATGGGTTGGAGGAGATTCTACTAAACCAGCATGGAGGAAAAATCTATCCTTTATAATACCACCAATAATAACAGACAACAATAATGTAATATGGGTTGTGTCTTTGCAGTTCTCTATAGGTCAGTATTATTATACCAATAGGTCTAGACACATAACTTTTAATTTTTTCACAACTATTAAGGTGGTAAGTTATTAGTGATAGATAATATAGTGGTATCAATGCTAAATACATATAAAAATCAATAATCACTTGACACTTCAATAAACTATAAAAATATTGCGGAAAAAGTTGTTTGTAGCATTAATCTTTGTTGAACCCCACTTAAACATTAGCTTGGCAAAGGCAATTTCAGGGTAAATGTTAGGACATATGTGATTTGATGTTAGGGACATATGTCAACATTTTATGTATTGGCTAATCCTTTGACAAAACACACTTTACTTATAATTGGGTAGATCTAGAATGTGTTTAATGCTTCAAAAAACAAGGTTTCATGTTCAAGTGTTAAAACCATGCAAATTTGTCCAAGAATCAAGTGAAGAAATATTTTTCATTAAATCTCAACAGCTAGCTCGATAGCCAGTATCTATCGAGGTTTAAAAGAGCTATTTCAGCCCGAGGCTCGACAGCTACTCGACAGCTAGGGTATTTGTCGAGATTTATGAAGTTCAGTTTTTCAAAACTGATTTTCATCCAATCCGTGAATGTATGTTTGGGCTTTCTATTCTCACAACCCTAAACATATATAAGGATAATTTTAAGGGCCGTCTAGAGTTGCATGAGTATTGAACAAAGTTTTGTTCATGCAAATTGTGACTGGAGACAATATTTGCCCTAATTCTTCTTTCTCTTGAAGAAGCTACTATGTTTGTACACCGTAGGGTTTTGTGACCAAGCAACTTCATGATCTTCATCATGTGATGAACATGAGAACTTTGCAACCAACATTCTTCTCAAGTTGGTGATCAAGTTGCATACTGGGATCCGCGCATCTATTAGTTAGTTACGTACTAGGAGCCATACAATACAAGGAGAGATTTTCACTACAGAACAAGTCCAATTGAGTATTGAGGTAAGGGTTCAACTGTAGGTTGGTATAAGGTACTGTGATTCCTTTACTTGTAATAACTTGTTTTGATAATAGTGAATTCTCAGAGTGGTGACCTTAAAATCACCCGGTGGGGTTTTTGCCATGTAGGTTTTTTTCATTCGTAAACAAATCACTGTGTCATTTAATTTCCGCTGTATATTTAGTTGTTTGGTGATTTGTTTGTACTGCCACGTACATTGCATGTTAATTTGATTAATTAATAAACTTGGCTAATTAATCAATTCATCACAAGGGGTCAATACAATTCTTGATCTATCAGTAAAAAATAAATAGTAATAATAGTAATAATGTTTAGATGGTCATGGAGTGATATTAGGGATAATATCGATTTTATTATATAAGCCTTTCAACACGAAGGTTCTCTCTCTCTCCATCATTGACTGTCATTCTGTAAGCTTATCTTGATTTGTTCCCTACCGCGGACAAGATCCTCACAAACTCATAATTGTCAACTTCTTATGGTAGGAAGGTTTTGGTGATTTTAACTAAATTCAATAGGTACATGAATCTTTCTTGTACATTAAGTTTTCAGTTTTCCTTTTTAATTAATCATTCATAACCATCTTGGTCGAGTATCAGTGTATCACAGACCATGTATATTAGTAGCATCGTCTATTAGCTTTATTTTTTGTCATGTTTCTTTACCATCTTTAGTCTTTATTACTTAGATCAGGCCTCTAATCAGTATCTTGCTGGCTTTCTTTTCATAACAAGCATCTATATCATCTTCATGTAAAGTTTCTCAAACCACACCTCTAATTAGTAGCCTCCGCGAATTGATTTACGATGTGCTCTACATATTCAAGCCTCAATAATTGTGCACATAGATTGTCATCTTTAATTCATTTAATTTTGTCTAGAGTAGTCTACTTCATATTCAATCTGGTTTCACTTTCCTTCAAGTTCTTAACTTCTTTTAAAACTCAAGTTGTCTTCGAGTTTTTACCTTAAGTTCAAGGTGGGATGTTTAAAATATCATGTTCCTAGCCCTAGTAAAGGGCCAAGCCTTTTATATAACTTTAGTCTAAATTCATTGTATCTAATCTTACTTGGAGTGCAAACAAAGTAATTTTAATATTACTTAGAATGCAAGTAAATTAATCATAATCCTACTTGTAGTTCAAATATGATAACCCTAGTTTATTTATTATTAGTGTAGGATTATTCTTCTATAAAATCCTTCAATGGGTTTATTTTAACAAATATAGATTATAGCAATCAAAAGCTTTCCCTTGTGAATGTATAGTTTAGGGGGTAAGGTTAAAAGGAAGTATAGTTTAGGGGGTAAGTGTGCATTCTTATAGTTTAGTGAGGTAAGTGTAAAAATGGTATAGTTTACGGGAGTAAAGTGTAATTTCTCCAAAACTTAAATTATACAAAATCTAATAAGAAAAAAACTTGAATATATAGACATTAAAAAAAACTCGCAGATACATAAAGTTTTACAATTTTCTTCTACTAAAAAAATAAAAAGGCAAAAATGGACTAAGAGCACTAGCATTGGTTGTAAAAACCCCCCAATTGCTATTTTGGCCACCAAACCCATAAAAAGATGCTACAACCGAGTTGCCATATGTAAAAAAATTTGCAATCCAGCTATATGGGGTCAGTACATTCCCTACATTCCCAACCTCACTGTAGTTGGTTGCAAAATCATTTTATTATATTTTATTCCTTTCTGGGCCCACTCTCTCTTTCCCATATTCTTTTCTCTATCTCAGCCTTCCTTTCTCTCTCTTCTCTCATCTCATTCTCTCTCTCCACTCTGTTTTGTTCTCTCCTTTCTATGTCTCAGCTCGGTGGTGGAGGGATCAGTGTGGAGCAGTGGACATCGGCATCTGTGGTGGTGCCGTGGAGGTAGTGGGTCATGGTGGTTGCTGGATTTGTGACTGGTTTTGCTGGATAGGATTGTGATGGTGGTGGTGCTGCTGATTGTGGTGTTGCTGTGATGGGTGGGTCTATTGTGAAGTAGTGTTTCGATGATGGTGGTGATGGGTTTGATGGATGTGAGTTGTAGGATGTGTGGGTTTGATGGGTTTTGCTTTGATTTTTTGTTGTGGGTATTGTGGCGGATGGTGGTGTTGATGGTGGTGGCGGGGATGGGTTCGCTGTGGGGGTGGCGGCTATGGTTTAGGTTAGATTTGGGGTTTGTGGGCATTTGGGTGGTTTGGATCAAATTTGGTGGCTAAGTTTTGGTGGAAGGTGCTCTATGGGTTTGCTGGAGAGAGACAAAAAGATAGAGAGGAATGAGAGATGGAAGAGTAGAGAGAGAAACTAAAAGTTTTTATATTATTTGTTGCTATAATATATATTATTTTAATGAGTTGTATGTAAAATTAGAAAATGGACTGTGAGCTGAGTTGTAAAATGAAATAGTAAAACAGATAAAGTAAGTTTTAAGGATGTAAAATAGACATTATTTTACATTCTCGGATGCTAATGCTCTCATGTGAGATAAAGTAAAAGTTGAAATGCTAATTTGCATGAATAAAAATATGAGGGTATGTCAAAAAACAAGGGTCTGATATGTCTAAGTTACGAGAGAGAGAGAGAGAGATTTGAAAGGTATATTTTAAATATCTTTGGCCATAATTTATGTTTATTTTACATTTTAAAATTAAGTAACAACAATAAAATGGTTGAAAATATATTTAAAACTATGATTTTATTTATTTCCATTTAATAAATAAATAAATTACCGGATAATAATATCATTCCTCAAAAACAAAAGCATTGAAGAGTATAAGGGTAACCAAGTAAATTACCAAATGCTATAGAAGAAAATATATTTTTAGAAAAATGATATAGATTTTTTTTTTTTTGGAGAAGAAATTTTTTTTTTTTTTTAAATGATATAGATTAAATGCATTCTTTCTAGGAATAATTACATTATACCCCTTAAGCTATACCCCATTTTACACTTAACCTCCCCTAAACTATTACTTGTATAACACTTCTCCCCTAAACTATAAAAATGCATACTTACCCCCCTAAAACTATTACCCTTACAACCTTTTGCATCCCATTCCATGAATAATTATCTAGGAAAGTAAGTGTGTATTCTCGTTGTTAAGGGGAATAAGTGTAAATAAGGTATAGTTTAGGGGAGTAAAATGTGAATTCTTATAATTTAGGGAGGTAAGTGTAAAAGAAGTATAGTTTAAGAGGGTAAAATGCAATGGTCCCTTGTTTTCATTATTTAATAATAAATAATAAAGATAGTTAAGACTTGGTCAAATGGCCTGATGGATAGATGGGGATAAGACAAAGGTTTGAAAGCTAATTTAAGCTCATAACTTATCAAAATCATCCTACTCAAAAAAAAAAAAAAAAAAAAAATCAAAATCAAAATCATGTGGGGGAGGCGGACAAAACAAAAAGGGTGAAACCTAAGGTGGTACGCATTAGGTTCTTTTGTAAACTTATTGTTGTAAAATTATGTGATGAATATAATATTACTCTAATTTTGTTGAACTCAAATTCTTGAGATTTTTAAGTTAGGGTATTCAATAACTTTTTGTGTGATAGACAAAATAGGCTAGTTTAAAAATAATTTTTTTGCAAGTTTAATTTTTCTTTTTCTTTTTTGCAAGTCATAAATACCCAGGTTGCATGTGGCACTGCCACTAGATCCAAATAGAAAAATCAATAATGCTCATTTTTTAAACTACAGGAATCAATAGCATTCATTTAGTAAACTTTAGAGGCCAGTATTTTGGCATTTAGGAAATCAACCACATATTTGCCAAGGAACTTTTGAGCTGATTTCATACCCCTTTTCCCCTGTTTTATGATACTATTTTACTACATTTAAAATTTTCGTATTTGCTCTTCCTTTCGATATACTACCTTAGGAGCCGTGCTTTGTTTACCTTTTCTTCTTGAATATTTTGAGCAAATTATTCCATTATCTATTGTTTTTGTAGGGACAATTTTGTATACTGCCAATAATAGTCTTCGTAAAACTCCCTAGTGTGATTTTAAGTAATAATGTGAAGTTATGAACCATATATCTTTCTCATTTCCGTATTTTCATCCATCATTTTAATATTTCTGGATCCATTTTTACCTATTATATTCATATAACCATCACTTTTTCCAATCCCAAGTGCTGTTGATATCTATATTTAAAAATAATATAAATCAAAGGAAAGCACAATCAGCTTTAGAATCCTACTTGATTAAACAAAGAGTATACTAATTCAAATCTCCAAGTCTTCCATTCTTTGGGAACCAAAACTTATTTATCAAATATATATATATATATATATATATATATATATATATATATATATATATATATATATATTTAAATAATAGTATCTCATTGTTTTAAAAAAGTATCATATTCAATTCGCGCATGTACAATTACACCAGCATATAAAAGAAGGTTCAAGCCCACTTAACCCACTGATGGTGTATACAATCCTACCTTTTTTTGAAGGCACGTCTCTCTCTCTCTCTCTCTCTCTCTCGCAAATAATAAGCATTCCAACTTATCCAAATAATAAGCCTAATATTGGTGGTGTTTGCTAGCGCCAAATAAGAAATGCAAAAGTTGGCTCCATCTGATGTGGATTGCAAATCTAACGGCAACATAAAAACACACTACTTTTTTCTTTCTACGTGCCCTTACAGAGAGATATCCACTTGGATACTTCTGTGCGTGCCAACAGGAACAACTCTTTTGGGTCCCACGAACCCAACACGTGTCATAGGTCACACACTATGGAAGTGGAGGAAAACAGTTATCTATTCAACGTGACCAGTTACTATGAAAAGAGAGCAAACATGGAGATCAGAAATTGGAGAAAGAAGCAATTAGCCTCAAAGAGTGGCCTATAGCTTTTAAGAAAGAGCACCTGAGTCCACATACCTCATGCACGAGGCAAGGTTTTTTATAGTATCCACTAATTAACTGTTACCCTTTTTTTCTTTTCATGAGCGAGTAACTTTCATTGGGGTAAGTTAGGCCTGTAACATTACAACAACGATTGTTAACATTTGTTTAGTATGAAGGAGAGAGAAGAAACTCAAAGCTCTTCCGGACCTTTTACAGCCTCTTTGGGAAACTTATGGGTGCATGGTCAAAGCAGGAATATTGGAGTAGTCTGTTTGGTTATCAACTGGTCGAATTTCTGGCCCTAGTTCACTCCTTCGAAGGAAGTTGAGGGATTCCCTAATATGCCATTGCATTTTCATATTTGGCCACGCTTTTCTCTTCAGCTTTCTAAGGATTATTTTAAAATGAGTAGTGTTTGCTTTCTGGGGGTGTATCTATACTACTATTTAAGGAGCTTCCCCTGTTTGGATTCTTATTTTTCTAGTTCAAAAATGCCCCTACAGTCTTATGTTTAAATAGAAACAAAACTAAAGGACAATCCAGTAAAAACTCATTTTTTAGTTCAAAGATGCCCCTACAGTCTTATATTTAAGTAGAGACAAAATTAAAGGACAATCCAGTAAAAATGCAACTCCAACTCCCACTAAAATATTGCCTAAAAAATAGGACCACTTTCTTATTAATTTTTAAATTGATTTATTCACTTATAAATTAGATTTTTAAAATAAAAATCATATATATATATATATATATATATATATATATATATATAAAATAATTAAATACAGTTTTTTCCTACAAAATAGGACCACTAAAAAAAAAAGTCTCATCGCACGCGCAAAGCGCGTGTGATGAGACTAGTACTATATAAAATAATTTATGTGCAACAAGCCTAACCCTTTTAAAATTAACAAAGAAAAAGTAAAAAGGCACGCGGTTATTTTACACTCGTTGACATACACTAGTTTACACAATGTCCAAATTTTACAAACTGGATATTCATAGTTTGTTGGAAACTAGGAAGTATAGACACTTTTAAGGGGGATTCTAGCCTTTTACCCCTATTTTTAAAAATATTTGGCAATATGTCCCTGTTTCCAAACTATTTAAGTTCATGCCTCTGTTTTGAAACTCGATTTCCTCAAAATCGAGTTTCAATGAAAAACTCGATTGGTTTAAAATTGAGTTATGCCCGATCAAACTAAAAAAAAAAATTGCATGGAACTTGAGTTCCATTGAAAACGCCACTATAGGTGTTACCGAACGCCGCTATAAGTTTTGGGCTAATCAAACTTTAAAATAAAATATATAAAAAATAAAAAAATTTGCATGGCGAGTTCCATTGAAAATGCCGCTATAGGTGTTACCGAACGCCGCTATAAGTTTTGGGCTAATCAAACTTTTTAAAAAAAAATTGCATGAAACTCGAGTTCCATTGAAAACGCCGCTATAGGTGTTACCGAACGCTGCTATAGGTGTTACCGAACGCCTCTATAGATTTTGAGCTGATCAAGCTTTTAAAAAACATTTGCATGGAACTCAAGTTCCATGAACTCAAGTTCTATTGAAAACGTCATTATAGGTGTTACTGAACGCCGCTATAGGTATGGAACTTAAGCTCCATGAACTCGAGTTCCATGCAATTTTTTTTTTTAAAGTTTTATTGCCCCATACTCGATTTTCTACCAATCGAGTTTTTTTTATTGAAACTCGATTTTAATAAAATCGATTTTCGAAACAGTGGTATAAGCCTATATAATTTGGAAATAAGGGCCTATTACCAAATATTTTTAAAAATATGGATAAAATGCCAGAATCCCCCACTTTTAAGTGTCATACCCGTATTCATGTCTGTGCTTCTTAGGTTGGAAAAGTCCATACTTTACGCTGACTATATATGATAATAATTAGTGATGAGGGTGATTTTACAAGTTACTAATACCTTAAGAAGGCTGACGGGAGTAGCAAGCCTGTCAACTTTGATCACTAAACCATCTCCTTTCGACATCTACGGCTCCGCCTCATGTCTGACGGCGTTGGGCTGAAGGGAGAAAACTAATGAGATCAAGGCTGAAGGAAGAAAGCTGACGGAGTCAAACCTAAAGGTCCTAAGCTGACGACCTTTCCGAAGACATACGTAGGCTGACGACCTTAGGAAGTAAAAGCTGAAGGGGATAAGCCAACCTTCATCCATAACCTATCTTGCCCTCCACATACGCACATATAAGGAAAGTTCTTGCGCTACACGTTTAGCCTTAGTCGAGAAGATTCCTATAAGGAAAAGGGCTCTAGGTGATACATAAAATCCACAAATTACTCTCCTAGAAGGAAAGTACTTCCTCACCAAGGCGCTTATTTCGGATCCACACTACTATATATACCCCAAAACCCTCATAAGCCACGGTACGCATAATTCACTTCAGCTCTAGCACTTTAGGGTTGTGAAGAAAAAAAGATGTTATAACTTAACCTTCGGAGGGTTTTTGGCTGGCACCACACCAGTGCCTTTTATTGGTCTTATTTATTGTTGTGCAGGTGTTGTTTCGAGTAAAGTGAGGACCACATGACAACTGGTGGATTTTTCTTCATCATCAATTAGTATGTATTAAGTAGCGTACAAAAATTTAGTCCTTAAGTATAAATATCAAGCACATCTAAACTCTGACGCAAAGTATATATGTGTGCCAGCCATTCAAAGCAAATCAACATGCTGCTCAAAATTGGCAAATTTTAAACAGATTAACTGCTAATTAACAAGAATACCAGGACTGACTTTTCCCTAGAAATAAATCAAATCAAATTAACAAGTAAGTTTGGATCGTACATGCTACTGCCATGGCAATTATAGACAAATAACGATATATCACTTTGCCAAAAATAGTAACCAAACATCTCCAGACTAATTAGCTTGGTTAAGGTATTAATAATTGTTTCGCCGTTGATGCTTCGGTCATGACAACTGACGACAACGACGGGGAGATTGTTCTTGTCTAACCATCATTTCCTAAGGATTTTGGCAAAGTTGCTAATCCATTGTCTCATGGAACTAAAATAGTAATATACGGAATATACCACCACTAAATATAACAAAATATTGAACAGACAAGGTAAAAGTTTGGTTGTTTTTGGTTTTCCACATTGGAGGAATCGGTCAATATGGGACAATGATCCTCGTTTACATTGTTGTCACTTGTCACAATCTGAAGTGTACGTACTGCATGTGAATCAATTTTTTAGTTTATTGAAGTGTGTGTTGTATCATAAGATACATAAATACTTCATTAAATTTATAAAAATAGAATAGATATACATAAATAAAAAGAATATTTATTACAAATTTAGAACATATTCGATCAACTAATCATTTGTACAATAAAATTTAACAAAGTGAACTAAATAAACCAAATTAAAACATATTAATTGTCGGGAATGACAAGACCTCTTCCCTTAGACGACTTCATAAAATACCTTCGTCCACCTCGACGCGGCATGGACGAGGGCAGACAAGTCATTAATAAGAGGATTCAATACCTCAGACAGTTACTAGCTAGCTGTCAGACCGTTGGAGCCTCATCAAGATCCGCACTAATAAGCCCTAAGGCGTTACAGGAAGAGCTTTAAAATCACAATCAAGGCCCCAACAGCTTTCTAACTACAAAGCTATATATACACATTCATCAAAATCAAAGGTACAAAAATCTCTGATATTTAGAACTTTCTTATTTCTCTCAAAAGGTTTTTTATATACTGACTTTGGCATCGGAGACGTTGTGGCAGGCACCACACCAGTGACCACCTGAGGAGAGCCTTTGTTCCACATTAGCAAGAATAGTGACGAGGATTCAGCGTCATCTGGATGAACAAACTTGACTGACGAACATCATCAGTTTAGCACCGTCTGTGAGAACGACATTTTCGCACTAAGGTTCGAAAGAGTAGTTCCAATCATTTTCTAAATTCAGATGGAGTCCAACCAAGATCCTGCAGCACTGGCTCTATAGATCCAAGCACTTACAGCTAGCATGGAAGAACTCACTAGACAAAATCAGGAGATGAGGCAGCGACTCCAGCAGGAAGCCAACCGGTCTAGAGACAATCAAGAAGACGAGGGGGATAGCTAGAGATGAAGCAATCGTTGAAGGCCAGCCACACTAGATGAACTGAGCTCAAAGCTTCTTCGGGAAATGAAGAAGGAGATGGACGAACTGAGGAACACCATTAAAGGAAAAGCGGATCGAAGCTTGGATAGGATGGCCAGGACGGCAGCAGTTCTTGAGTGCCCAGTACCATCAAAGTTTCCTGCCTCAACTTGAACAATTTAACGGGCTTAAGGATCCCTTGGACCATCTCAATACTTTCAAGACGATGCTAGGTCTCCAACAACCCCCCCGACGAAATATTGTGCCGCTCTTTCCTTACCACTCTCAAAGGGGCTGCAAGGGAATGGTTCGCGAAGCTACCCACCTCGTCCATTGACAGCTTCGAACAGTTGAGCAGTTCCTTCCTACGTCACTTCGTTGGGGGACAGCGCCCGAGAAGGCCAGCAGACCACTTACTCACCATCAAACAGGGAAAGAATGAGATCCTGAGGTCGTACGTAAAGCGCTTCACTCACGAAACTTTGGAGGTAGACGACGCTGATAACAAGGTGCAGCTAACAACCTTTAAAGCTAGATTGAAATCTAGGGAGTTCGTGGTCTCACTCACAAAGAATCCTTCAAAAACGATGGTCGAGATGCTCTTAAAGGCACAGAAGTACATGAATGTTGAAGATGTTTTAGCCATGATAAAAGATGAAAGGAGAACCAGTGAAAAGGAAAGGAAAGAGGACGACCGAAAAGGACGGAAAATGGAACGCTCATATCGTCAGACTAACAATGGGGTTAAAAAGAAAGATGAGAAAGCTCCTCGGACTGTAAAATTCACTCCTTTGGTTATGCCTGTTGACAAAATTCTAGCGCAGATTAAAGATGATCACTACCTCAAATGGCCTAGGCCATTACATTTGTCACCTAACGTACGTGATAGGAAGAAGTACTGCTATTTCCACAAGGATCATGGCCATTACACAGAGGATTGCAAAGACCTGAAGGAGCAAATAGAGGAGCTCATACGAAAAGGGAAATTGCAAAGGTTTGTAAAGAAGGGAGAGCCCAATAGGACCAGGGACGATGACAAGGACAATCGCGAAACCTCACCAAAGGACGAGGATCGCGCATCCTAGCGTCCACCAAGTGTGATCAGGGAGATAAAGAAAATCACAAGCGGGCCATCCACAAGAGGGTCGTTCAAATCCCTCAAGAAGTTATATCAAAGACAGGTGAACAGCGTCCACAGGATACCCCCCTTGAAAAAAAGATGAACGGACAAGGATATGTTCTTCTCTAAAGAAGACGTCAGAGGAGTAAAGCAACCTCATGACGACCCCTTGGTCATAATGCTCAGATAGAAGGGTTCAACACCAGGAGAATCCTCATGGACAATGGCAGTTTCGCGGACATCATCTACCTCTCCACTTTTCAACAGTTGAGGCTAGATCCAAAAATATTGTGCCCTTTTGAGTCTCCCCTCGTCAGCTTTAGTGGAGATAGAGTGTATCCCAAAGGCATAATGACGCTAACAGTCACAGTAGGGTCTTATCCACGACAGCTAACCCGTCAGTTGGATTTCCTGGTGGTAAACTGCCCCTCTTCATACAATGTGATCATTGGGAGGCCCACACTCAACCGCTGGAAGGCAACCACTTCCATATATTCCCTGAAGGTGAAATTCCCGACGAAAAATGGTGTAGGCGAAGTAAAGGGAGATCAAGTATTGGCTAGGGAATGCTACCAGGCCATGTTAGCTGCAAAAGAAAACCATACATGGATGATCGAGGAGAGGGAAGAAGATAAAGTGGAAGCCCTAGAGACAGTGGAGTTGGTCAAAGGAGAAACAGTAAAGACGACCAGAATAGGGACAACTTTAAGTCCTGAGATAAGGACGAGACTCGTCTGGTTGCTTAAAGAAAACATGGACGTCTTCGCATGGAGTCACGAGGACATGCCAGGCATATCCCCAAAGGTCATCCAGCATAGGCTAAATGTGGACCCCGAGAAGAAACCCGTCCAACAAAGACGACGGGTCTTTGCTCCAGAATGGAACCAAGAAATTACAGACGAAGTCAACAAGTTGTTGTCAACAAACTTTATTCGAGAGGTCTACTACCCAGATTGGCTCGCCAACGTCGTCTTAGTGAAGAAAGCGAATGAAAAATGGAAAATGTACGTAGACTTCATGGACCTAAACAAAGCCTGCCCAAAAGACAGTTTTCCTCTGCCCAAGATAGACCAACTAGTGGATTCTACAGCAGAGCATAAATTACTGACATTCATGGATGCATTCTTGGGATACAATCAAATAAAGATGGTTGAAGAAGACCAGGAGAAAACTGCTTTCATCACGAGCCAAGGGCTCTATTGCTATAAGGTAATGCCCTTTGGACTGAAAAATGTTCAGTAAGCAGATAGGGAGAAACATGGAAGTATACGTGGATGACATGCTCATCAAGAGTAAAGAGGAACTTGCTCATCTGGATGATCTCAGAGAAACTTTTGACACACGCAGGCAGTACCAGATGAAGTTGAACCCCAATAAGTTTTCCTTTGGAGTAGCCTCGAGGAAGTTCTTGGGATTCATGGTGTCCCAAAGGGGGATAGAAGTAAACCTAGAAAAGGTACGAGCCATACTTGACATGACGTCGCCAAAGACCGTCAAAGAAGTTCAGAAGCTTACAGGGAGGATAGCAGCACTCAACAGGTTCGTCTCTAAAGCAACGGACATATGCTTACCCTTCTTCAAGACATTGAAGCAAGCTTTTGCTTGGACTGACGAATGTGAGGTAGCTTTCCAAGAACTCAAGCACTACCTAAGCAACGCACCTCTCTTGAGTCCGCCCAAGGAGGGGGAAGACTTGTATTTGTACCTGGCAGTATTAGCCACAGCCGTCAACGCAGCCTTGATTCAAGAAGAGGATAGAAAACAACTCCCAGTTTACTACGTCAGCCAAGCTTTCCAAGGGGCAGAATCCAAGTATCCAAGGATTGAGAAGATTGTGTTCGCGTTAATAGTAGCTTCGCGAAAATCGCAACCTTATTTTCAGGCGAACCCCATCTTAGTAATGACGGACCAACCCATTAAGAAATCCATGAACAAGCCTGAGGCAACAGGTAGAATGGTCCAGTGAGCAATCTGTTGGAAAATTTGGTTTTGTATCTCATACAAAACACATAGCGGAAGCAACAAACAAGGATCTATTTCATTCATGATTGATAACGTGCATTATGTAAATTTCAGAATTTAAGAACAAAATAACGTACCTCAATGTGGTGAAATTCAAAACCAAAGATTGAAATACTCGGGAATACTTTTAATCTTCATTCCAATTCCACTTTACGCCTAAGATGTATGGTCTCTCAATCAGTTTTCAAATGGAGAATGAAAGTGTGTGTCTCTCTCTCACATACACACCATTTCGTATATAAATAAAAATTCTGTATGTTTCTCCCTTTATAACTAACTGATTATCTTATTAGGCTGGCCTATTGGGCATTTCCAATTGGACTTTAGTGTGTGGCTTGGAGTGGGACCAAAAAGGACCAATAAGACACTAGCTCCAATGGGCCTTGGGCTTTTCCGTCAACTCTTGACAAGTCCAAAGTTATCATTAATTATATTTAATACCACTATATAAATATAATTGCACTTTAGGCCTTATTAATAAATTATATCCCAAGACTTTATTATACACGCAACCCTTCATAAAATATTCGTAATAATACAAAATCATGAATGTAGACTGTCACATTGAAAATTACTACATCTTAATCCTTGAGTACCCGGTTTAATCCTTTAAAATTGTTCATCATATATTTATGAAATCAAATTTCATATATATATATATATATATATATATATATATATATATATATATATATATATATATATATATATATATATATATACACTTTAGTAATTTCCTACCAAAGTGGTTAGGCCTAACTCTCTGAATAACTGATCTCATTAAACTTATCTCAAGAGAATATTTTATATCTCCGTTAAGAGACTATGAATTTCATCTTGAGAATATATGTTCCATCAACACTAAATGTGGCTGCCCAACATACTGAGGTTTTGACCGTTACTTTAGATCTCACTCCTAATAGATCAAAGAAACTTACACTTCATAATCAGGTCCATTATCCTCTCAGGATTAAAAGTTCATGTAAATAGAAGTCGTGAGATTTATTATTCATTTGACAGTCGTTAGGAGAATAATAAATCTCACAGCGGTCCAGTTCAATATATCTTAACTCTTAAAACATATCAACATATCAACTAGAAGTCTCCACTTCCATGATCAAGACAAATCATCTTAGTTGATATGTTATAGTCTTCGCAGATGAAATGCCCAATTTCATCACCGACTACGAATTAAAATTCTGAGTTTACAAAGAACTTGTGATTTATATCTTCTATGACTTTTCACATAAATCACATACTATGCATCTCATGGACTATATGATAATGTCCAAATATTCATATTACCATTATTTTAGATAATAATAAAACAACTTTATTAATCACAATATTAAGTCATACACAATGTCATACATAATGTCATACATAATATCATACATAGCATCATACAATAGGATTTAAGGGCACTAATCCTAACACAATCGAGCTTAGCTAGTTTGACATTAAGTACCACCCCAAGACAGCTATTAAGGCACAAGCACTGGCAGATTTTATCGCTGAATTTACAGTCCCCGATGAGAAGGAGAGTATGGAGGAGGTGGAAAGATGGACAATTCAGACTGATGGTTCGTCAATCCAAAAAAGAGGTGGAGTAGGGGTCATCATCATTACCCCCGAAAGAGAGACGCTCAAGTACGGAGTTCAGTTAGTGTTCCCAACCACCAATAATGAAGCAGAATACACGGAAGTACTGACGGATTTAAGGGTCGCGAAGGCTCTTGGAATCAAAAATATATTCCTCTAGAGTGATTCCAAGCTCGTCGTGGGTCAGATAAAGGGGGAGTTCGAAGCGAAAGAGGAGAGGATGCAAAAGTATCTAAAGTTGACGAAGCTTCTGGCATAGGAGTTCGACCAAGTGGAGTTCACACAAATCCCCAGAAGCCAAAATATGAGGGTAGATGAGCTGGCGAAGCAATCATCGTCAGAACCAAGGCCAACAGGTACAAATTTGAAGATTGAAGTCCGGAAGCACCCCAGCATTGAAGAAGTTTCTGTTATAAAATATGTGATTGGATGTTAGGAACATATGTCAACATTTTATGTATTGGCTAATCCTTTGACAAAACGCACTTTACTTGTAACTGGGTAGATCTAGGATGTGTTTAATGCTTCAAGAAACAACGTTTCAAGTTCAAATGTTAAAGCCATGCAAGTCTGTCCAAGAAACAAGTGAAGAAGTGTTGTTCATTAAATTTCGACAGCTAGCTCAATAGCTAGCATCTATCGAGGTTTAAAAGAGTTATTTAAGCCCAATGCTCGACAGCTAAGGTATCTGTCGAGGTTTATGAAAAACAGATTTTCAATTCTGATTTTCATCCAATCCGTGAATATATGTTTGAGCTTTCTTTTCTCACAACCCTAAACATATATAAGGATTATTTTAAGGGTCGTATCAGGTTGCACAACCAAGAGCACAATTGCACAAGAGCATAATTCCTCAAGTGTGACCGGAAACCTACTTGGCCCTAGTTCTTGAAGAAGCTGTTGTGTTTGTACACTGTAGGGTTTTGTGACCAATCAACATCGTTGGTGAAGAACAAAAGAACAAAAGAACTTTGAAGAACAAAAGAACTTTGTAGCCAATATCCTTCTCAAGTTGGTGATAAAGTTGCGTACTAGGATCCGTGCATTGGTTAATCACGTCTAGGAGCCGTGCAATACAAGGAGAGATTGTCACTACAAAACAAGTCCAACTGGATATTGGGGTAAAGGTTCAACTGTAGGTTGGTATAGGTACTGGGATTACTTTACTTGTAACCACTTGTTTTGATAATAGTGGATTCTCAGGAATGGTGACCTTAAAATCACTCGGTAGGGTTTTTCCGTGTTGGTTTTCCCCATTCGTAAACAAATCACCATGTCATTTAATTTTTGCTACATATTTAGTTATTTGGTAATTTTTTTGTGCTACCACGCTCATTGCATATAATTGAACCTAATTAATTCACTTGGCTAATTAATTGGTTAATTTATCACAAGGGGTCAATACATTTTTGGCCTATCAAGTGGTATCAGAGCAGACACACTCTGATTAGGGTTTAATCTTTGCTGTGAAATCCATTGACCCCTGTTTGTCATGGATAGAGGACAGTCACTTATTGTGCCTCTTTTATTTAATGGAACTAACTATGCATACTGGAAAGTACGCATGAGAGCTTTCTTGCAGTCCTTAAATGAGAAGGTGTGGAAGCTGTAGAGATAGGCTGGACCAAGCCGAAGGAAGCGCCGACCAACTGGGATGATGCAAAAATCAAGGCAGCAAACTTCAACAGCATGGCATTGAATGCTTTATTCAGTACAATCACAAATGAGGAGTTTAAGAAGATCTCCTCCACTGAAACTGCAAAGGAGGCGTGGACCATTCTCCAGACAACCTATGAAGGAACCAAGGCTGTCAAGGATTCGAAACTTCAAAGGCTCACTACTAGCTTCGAAGAAATCAAGATGGAGGAGGATAAGTCATTTGATGAGTTCTATGCCAGGCTCAAGTATATAGTGAACTCAGCATTTAATCTTGGGGAAACCATCCTTAAACCTAAGATTGTGAGAAAAGTGCTCAGATCTCTGCTCGAGAGATTCCATGCTAAGATCACTACGATTGAGGAGTCAAAGTATATTGATAAAATTCCTTTAACAAAGCTTGTTGGAAATTTGTAGACCTATGAGTTGGGTTTGTCTAGGCTCGAGAAGTCAAGCAAGAGCAAGAGCATGGCACTGAAGGCCAAGAACAGTGACACTGATAAGTCTTCCGATGATGAAGATTCTAAAATGAAGTCCTACATCACCCGGCAATTCAAAAAGTTCATGAAGAATGCCAATGCAAAGGGCTTCGATAAGGACCATAGGCAATCAAGTTCTTCACAGTCTAAAAGCCAAGACAAAGGGAAGAATGATGCTAGGAATGGTGGTCAGTACACTGTTCCTTTAGGGCCCAAGTGTTTCAGTTGTCAAGGATTCAGTTATATGAAACAAAAGTGCCCCACTTATCTCAAGTCTATTAGGAAAAGTAAGGCACTTGCTGCTACCTTGAGTGACATCGAACCTGAGGATGATTCTGAAAATGAGGATGACGGAATCTTAAATGCCTTCACCACCACTGTCAATCCTACTGAATGGATTGTAGAAGAGTGGATGAAGAAGAAAACTTGGTGGAGTCGAAATTTAAGAAGATGGATGAGCAAGATGACATCCACATAGCCTATGCAAAGTTGTACATGGTCTCGGAGAAACATGAGAAGCTATATAGGTTGGCCACCAAGAAGCTTAGTGATGTGGAGCTTGAACAAGAACAACTCTCCACAAAGTTTGACGAAGCAAATCAGACTATTGGAGCACTGAGGTTTGAGAACAAATTTTTCGCTAAGAAGACCAAGAAGCTTGAGGCAGAACTGTTCCAAGTGAGAGCTCAGTCGGAGAGGACCTCAAGGGAAAAACTTGATGAGATGCTCAGCATGCATAAATCTGCCTTCGATCGAACTAGTTTAGGGTATGATTTTTATTCTTCTAATATTGCTTCTTCTAGTACTACAGTTTTTGTTTCTTCTGCTAAAAATATTGATTATGAGAATAGTGATGCTAAAACTGTGATAGCTAGTGAGAACATAGATAAGGGCAAATCGATCTTAGGACCACTCCATAAGCTTGCTAAGAAAGAAATCAAAAACCCTAGGGCTAAGAAGAGTAATGCTCAAAAGTCCAAAGAGAAGAAGCAACATCTTTGTCATCACTGTGGCGCAACTAGACATACTCGACCCAATTGCTATAAGTGTTTAGTCACACAATAGAGCAACAGCATGATTTCGTCGAGAAGCCAGAATCAGCTTTTGTCCTCTCTTGCACCTCTAGGAAATCTCCTCAAAGCCCTCATGTTCCTTTCAAACTTGAACGGTTTCAATTCTTTCCCCTCATCACCGGTTCAAGGGTTTGCTCAAAAGAAAGGTTTTTCCAAGGTGTGGAAGGAAAAGGGCTCCAAGTGATTTAGTCACTTTTTTTCTCTCCCTCTTTTTGTTATGTTTGCATTACTTATGTGTTTTTTTGAGACAGTCTAGTTTTTATGCATTTCTTTATTTGACATGTTTTTGTTTGGTTGTTTTTCAGTTTTGTTTTTATTTTTTTTCATTCAGAAAAATTTGAAAAATCAAAAAAAATACAAAAACAGTGTGTGTTTATGTACATTGGTACTTGTGTATCTTGAATGGCCAATGAAACAAAGTTTTCTAAACTTTGTATCTTTTGTAGCTTAAATGAGCATCTCTATGCACAACTAAGCAATGAGCTTTGTGGCTCTTTGTTTGTGATGAGTAAGATTAAGTGATCTCTTGTACTTAACACTCGTATCACTCTTTTTGATGGGAAGAACTAGAAAATCCTAAGAGAAAAGCATAGATAATCATTTCACCACTGTTGCCCGCCAATCATGAAATGACATCGGTATGCTTCGGCATAGCAAAAATGCAATGTCAAAAAGCTTAACATAATTGGGTATTTCTTTTCTCTCTCTTATATAATCATGCATGATATGCTTAATAAAAGAAAAATATGTAAAGAAAAATAAAAGTAAAAATATTAAAATGCTTCAAAACATGATTGCAAGGGTGTATTCTAGGAGATGTAGGAGTTATAGGATGTACCTCGAAAGTGATAGTCCCCATCAAACAATTATGATCGTATGTGAGTTAAATTGATTTACTCATATCTCAAATCATCATAACATAGAGACACTTATGGAATCTTATGATGTTTTCATACACAACACGGAATATTCTTTGCTACTTTTGATACATGTGCAAGTACAATGTGATTTGGCCATCACAAGGTTTACATGCGCTAATGTATGCTCACTAAACTATCTTAACTTGTTTTTGAAATATAAAATTGGTTAAACTTGTTTAGTGTATGTGTGTGTTTTTTACCTCAATTAATGACATTTTTCTTGATTGAGAGATGTTTTTTGAGAGTTTTAAATGTTGGTTGGATCTTTGGTTGAGTTGCATATTTGATTGCATTCATGTCTGTGTTTTTCTCTTCTTGAAAAATTGTTTTTAAGCAATCTCGATAGCTCCTCGACACCTCTCGACAACTAGGCTTTCTATCGAGCTCTTTAACTTTTTCTTATCGCAATTTCGATAGCTCTTCGACCCATCGAGAAAATTTCTGTCTCCTCAATAGCTCCTGGATACATCAAGCTTGTTTTGCTATGGACACCTCTGGACAGCTACTCGATAGCTGTATCTCTCCAAGCTTTTAAAGCTCGACACCTCTCGACACCTCTCGATCTGTCGGGATTTAAGAAGGTCTATATATAGGATCCACGTGATCTTTTCTTCATTTCTCCTCGATCTCTCTTGACTGTTTTTAGACTTTTCACCTCCCAAACACTCTCTTCTCACTCCAAACTTCATCCTCAAGGATTTTTCAGCCTAGATCAAGTTGTTCTTCATTGGTAAGGGGCCTTAATCCTTCATTCTTCATGCAATTGACCTAACTCTTTGGGTTTTTGAAAAAATTTTGGGGTTTTTCAAAATTGATGAAGTTTTGTGAAATTTTTGGGATGGGCTTTTGTGAAAATGTCTTTAAATCATCATGCATCGCATCGCATTTGCATTATAACTATGCTTCATGCATTTAGATGTGTGTTTACCTTATTGCAATGATTATGTGCTGATAGGTTTGGATTGGGCTGAGCCCATGATGTATTTACTATTGCATATCACATGCCTATACATTTTCATGCTTAAGTAACTTTAAGTTTCTAGCTTTGATATATTGTATCTTATTGGTGCTTTTCTGATTGTCTCTCTCTCTCTCTCTCTCTCTCTCTCTCTCTCTCTCTCTCTCATTCTTACGTTCATTGAGCCATGGCACCTAAGCATAAATCCACTCCGTTTCAGAATCCTCTTCATTCTGGGGCATCTACCTCTTCTGATCCTACCCCTTCACATATTCGGTTCCGTGATGATAAAGCCCGCAAGGACTTTTCGGAGAACTTTTATAGACAAGGCAATCATTCGAAACACCAAGTCATTTTGTCAGACTTCTTTGACACTGACCTACCCACTATCATTCACAATAGGGGTTGGAAGTCATTGTGTGACGTCCCGGTCACTTGTCCATCTGTGCTTATTCAGGAATTCTACTCAAACATCCATGGATTCAATTATTCAGTACCTCTCTTTGTTACTCGCGTTCGGGTATGCGCATCGTGGTCACTCTAGATATTGTATCCGACGTGCTCTATGTCCCTAGGGTAGCACATCCTGACTACCCTGGTTATGAGCGTCTTAAGATTATGTCTAAAGACGAGCTTATATCCTCTTTTGTGAGCAACCTTCTAATTGGGGTGATCGTCAGTTCACTTCTTGTTCGACCTTTGCTAAAGGTCCTCGGTTCATTAACATGGTTATGACCTTTGTTTTGCATTCTCTCTCTCATTATAACTCTGTTACAGAAACACGTGCTTGCTTTTTGTTATCCCTCATTAAGCATATTACTATAGACTTCCTCTCTCATTTCATTCTTTTCCTCATAGATGTGTATAAGGATACGGCGACCCGTGATAAGCTCATCTTTTCTTCTGCTATCATGAGGATTTTGTGCCATTTTTCTGTTCCCTTTCCCGAATCCGACCACCTCCATGTTATTTGTGCCATAGATGTTGCTACAGTTAAACGGAGCGAGGTGTAGCTACAATCGAGGCGATCTGGATCGACGGTTCCTTCAGCTTCTACAGCTCCATCCACATCCGCTCCCTCTTCTTCCGCGGGCGGTGTGACACTCGAGGACATCATGGCACAACTTGTGTGCATGGATGCTCGCCTCGACACTCCCAATGATGAGTTGTGTCAGGTGAACACTCGTGTTGGTCATATTGCACGACGACAGGTTGTCATGGGGGCTTCGTTGCTTCTCCTCCTCCTACTCCAAAGGCTTCTAAGGATGAGGACAGTGATGTGATGAGGACAGTGATGTGATGCTGAGGATGGTAATGCTAGCTCTTCCGGTGATGACAAGATGTCTACTTGATACTCTTACCATTTGTCACTCGTGACAAAAAGGGGAGTAGTTTTGGGATAAGAGTAGTCATACTCATAGTGAGAGGGTTAGTATAGGAGGTTTTTGTTAGGGGGAGTGTTCATGATTTTGAGGGATGTAGTGAGGATTTTGATGTATCTTTTTCTTTTCTTTTCTTTTTTAGATACATTATTCATGTACCTTAGATCTTGTGATCATATTGTAATAGCAAACCTTGTATTTATTGATATATATACATTTGAGGTTGTTATTACAATTCTTTCACCTATTTTTACATGTGTTGTTTCTTTTCTCTCTTTATACACATGTTTCTTATTAGTTGTATGCAATCTTTTATTTCTGTTTCACACAAAGATGCCTTGATGAGTTTTGTTTAAGTGTTTCAGAAATACAGGTTGCCAAAGTCTTCCTTGCCATAAACTCTTTTTTTGCAAAGTTTTTCAAGAGTTTGTGCTATGATAGATTTTATTGTACTTAATAGGTGAGTATAAGTTGAGTAATTTATGACTCCTCTCATATGTTCATTTGTTTGTTGTGGTTTTGTCACGAATTGCCAAAGGAGGAGATTGTTAGGACTTATGTGATTGGATGTTAGGAACATATTTCAACATTTTATGTATTGGTTAATCCTTTGACAAAACACACTTTACTTGTAATTTGGTAGATCTAAGATGTGTTTAATGCTTTAAGAAACAAGGTTTCAAGTTCAAGTGTTAAAACCATGCAAGTCTGTCCAAGAAACAAGTGAAAAAGTGATGTTCATTAAAGCTCGACAGCTAGCTCAATAGCTAGCATTTATCGAGGTTTAAAAGAGCTGTTTAAACCCGAGGCTCGACAGCTGCTCGACAACTAGGGTATTTGTCGAGGTTTATGAAAAACAAATTTTCAGTTCTGATCTTCATCCAATCCGTGAATATATGTTTGGGTTTTCTTTTCTCACAACCCTAAACATATATAAGGATTATTTTAAGGGCTGTATCAGGTTGCACAGCTAAGAGCATAATTGCACAAGAGCTTAATTCCTCAAGTGTGACCGGAAACCTAGTTTGCCCTAGTTCTTGAAGAAGCTGTTGTGTTTGTACATCGTAGAGTTTTGTGACCAAGCAACTTCGTGATGTTCATGTGTTGAAGAACAAAAGAAATTTGCAACCAACATCCTTCTCAAGTTGGTGATAAAGTCGCGTACTGGGATCCGAGCATCTATTGGTTAGTCACGTACTGGGAGCCGTGCAGTACAAGGAGAGATTGCCACTACTGAACAAGTCCAATTGGGTATTGGGGTAAGGGTTCAACTGTAGGTTGGTATAAGATATTGGGATTCCTTTACTTGTAACCGCTTGTTTTGATAATAGTGGATTCTCGGGAGTGGTGACCTTAAAATCACCCGGTGGGGTTTTTGCCATGTAGGTTTTTCCCATTCATAAACAAATCACTGTGTCATTTAATTTTCGCTGCATATTTAGTTATTTAGTGATTTTTTTGTACTACCACGCTCATTGCGTGTAATTTAAACTAATTAAACCTGAAGCCAAAGAATCCACAGCCGCCCAGTCCAGCCAGACCATGCCACCACTGCACCACCGCACCAGACCCACGCTGCACGACCCAAGCATCAACCCCAGCCACCCGATCCAGCCATCCCAAAGCCACCCAAACCACCTGATTCAACCAGACCACGACACCACCGCGCCAAACCCACGCCGCGTGACCCAAGCATCAACCCACAGCCACCCAAACTCCAAACCACTAATTCGGTCAACCCATAGTCACCCAAACTCCTAACCAATCCTGCCACCCTTTAAAATACCGACTTTTAGGGTCATGGGTTTTTGGATTTTCTTACAGAGAACCCCGATCAACAAGCCAAATGGGTCGTGGGTTTTGGGGTTTTTATTTTTTTTTAATCTGGATTTTAGGTGGTTGTTGGGGGTGGATTTTGTTGGATTTGTTCTGAATTGTTGGATTAATGCTCGGATTTGTGGGTTGATAGTGACTAGTCTGTGCTTGTATTTAGTGGTGGTTTATCTGTGTTTTGTACTCTAGACACTTGAGAATCTTTTCACTGTAAATGTTTTACAGATATAAATCGAGTCTTAGAGACTCGATTTTCAGGTGGACGCCACATGGACAAGCGCCAACTCAGATCTGATCAGAACATGAAAATCAAGTCTTTGAGACTTGATTTATAGGCCTTAAATCAAGTCTTTTAGACTCAAGATGTTAGTATAAAATATACTATCAAAACAGTGTCTACTAATAATATTGTTTGACAAATAGGGTTAATTCCCAATTTTGGCCATAAGGAAGTGGTTAAACTTTAAGTTGGGGAAGTTGTCAAACTTTACATTTCTTTTTTTTTTTTTTATCTTCAGAAAAATAATTCTAATCGCAATATACCTATAAAATTTTTAGAGTTTTTTTTATGATATACAAAAAGCACACTAGTTGTAATATAACATAGGCAAAGATGAATTTAACCAATTGCATTTAATCTTTTTTTTTGTAGCTACAATTATAAGGAAAAAAATGAAAGTAATTAGATTCAATCATGACATACCTAAATTCTAATAATCTAATAGAAATTTAAAAGATTCTTAGTAATTATATAATTAAAAAAATATTGGGGAATTTGATTAATTTTTTAATAGGGGGGGCAAAAAATTACTTAGAGATTGAAAATTATGAAATTTAATCATCTCTTACAAATTCATATTCAATATATTTGATTTAAGCATCTTTTACTATTTGGTTTATGAAATTGTCCCAATAGCAATTTGGAGTTGTTTTGTAGTTGTAGGACTGCACAATTTGTTTATTTCTTTTTAATTTTTTTATTTAAATATAAGTAACATTCAAACTTATATTTTTTTAAAATTTCCAAAATATTAGAGCGAGCTCATTAGAAGCTTGAACCAAAGCTATACTCTAGGCCCTATTCTTGGGATTGTCTTATAGGGTACGTTTGGTACACTGAATAGGGATTACGACAGAAATTGTAATTTTTATTACTAGGAATAAAATGTGTTGTAATGTAATAACTAAACATATTCATTAGTTTGGTTGTAAGTTATAACATTAGAATGAAACTTAACATTTATTTTATGATTTCTTACTCATGCAATTATATCTCCTTAAAAATTGTTATTTTTAAATTTAAGAGAGATATGTATTATTTTTTATGATTTTTTAGTTTTATAATTGTTAGATGTATATGAAAAGTTTGTTTATTTGGAAACATATTAAGTTTTGAAGTTATTGCATTTACTAAGGAATAGCTAATACAACCTTTTAAAGAGGAATCGTTATTCCTCATTTTGAAAAATAGCTATTCATAAGGAATGATTATTCCTTGTAATAAAAACATAACCAAACTAAAGAATAACTAAACCATAGGAATAATTATTACATTACAGCTTCTATTATAGTCTACCAAACATGCCCATACTATTTGACAAATTTGAAAATGAAACTGCCATTTTTCTTAGTTAATGGTAGCATAATTAGAATTACAGTATCATAAATACTTTCAATCGGTATAATTATAGTTGGGGCATTGGAGATCGTAATACTAACAGCATATGACTACATAATTGCAATTTTAGATATAGTAATTCACTAAACCCTACAATTTTCTTTTTAATATTCAAACCATATTAATTCATGATTCTTATTATTAAGCTCAACTAGAGACTTTGATTTATCATCCCTACATTGTCAGCTATACTACAAAGCACATCTCTCATTTTCACTTATAAGATGTGTGTTTTGCATTATACTTGTACATCATTTAGTTATTCACGTATAATAGTTTACATTATTAAATTATTATTATTAAATAAATGTGCTGCATTAACAAAAAATGTTTAATTTCAATTTTTTTTTTTTTTTTGTTATATACTTTGTTACTCAATTTGATACTTTATAATTAATAAATGTTAATAAATTTAAAAAAAAAAAAACCAGATAATTAAATTGAATTAAGGTGTCAATCCATTCCATTGTAGCGCTTATAGTTATGTTTTTTCATTTTATTGTTGTATTTGTGTTTAAATATATGTTTAAACATATAATCAACTCTAAATTAATTTTTCTTAACTCTACTCCTTATAATCTTTTATCCATCATATGAGAAAAAATGAAGTTAAAGAATCTTATGTACAAAACAAGTTTATTACACCATAAACTCAAATAATTCACCATTAGCGACGAAACTAGTTTACATTTCCAACATTTCTTTTATTTTATATATAGCGATGAAAGTATTCGTCACCAATAAACTGGACTTTAGTGACGATGAATTTAGTCACCATAGCGCTTACATTTAGTAGCACGAATAGCGACAAATTTTTATTTTCATTGCCAAAACTCATATCTTCTTTTATGAATGGAGAAGAAAGATATATTTTGTCGCTATATGGTACCTTTTGGTGACAGAAAGTTTTTTCTTGCTAAATTTTATCACCAAATATACATATTGTTGTAGACTTGAGGTGGTACTTTAGTTGGTTTTTGAGTCGGCTCAAAAATATGCCATTTTTTATGGTTTCTTCCATGAACCAAACCAACATACAATCCCGAAACAAGATTCACCTGTATCAAAAACATTTGCCCTTGCAATTTCTAATATGGGTTTGTGTTGGTTTGATCTACATTGGTTTATGAGTTTGTGTTTGATGGAAGTCCCAGAAAAATAGTTGAGAAGGAGGTGAGGATAAAATAATATATATACCTTTTCAACCTTTGCATAATTTGAATAATTCATTAATTTGTATAGTTGGTTAATTCAACCAGGATCAATTTTAACCCAACACTTATTGGTAGATTAGTTTTCTATTAAGAAGTAGATTGTAGACAATTACCTTGAAAGTGTGAGAGAGTGTGTGTAAGTTTTCTAGTTTAGGATGCTCATTATAAATGCTCCCATCATTTATAATGGGCATCCTCAACTACAAATCTCTCTCTCTCTCTCTCTCTCTCTCTCTCTCTCTCTCTCTCTCTCAAAATGTTAATTTAAATATTGATTAGATGGTAGAGTACTTAACATTAGAAGTTAACATCAAAACAAAAAAATAGAATTTAGGACAAAAGGTTGGAAAATTATATATCAAGGATCCCATGGGCCATTACAATATTTTTAGGAGACAATTCTTCTTCTTTTTTTTGGTGACGGGGGTAGGGGGGTAGATTAATAAAATAACTAGATAATTTCTCACGCAATGTGTAGATACTTTGCAAATTAATTTGAAACAATTTTTATGTTTTTCAAGACCTATTGATTATACTAATTTTGTTCTATAATATTTATATTTTACCAAAACATTGCTAAATGCTTTGAAACTCAATTCTATATAATTGTAATAGAATTGGTTTCCAAATACTGAAAGAAATTACTCTACTAATCTGAACTTTTGAGGTTAGAAAAGTCAAGTTTTTCGACATTTGTAGGAGACTAACATATTATATTATTTGTAGATTTTATTTTTTAAATTGATTAAATGATTTTGAAATTTGAAGTTTATAAAATTAAATTCAAAGCAAAAAATACTTTCATATCCTAAAATTACAAAAATTCAAGTAACCTCTCAAATACTTCCTCAACTACTCCATTTTCACAACCAAAAACCTAGCGCCATATCTCAAACACTCATTTCAATATCTCAACAAAAGGAAATTATTTTTAAGTACCGGCGTATAGAGAATGTGAAAAATTAAAGAAAAGCTAGTTAAAAACATTTTCATTTATCAATATTTGATTGCCTTTAGCAAGGCTTCCACATTAGAAAATAAAAATAAAAACAAAGCACAAATAACACCTTAAAATTACCACTAACTATCGTTGTGGCTTATATCAATATTGGACTAAATAACAGTAAAAAAATCACAAAAGAACCTATAAATTATGAGTTCTAAAAAATAATTAAAAAAGTAACTAATCTCATCAATAATTAATTACGTACAAAGTTTTTTTTTTATTTAATTCTAAAACAAAATACATTTATGGATTTTCCACACCAAATACCCAAAGACCCAAAGTAATTATATGCTTTACAAAGCACACAACATCTGACCTCAACATCAAAACCATAATTTGTCATCACTCAATAAAAAATAAAAAATAAACAAGTCTTCTTCCTTAATTTGTTATAACCAACTCATATGGGTTAAGATTAAATGGGACAACGAAGTTGGAGATAGGTATGTGTCATTGAAAGATTGAAGATAATTGACATCATTTTTTATCTAAATGTATTTGAGATGAGATGGCATGAAGGGTTGTGGGCTATATACAAAGAAGTAGAAGTGCAAGAGGTTTGTCTTGAAACATTGAACCAAAGAAAACAAAATGTCTTACAAAGAATCTTTACTCTTTAATATAAAAAGTCTTGAAACATTGAACCTAAGAAACAAAAAGTCTATATTTTATTATTCTTATCTTGTGGCTTAGTATTTTAATTCTCTTTTCAAAAAGTACACCACATGGTAGAACTTAATGTTATCCTATGTGAGATCTCTGCTTTTATATACACTAGTCGCGGTCCCGCGTGCTACGTGCGATAATTTTTTTTAGAGTGGTCTTTTATTATTAATATTTGTTATGTTCTTACACTTCAAGCTATGTTATCTATCTATCATCAATATATGAGGATAATTTATAGTAGAATTGAAAATTGTTTTTTGAAATATTAATTCCACCATACTCAGTTGACTAATTTATACATTTTCAAGTCAATTGAAAAAAATTTACATGTTACATGTAATTCCTTGCTTCCATAAGGGTAAGGACATTCCTATTCTCAATGATCAACTCCAATATTTTTGCATGCTTGGTTTTTTGGGATGTGAAATGTGTTTGTTCTGAAAGTTATATGTTGAAGGATTTGTCTATAGTTTTGGAGCAATTTTTTTTTCCATCTGGTTGATTTAGAATCGAAAATCGTAGTTGTATTCCCTCGTCATTTGATTCACATAACAATGCAATTGCTTGTCCATATTTTGCATTTTTGTCCCCTTCTATGTTGGCTTGAAGAAGGATTTATTTTCTTCTTTTAATTTGATCTTGTATAAGATATTTGTGATCATGTTGTATGCCCATTTTGTGATTGTGTAGTTGTATGATGTTGTGTGTGTTTTATGGATTAGTGATTGCTCTAGTTATTAGCAATAAATTTTCATTGTCGATTAAATGAAAAAAATGATAATAATAAAATAAAAAATAAAAATCTTTTCATATACCCTCCACTATAAAGCCTAAGCCTTATAGCATTTAATATATTTTTCAATTATAGTTGAAGTTTAATGTTCTCCTCAATATAGCCCAAGCAGTCTTTCACACTACAAAACCTATTGAATTGCCACTTTTCTTTAAAAAATCAAAAGACAATAATATTAAATTATTTTCTTCTATAATATCAAAAGTCTCTTATAATTAAATTATTAATAATATTTAAACAGTTGAAACAATCATTAATATCCAATTCTTCAGCTCTTCCTCTCTTTATTTAACTGAACTAAGTTTTCATACCTATTCAATTGCCACTTTCCTTAAAAAAAAATCAAAAGACAATATATCTGAACTATCAAAATTCCTATACAAATTAATTATTAATAATTTTGAAGTAGCTAAAAAGTTATTAATATCCATATCATTTATTTTACCTTCACATAGTAAAAGGTGAAATGAAATGTTGGAAAATGGGATATTTAAATTGGGTAACTTTACTTTTTTATGTAATTTATATTATTACCCGAGAAAATATCCTTGGTAGCTATGTTGTTGTTGTTGTTTTTATGTTTTCTAACGCACTGTAACATTTCATTAGAACACTTTATGTGCATTTTTTTGTTATATTTGAATTTAAGTGCTTCCAACAATTGTGTAAATTTCAAGCAATAATTCAAAAAATAATTGATGTTGTACGTCCATGCTTTGATAGTGTAGTTCTATTATGAATTTGGGTTTTAACTTAAAAGTTATTTAAATACTCTATATATTCTACTTCCTTAGATGATTAAAAACATATACTATAACCATAAATCTCTCTCTCTCTCTCTCTCTCTCTCTCTCTCTCTCTCTCTCTCTTTGAGAGAAAATATATATAATTTAATAGATTTGGAGGATGTAATTGAATTTAAATGTTGAATAAAATGAGCCGAGATTATATTTTGAGTGTTAAATAATGAAGTTTTTATTCCAGCTTAAATGAGTAAATGTCATGGAATAGTAGTGCCACAGCTGCCGGTTGGTATTGATGAGATTCATTATTTTTCTATATTTTACAGTTTATTTTTATCACTGCTAGTGTTTAATTAGATACCCTTGATTCACGTACCTCATGGGGCCAAAAAAATGGCTACTTTACTTAATTTTTTTTGTTATTTGGATGATAATCAAAGTAGGTAGAGTTTAAGAATGTAGGTAGTATAACTTGTATAAGTTTCAATTTTCCAAAGATTTTATTATTATTGTATAACTTGTATAAGTTTCAATTTTATTATTAGCGACGACTAAAAAGTCATCACTATTAGGCACGCATTAGTGACGATAATATATGGCTATCACTAATAAGTGCATATTAGCGACGACGCTAAGGTAGTCGCTAATAAATCGTCGCTAACATCATGGAGGGAATTTTATTTACTTTTGGAAAATGGAGGGAAACTTTTAGCGACAACAATAAATTTTATAACGACAACATCTATTGTCGCTAATAATTATCTATAGTGACGACTATGTGTCGTTGTTGATATGTTGCCAAAAAAATATAGTAAATACTATTTGTATATATATATATATATATATATATATATATATATATATATATATATATATATATATGCTTTCTTTATTAGCGACGACACATTGGTCCTCACTAATAGAAGGCTATTAGCGACGATATAACTTTTTGTCTCTGATACTCACCTTTTAGCAACGACACAGCATGTCGTCGCAAATATATCTACCAAAATCTAATGTAGGGAAAAATTTTAACTCTCAAAAAGTGGCGGGATTTAGTGGAGGAAAGTATATTATATATTAGCAACAAATTAGGTTGTCACTATTAGGGATCTTTTAATGACGACAAAGATTATCGTCACTGTGGGTTCAAGTTAGCTCAACTAGTAAAGTCTATGATGGTTGTATAAGAGATCTGGGGTTCGATCCCCGCCTACACCAAAAAACTGATTGGTGTCTTGGTTTGATGATAAAGAGTTATCGTCAGGAGCGGACGCTATAGGTTGAAACTCTCTCAAGAAAAAAAAATTGTCGTCACTAATATGTGGCCAAAATAATTTTGATATAATATGATTTTTTTTATATCAAATCCTCCAAACTGCCTCTTAAAACATTTAAAATGACATAAATTCCTTTAAAATATTTGAAATAATTGAAATACCAATAACCTCGTTAAAATGACTAAAACGCCCCTAATCTTATACAATGACAAAAAAAAACCTTGAAACCTCCAAAGTAATTAAATACTCTCAAATCTGGTAATTAAAAATTTTATTAAAAAAACAGAGAGTCAAGGGAGGACTTGTTGCTTCAAAATATTCTCAAATAATAATTTTACCCCATTTGAAACTTGAAATCAATAAAATAACAAAAATCAAGAAAGTTTTGATTTCACTCAAAATACTGACCAATACCCATAGTTATCAAAATGCAAACTGTATTGTGAATCAATTTTTGATTTTTCTGTATCATGTATCTTAAAATACAGAAATACTTAATAAAATTATTTTTTTAAAAATTATAGATATACATATATGAATGGTATATTCATTGTAAAATCATAATATATTCAACGAATAGCCAATTTAATAATCAATTATGTAATAATATTTTTAAAAACTAAATAAATCAATCAAATTAACATATATTTATAAAAATATATATTCAAATTGATTAAACCCAAAAGTGATAATACATAATATATGAGCCAAAATAATGACTTTTTTTTCATCATCTTGCCTAATCATCTAAGTCAATGTTACCATCATGTTCATCATCTTGCAAAATTATTTCTTCTTTGAAATTTTCTAACAATTATGTCAATACCCAATAACCCACTAAAAACCTTCCCACTCAAATTAGTTTCACAAAATCTAGGGGTCTCGAGACTATCAATTAAGTTTGACTAGGTTTGACCAACTTTAACAAAAATTTGACTGCACTTTTCTCTAAATCTAACCATCTGATTGTAGCCATAATTTACCATAACCTTTCATTACACTCTTCAAATCCAACGATCGGATTCCAAATCTAAG